>NC_136261.1:153689944-154018944 GCF_964187855.1 Myxine glutinosa | reverse complement strand
CGGCAAGATGGTGGCTGTGCATGTGTGGTGAGGTACGAGCTGCTCTGCTGTTCTACTCTTTTGTCCCTTTGCACGTCGTATCTCACCTTTTCCTTCCCCCTGTTCGTTTATCTTTACATCCTTACTCTGCATTTGTGCCCCAACCCCTCCCCTTTGATCAGACCCAACACTTCGGAGCTTCGGCCTTCCCCATCCCCCTCTGCCTCCCTTTTCCCTCCTCGATCCCTTTTCTTATCTCGTTTGTATTTATATTCACTCCGTGTCCTTTGTTTCCTTTTCCTTTTCTGAGAGAGAGAAAGAGAGCCCGCAGCTGTTTGTGGATAACTTTTGCATTAATCGGCGGCCCATCCCGTCCTCCGGCTGATCGCTTTTTTCTCCACCAGCTGTGTTTGTTTTCGCCTTTGAAAATCTGTCTCGGCTCGTAATTAATTAATCACTGTTCGAGAGCGATATTCACTCTCCCGTCCTCGTCCCCCCCCCCCCGTCCCTCGTCCCCCCCCCGTCCCTCGTCCCCCCCCGTCCCCCCGTCCCTCGTCCCCCCCCCCGCCCGCTCCTCACCCCCGTCCCTCGTCCCCGTCCCTCGTCCCCCGTCCCTCGTCCCCCGTCCCTCGTCCCCCGTCCCCACCCCCCACCCCGTCCCTTGTAAATTATGACTTCGTTTTCACGTTACGTGGCATATGAAGCGTTAACTCGTAGACATGGCGTTGTTTGTGTCCCACCCGAACGAGGTCAGCGTCGAAGACCTCGTTATTGCTGTGGGCAACATAATCGGTATTGATAAAGTTCGCGCGGCCTCACGAATGAACAAACGTGTCGTTATTTTCGTATCCGAGGCTGAACTGGTTCACGAGATTGTATGTACAGGATTATCGACAGATGACGGACATTTCGTACTCGTGTCCCCTCTCGACACTCCAGCTGTTAAGGTTCATCATCTCGAACTGTCCTCCATTCCTGAAGAACGAGAGGACTGGTCTCCGAACTATCTCGTTATGGTACTGTGGTTTCGCATGTCACGATGTTACCTTTACGTTGCCAGGACGACCGGGCTAAACATGTGATGTCTTTCAGGAGACAAGCTTATCTTGTACTTCCTCCTTCTAACGTCGAAAGAACGCTGAACATTTGTTTTGAAATTCAAAATTGATAATCATGATTACCAATTATACGTAACCACTGACACCTTGAAATGTTTTGAATGTGGTAAATTCGGACACCTGAAACGCTCTTGCCCAAAAACGGCTTCGTCGAACGATGGGACAAACCACGTAAACAACAAGGATTCTTCTTCTTCATCCTTTTGCTTCGGCTGTGAAGGGAACATCTTCCATGTCCGGCAATAACGCTCAGCCTTCCCATCCCGATGATCCAAACAGCACAACGAACATCGGGGGATGGTTTCACCATTGTTCCGTCAAGGAAGAGAAAGACCTTTCCCGACGGTCATTTAACTCAGAAAAAGGCAGCATTTAACAATAAGCAACCTGTCGGTAACACCCCCCCAGTCGTGACCGATGCCACTCTACAAGGCTTACCTGGGACAAACCCTGTACCTACAGCCAACAAGTTCGGCCCCCTTTCATGTGAGGACATAGACGTTCCACATGCAGGGACTGGTTTACCTGTTAACAAATCAAATGGAATCGTCTCACCTGTTACGGACTCGGCTATTGGAAAGTCCCTCTGATGATTTTGCTGAGACCACTGGTGATGAACCTGCTGAGACCACTGGTGATGAACCTGTCGAGACCATGGATGATGAACCTGTCGAGACCATGGATGATGAACCTGCCGAGACCACTGGTGATGAACCTGCCGAGACCACTGGTGATGAACCTGCCGAGACCACTGGTGTGAACCTGCCGAGACCACTGGTGATGAACCTGCTGAGACCATTGGTGATGAACCTGCCGAGGCCACTGGTGATGAACTTGCTGTCACTTTGGAAAATGTTAATCCTGAGCATGATGATGCTGAATTCCCGCCAGCAGAAAATAGCGAAACTGTCCCAGTTACTGCTCTCACTTCATCACCGGGTGAAGCTGGAATCGCAGGAATCAATATCTTGCAAGAGACTCCTATTCTGCTAGATACCGCCACACCATCGGAGGTTTGTTGCAGTCGGGGGAAGCAACATCGCTGCATCTGCTGATGCTGTTTCTGTTTCACAAAATCCACAGATTATTGCTGTTATTCCTCAAAGCAATGTTCCCACGGTGAGGAGAGCACACAGATGTTACAACTAGTGCAGGTCCGTGTGCCAATATTGATGACAGCAGCGACATGCAGGATTATACAAGCTTGTGTGATTCGGAAATTAAAACTGACTCTGACGAATCTGACCTGGAGGAAGCAAACAGCCAGATGGAAGCAATGGAGAAACCTACCAGTCTAGGTCCTACTTCCCCTGAACAAATACGACTTTTCTTGAAAAATACGTACAGGAAACGCAGTAATAACCTAACAGAATACTTTCCCGATTTACCGTCCTTCCTTGAGTGTGCTCAGGCTATTATACGCAGGCCTGACTTATTCAACTTTCCTCAGACACATTGTCACCGTTTAAGAAAATTGATCGCCAAGACGAAAAAGACTCTAAGTTAATTCATGGTGAGTTTCAAGATTGGAACAGTAAATGTCAATGGTGGTGGAAGTTCACTCCGCCAGATCCAGATCAAGCAGCTGATAAACGCAAATGGTCTCGACATAGCTTTGTTGCAGGAGACCCACGCTGTCAGATCTGTTCAGGCCCAGTGGCGGCTCATTATGGATAAGAAGTGTTTCTTTAGTAACAGCTCCTCGTCTAAGGCAGGAATCATGTTTGTCTTAGGGAAAACATTTCCCAACCATCCTCGCTTCAATTTGCGAATATCATTGATGGCCATCTTGCCTCTGTGACCTTCTATCTCAATCAGGTCAAGTTTACAATCCTTAATGTGTATGCTCCAAGCAAAAATGGTGAGCGGATCTCCTTCTTTGCTGAACTGAGAAAGTTCCTCCAAACACTGGATCTGCAGACTTGTCTAATTATTGGTGGCGATTTTAACTGTACTGTTAATGCCTCATGCGACCGAAACGGGCCGGAACCTCAACCATGTACCGCAAAACTCTTTGCAAATATCATCGCAAAATATAATCTCCATGATGTCTGGCGCTTGCAACACCTTCCGAACAATCCTACACTTGGTGTCGTTGTTCCAACAACCACATCTCACTTGCGAGGCTTGATCGCATTTATGTAAATTCTCACCTGTTACATGGAGTTTGCAAATCTGACATCGTGCCTTCCGGTTTCTCCGATCACTTCCTAGCTCGAGCATTCGTTCAACTCTCGAAACCGTGTCCAGGGAGTTCTCACTGGAAATTCAACAATAGTTTAATAGAAGACTTCAATTTTATTCAGGCTTTTGAATCTTTCTGGACAGATCTCTTGGAACGGAAGTTAAGCTGTTCTGGTTAACCCACTGGTGTGGTGGGATCTAGTTAAAAACCCCAAATCAAAGGCTTCTGCCAACAATACCAGAGCTCTCAAAAAGGGCTGATTATGAAGCAAGGAAATTATTGCAATCAGAGATTTCTACATCTCCAGAGGGTCACAGGACAAAATAATTAATGTGCAAAGAGCCTTAACCGAAAAACAGTCTTTATTGAAAAGAAATAACTGAGAGGAATGCACGTGGTGCCCTAGTTCGGATGAGGGTGCAGCACCTTAATGAGACAGACATACCAACTAAGTACTTTTTTTCCTTAGAGAAACGCCTCCCGAACAAACAGCTCTCTCAACTGCGTTTGGCAGACTCATCCATCACTTTCAACCAATCAGTTATCAAACTTTTTACAAAGGAATACTTCTCGAAAATATACTCGATGGAGCAAATAAATCCTGTCAGTGGTCGCCTCTATCTCCGTAGGGCTGCCAGTGTTGTGTGAGGGTGGACGTTCCTACCTGGAGGGGCCCATTACCTTGGACGAACTTGGCACCGCTCTGCACAGCCTTGCTGTTGGGAAAGCGCCTGGATTGGACGGACTTACAACTGAATTTTATAAGAAATTCTGGCATCTACTGGGTCCCGAACTCCTCAACACCTTGAACGCAAGCTGCCAGCTTGGAGAGCTCCTCAGAGTTGCCGACGGGCTATTCTCACCCTCATTCCAAAGAAAGGAGACTTGCTCTATATTAAAAACTGGCGCCCAATCTCTTTGCTATGCACAGACTATAAAGTATTCTCAAAAGCCCTGGCATCGCGACTCACTCCTCATCTCTCCTCATTGTTGAAAGAAGACCAATGCTATTGTGTACCCAAGCGCTCCATCTATGACAACATCTCCCCTCGTAGAGACATGATTGAACTGTGCAAAGAAAACCCCACAGATTTGGGACTTCCTTCTCCTTGATCAGGAGAAGGCCTTTGACCGCGTCGATCATCGGTACCTCTTCAAAGTGCTTGAACGGTTTGGACTTGGTCCGACCTTCATTTCTTACATTAAGATACTGTATAACAATATCTCTAGTGTGCTTAAGATAAACAATGGACTTGTTACATCCTTGCCTGTCAACAGGGGAATTCGACAAGGTTGCCCCCTCTCTGGCTTGCTCTATGCTCTCTCCATCGAACCCTTACTGGGTTATTTGCGTGCTAGACTAACCGGGGTTGGGTTTTCTCATCTTGAACGGCCCATTAAGGTGCTGGCATATGCTGATGATGTGTGTGTCTTTGTGCGGAACCTCAATGACATTAACGTTGTCCGTTATTGTCTATCCGTGTTTGAAAAGGCTTCTTCAGCCAAAGTGAATTGGGAGAAAACGAGCGCCATTTGGCTTGGTCCGTCATGTCACTCGGCACCCAAACTTCCTGCTCCTCTTGCATGGGCCACTGATGGCGTGAAATACCTTGGAGTGTTCTTGGGTAATGACGCCACAGTAGCAAAGAATTGGGCTGGTCTGTTGGATCTTGTTGAAGGAAAACTGCAAAAATGGAGAAATCTGATAACACAACTGTCTTATCGTGGAAGGGTCTTGGTGATCAACAGTTTGGTGGCCTCTACCCTATGGCACAGGTTCTTTGTGCTGCACCCTCCGGTAGTGTTGCTTCAACAGCTCCAGAAGTGCTTTGTGTCTTTCTTCTGGGATGGAAAGCAACTGGTTGCGACCCGAGGTCCTCAGCTTGCCACTGACCGATGGAGGCCAAGGCCTGGTTGACATAAAGAGCCGGTTAATGGCCTTTCGACTTTCGGTTGCTCTACGCATGCTGTACATGCACCCCTCTCCACCTTGGGTCGACGTCGCTCGTCGCCTTTTGCAGCAGGCGGGGAGACTAGGCTATGACCACGCTATATTCTTGATGGATCTCTCGCATCTTGATATGTCTCCCCTCTCCAGGTTTTATCAAAGTGTACTAAACGCATGGCGAACTCTAACGACAACAAGAGCTACGCATTCGTACACAAAGCAAATGTTCTTGATGGAACCTTTGTTTTACAATTCAATTTTCCATGATATGCCTGCTGATAGGTGTCTCGTTCAATGCTTTGTCGCGAAGAACATAAAATCCGTCGCCGATCTTTTAAGCCCAAGTGGCAGTTGGATTGGAGCTGATGCATTGGCAAGCCTGGTTGGCGTGCGATCCTCCAGAGTCGTGGCACGTATGCTACGCTGTGTGCTTCATACCTATGTACAGCTTGCACCTAACTGGGAGCAAGTCCAAGCAGACAACGAACAAGGTGCCTCTCCTGCTACCTTTCCTGAACTTATTTGCAAGTTTTCTCTTGCCAACTCTCCTCCGTGTACCCCCTTTAGCATAGGATTCAATGGGTTTCCTAAACAAAAAGACCTCTATTTGGGTTGCGTAAGTTTCCTTTTGCAAGGGCAAATGACACAGCGGAGGGTTCGATGGAGAGACCTCTTACCTTGTTCCCCCCCATATTTTCCTAATTGGAAAGGATTCTATCATCCTCCTGTGCCGCCACGACATGGTGACCTCCAATGGAGACTTGCACACTGGATCCTCCCCTCTAACCACTTGCTGCACCGCTTCTCAAGTCTCCTAGCAGATGAATGTCCCTTTTGTAAAAGGCCTGAAAACCTCTTTCATATTTATGTTGAATGTCAACGGTTGGCTCCTTTATTTATCTTTCTTAAGAATTGTTTTGGCAGGATTGGCTTGGTTTTCAACACTTGTGTTTTCATTTATGGCTTAGACATCTCACACAAGAATATGAATGATGTGTTAGGTAATTTCCTGCTTGCACAGGCAAAAATGGCAGTGTATAAATCAAGAAAAAGAAAAGTTGATGATCTCGGAGCTAATGAGGAAAATGCCTTATTCCTGTTTAAAAATCTTGTGACGAGCCGTGTAAAGTTAGACTTTGCCTTTTTCTCCATAACAGGAAGGCTGCCACAGTTTGAGACCAAATGGTGCGTGAAAGAAGTCATTTGTAAAATCCTGGAGAAACGTTTATTGTTTTGTGAAATGTTTTGTGCATAATTTTACTGTATTTTACTGTATTAATATTTTTTGTTTGTTTCTCTGCTTGAAATGACAATGTGACCCCTATTTGGGGGTTTTCTTTTTCTATTTTTATAATAAAAAGATACAAAAGTCTCTCTTTCTCTCTCTCTCTCTTCTCTCTCTCTCTCTCTCTCTCTCTCTCTTTCTCTCTCTTTCTCTCTCTTTCTCTCTCTTTCTCTCTCTTTCTCTCTCTTTCTCTCTCTCTCTCTCTCTCTCTCTCTCTCTCTCTCTCTCTCTTTCTGTCTCTTTCTCTCTCTTTCTCTCTCTCTCTCTCTCTCTCTCTCTCTCTCTCTCTCTCTCTCTCTCTCTCTCTCTCTCTCTCTTTCTCTCTCTTTCTCTCTCTTTCTCACTCTTTCTCTCTCTTTCTCTCTCTCTCTCTCTCTCTCTTTCTCACTCTTTCTCTCTCTTCTCTCTCTCTCTCTCTCTCTCTCTCTTTCTCTCTCTCTCTCTTTCTCTCTTCTTTCTCTCTCTCTTTCTCTCTCTCTTTCTCTCTCTCTTTCTCTCTCTCTTTCTCTCTCTCTTTCTCTTTCTCTTTCTCTCTCTCTCTCTCTCTCTCTCTCTCTCTCTCTCTCTCTCTCTCTCTCTCTCTCTCTCTCGAGAGAGGGCCCATTTTGGGTGCGGCCTACTGGCTTCGACGGCATTTTGTAAGCCATTTTTGTGCTTATAATGCACGTTTATTACTTACTTTAGTTCGATTATTTAGGTTTGATACCTTCTTGTCCGGTTCGGACAAGTGGGGGGTGTTGAATTCGCTGGTATGGCGAATGCACGCTCTTGGTTAGAGGCGTTCGATAGCCTAACGAGGAAGCATGCATTTGTGTGTGTTCCACCAGAAGGAGTCCTCACTGAGGATGTGGTACTCGCAGTGGGGAAAATAATCGGGTGCGAGCATGTCCGAGCTGCCTCACGAATGAATCAAAAAGTTGTTATTTTCCTGTCCGAAGAAAACTTTGTTCACGACGTCGTGAGTGCAGGTTTAACCACAGAAGGTGGTGTTTTTATGTTAGCGTCCCCCATGGATACTCCAGCGATGAAAATCGTTGTATCAAACGTACCACCATTTATAACAAATGACAAACTAATGTCAGTCCTTTCTCGTTATGGAACAGCTGTGTCGAGAATGTCCATGATCCCTCTGAAGAGCCGAGGCGAGAGGATAAAACACGTTATGAGTTTCCGTCGCCAAGTTTACATGGTACTTCCCGATCGTGGTGATGATACAGGGTTAAATATTTCATTTAAAGTAAAATCCGACGATCGGGAGTATCAAATGTATGCCTCGTCAGCCTCACTAACGTGCTTTCACTGTGGAGCCTTTGGTCACGTTAAACGTTTTTGTCCCAAGGTTTCGTGTTCAAAGTGTGGGGAAAATGGCCACGCATACACCGATTGTAAAAATGATAATACTCGTGTTCCTATTAAACCGACTGGAGTTAATCCTGTGAGTTTGCCGGTTCCTGCTGTTCCCTCCTGCAGTGAGACGAACAATAGCAGCATCGATGGGCATATCCCGAGTCTAGAAAACGATCGCACTTCACTTCCTGTCACAGAAACCGAAGCGACCCCAACTCGCACAACCTTTGCTGCGATTCCCTCATGTAGTGAAGGAATGGAGGAGGACCCTATTATTGGTTCTAAAAAACGAAGGGCGTCGGTTGATAATTTTTCTACCAGTAATCCAAAAAAGGTGGTATTGGAGAAGGCCAGTGTAGCTGAACACACACCTCAATGTGTTCCTAATGCTTCCATCGGGTTTGAAAAAAAGGATGGTGAATCGGGTGCTGCAATTGAGGATAATATGTCTGAAAGTTTGTGTACAAACTCTGTAGACGCAAATTGCTATATGGGTGAAATAAGTTGCAACGCTGAATACGTTGATAAACCCTCGAACGAACCATTACGATCATTGACATCAGTCACTGTGAACGAGCAGACAGTGACTGACTCATCCCTCCACAGTGCTGCTCCACCGATGCAGATTCAAAACTGTGTTACCGAGTCACTCATCGATTCGGTAGATTGTGCTCCACAAGAGGATGAAACCGAGGCTTCAACTTCTGACGAGCAGAAATATCACCATGGCATCGTGGATTGCACAGTGGAGCTCTCCAGCGAATCCCCAGAGATACTGACAATTCCCATAGTGACCACGGAGGCCGACATCCTCGATCCTGGAGGGACCTTGTCAGACTTGTCGGAATCTGATGAGGATGACGAGGTGCCCGAGTTGTCTCAGTCTCAGTTGAGTCAGCCAATGATATCTCCTCAACTCGTACTCTCCTTTCTGAATGAAACCTACAGACAGCGAAATGTAGTTATCAGGGATACATTTCCTGATTTAGGTTCATTCATTCAATCAGCAAAGGAAATAACAAGAAAGGGCAAAGAATTTCCACTAACAAGGTCACAATTTCACCGACTCAGGAAATTTATTACAAAAGCCAGTCTTGAGATTTCGCAAGACCCAATCAAACCTTTTGATAAGGAATGAAGCAAATTACCTTTGGCACCTTGAACATTAACGGTGGAGGTGCAAACCCAAACCGCCAAGCTCAAGTGCAAAGTTTGTTTCGGCGCAAAAATGTCGATGTACTTTTACTGCAGGAAACGCACATCACCCAAAACGTAGAATATGATTGGTGTCGCGTTTTTGGGGGACAGTGCTTTTTTAGCAACCTGTCTTCCCTTTCGGCAGGTGTTGCTTTCGTACTTCGACCAGGGCTAGTACCTGAGTCAATCCTCTTCCAGGAGATCATTAAAGGCCGATTCAGCTCTCTTGAACTGGAGGTTAATAATTTCCATTTCACATTATTCAATGTGTACGCACCAAGTGAGAGCACAGAACGGAAAGCTTTCTTTGCGTCTGTGATTAATCACCTGCAGACAGTTGATCTAAACCAATGTGTGTGTATCGGGGGTGATTTCAACTGTACCTTTGAACCTGTAATGGACAGGAACTCGGCAGAACCTCATCCCGAATCATGTATTGATTTATCCCTTTTCCTTTCTCGGGTGGGTTTGCTAGATGTATGGAGGGTACTTTTCCCCAATGAACCTCAGTTCACCTGGAGCCGCATCACCAGAGGAAGAGTGTCCTTTGCGAGACTCGACCGATGGTATATAAACTCACCTTTTAGAAACGCTATAGTCTCTCCAGATTATTTTCCGTCAATATTCTCAGACCATCATTTAGTAACCATGGGGTTTCTTTATCCTCAGTCAATAAATAAAAGTGCATACTGGAAATTTAATACCAGTCTTCTAGAAGATGGTCTATTTAAAGAAGCCTTCCAAGTTTTCTGGGCTAATCAAATCCAAAGAAAGCCCTCTTTTTCTTCAGTTAATCTTTGGTGGGACAATACGAAAGCCCAGATTCGGGTGTTTTGTCAACAGTTTAGAGCAAACATTACAAATGTTAAGAATATAACAATGACTTGTTTGGAAGCTGACATTGTACAGCTCGAAGGTAAACTTGCTAAAAATAATAATGCAAGAAACTTCCAGTTATTACTAGAAAAGAAGACTCAGCTGAGAGAGTTAATCCAGGAGAAAGCAGCAGGGTTGTTGCTCAGACTAAGGGTTAAGAACTTAAAGGTTTTAGATACCCCTAGTAAAGCTTTTTTTCATCTGGACTCTGTCAGTAAAGCACCCAAGAACATTTTTTCTGTAATTAATCCTGGCGGAGCTGTCGTAAATCCCAGAGACAGACGGTTATGTGTTCAAGACTTCTTTTCCAAACTGTTTTCAAAACAGGTAGTTTGTGATGAAACAATGAGACTTTTAACCTCTCACCTATCCTCGTTAACCGAGTCCCAGCGGCTGGATATGGACTCGCCAATTACGCTCGAGGAGTTAACGCAAGCCCTGGCTGGAATGGACTCGGGAAGAGCCCCTGGAATCGATGGTCTGCCGGCTGAATTTTATGTGGAATTTTGGGAACTATTAGGTCCAGAACTGATGCATGTTCTTGAATCATCACTGACTCATGGAGAATTGCCTTTAAGTTTGAGAAGAGCGGTGATGTCCCTTCTTCCAAAGGCTGGTGATTTGCGACAAATGAAGAATTGGAGACCTGTTTCTCTACTATGCACTGATTATAAAATCCTTTCAAAAGTTCTGGCGAATCGAGCTAAAAGGGTAATTTGCGATTTGGTTCACCCTGATCAGAGTTATTGTATTCCAGGTAGATCTATGTATGATAACATATTTTTCATTAGAGATCTCATAGATGGCAACTGTGTGCAGAATGACTTTGGTATAATTTTTCTTGATTTAGAAAAGGCTTTTGATAGCATCGATCATGTCTTTTTGAATCATGTGCTTGAAGCCTGTGGATTTGGAGATAATTTCAGAACTTATATTGCTTTATTTAGTCCAGTAAATCTAGCAATCATTTAACTGGACCTAGAACAAATTGCAATAGAAGGTTTTTTGGCTTTAACTTGTTTATTAGGTCCCTCTGATGAACATATAAAAAGTCTTCAACTTTTAGACAACTGGAAAGTGGTTAATTTGCATAAATTCAAGATGGCCGCCGTCCAAAGCTTCAATTTTGCCTAGGCCTATACTAATCCCATCATCTTGTTTCTTGTTTCAACAGATTGGACCATGTCTAATGGTGCGACATCTACCGAAGCCATGGAAGAAGAGGTGGTGCATAATCCCTGCGGCATTTGCTCAAACACGTTAGACGAAGGAGAAACAGTCAAGCTGAGGGCGAAGGGAGCAGATACTATCAACAAGGCCAGTACTGAACGTGGAACGCCGTCAATTACCGTGTCCGAGGGCCAAACGGTGCACATTGATTGCCGAAAGATGCATGTCAATACGAAGCCAAATAGAATCCCTGGGAAGCAGAAGAAACGTCCTGAAAAACCTGCTCTTCGTTCTCAGGAACCACACTTTTGTTTTACAGAGAACTGCTTTTTTTGTGGTAGAAAAATCTATTTGGACACAAAGTATGCTTCAAAAGAAGTGTATCCAGTACGCACCTTCAACTTTCAAAGGACAATACTTTCTGCATGTGATGCCAGGGCTGATGAGTGGGCTGAGACTGTTAGAGGCCGAATTAACTTTGCACGCGATCTTCCAGCAGCTGACGCAATATATCACAAGCAGTGCAGCTCAAATTTCCAGACACATAGGCAGATCCCCTCCAAATATCGTGATTCCGCAGACAGTGAACCTCCTCGCAAGGGTCGCAAAGTAGATGCGTCACGAGAGGAAGCATTTCTGCTCGCAATCGAGGACCTAGTCAGTGGCAATGATGATGAACAGACTACAGTGGTTGATGTCGTTGATAGAATGTCCCAGTTGTGCCCTGATGTTGAAGCGTATAGTGTAAAGTACATGAAACAGAAACTTATTTCATATTTTGGAGATGAACTGGTTATTAGTAACGTGCATGGACGCAGCGATGTTGTAACTGTCAAAGAAACTGCTGCAAAGATTTTGCAACAATTCAAAGACTCACCACAGACTGATGATGAGGAAGCAGGAAAAAGAAAGATCGTCAGGGCTGCGGCACAGTTGATCAAAGCAGATATAAAGAACATTGATACTTGTAGAGATTTCTATCCAGATCCTTCTGAACTCCGGTCGCTGGAAAAGAATGTGGCGTACGTTCCGCAGTCCCTTCGTATATTTCTGCAAGAGACGTTCAGTGGCAAGTCATGTGATCTTGAAGTTGCATCAATTGGACAAAGTATCATGCAACTTACCAGACCAAGGGCCATTGTAGCACCCATTCAGTATGGATTGGCGGTTCAAATGCACCAGCACTTTGGTTCCCGCTTCCTTGTGGACAGTTTACACAGCCACGGCTTCTGTCTGCCTTACGCAGAAGTTTTGAGGTTTTCGAAGTGTGCTGCCAATTTCAGGGGCACCAACATATCCACGGCAGGCAGGTTTGGACAGTTCGTTGCAGACAATGTTGATCACAACTTGCGTACGCTTGATGGGCGAGGAACATACCATGGTATGGGTATAATTGTTGCTGTCACCCCTGGAGTAAGAAACACAACATCAATACCAAGATTGCAGTCACCTGGAAACAACTTCACGGCAGCTCAAATTGAAATCAAATACTACCGCAGTATTCGTAAGAAGGGTGGGCCTCTCGAATTTAGAAAGCTTGACCCCATTTCAGCATCTGACAAGCTTGAAAATCTGGACATACTGTGGAAAACGTCATGGTTGCTTCGACCAAAACGACCAGGCTGGTCCGGCTTAATGCAGAGTGTGTGCCATGGACCACACCCAGGGAAATCATCCGTCCATTTCTTGCCCATGATTGACATGGACCCTACTGACATGAGTTGTATTTACTCAACACTTCACTTCGTTGCTGCGGAAAGCCATCGCCAAGGAACGACGCCAATGCTGACATTCGACCAACCGCTTTTTTTTTTTTTTTTTTTTTTTTTTGTATACAAGGTCGAGGCTCGTGAAAGAGCGAACATTAATCACACAGAAAGACAAACCGACACAAAAAACATATAACATAGGGAGCGGTAGACAAGATGGGGAGAGAGGGGGAAGGACACAAACACAACATTTGAGAGCAGGGACCGAGAGACATGGAGACATCGAGAGATCTGAGAGAGGGCGAGGGCTTTGGGGGGGGGGGGGGGCGTGGGAAGGGGGCGGTGGGAGAGGTATAAAACATATGGACACTGCCAGGACTTCCAGGAAAGAAGTTGGAATTTCAAACAAGGTGGATCTGGGGTGAATTAGCGGGGGTAGAAAAGATCAAGGTTTTGGATGGGGGAAGATAAGAGATGGTGGTGAACAGCTGTTTTAAAGACCTGGAGGGAGGAGTGGGATTGAAGGGAGTGAGGGAGTTTGTTCCAGAGGCGGGAGAAAAGAGGAATGAAAGAGTGAAGGTGAGCAGAGAGCCGAGATTTCGGCAGTTTAACCATCAGAGGGTTGCTGGCAGATCTTGTGCGACCTGTAGGAATATTTGGGGGACAGAGCACAGAGAGAGCTGGGGGTGCAAGGCCGGAGAGGAGTCGGTAGAAGACAGAAAGACCACCTACCTGCCTGCGGTGAGTGAGTGAAAGGCCCTCAGAGATAGCTTCATCGCGGGAGATTCCAATAATTCTGAAAGCTTTGGTTTCAACAGCGTGAAGCCGAGCTAGGTGTGAGGCAGGAGCACCGGCCCATAGGGGAGAACAGTATTCCATTGAGCTGCGGATGAAAGCCTTGTATGTGGTGAGGAGCTCAGGTGTGCCGAGGAAGGACTTCGCACGACGGAGGATGCCCAGTCGGCGACTGGCTTTGGAGGCCAGCTTGGAAATGTGGTTTTCCCAAGAAAGATCATGGCAGATAGTGAGACCCAAAATCTTGAGCGACAGAACTTCTTGGAGAGGATTGTTGAGAAAGTAGATGGGAGGGTTGTCCAGTCGATCTTTTCGGAGAGACATAGTAAGAGTGTGAGATTTGTCAGGATTGAAAGACATGTTCCACTTGTTTGACCAGTCTGTGATTTTGTCCAGGTCTTCAGAGAGTGAGGAGGCAGCAGACTGCCGATCTGAGGGAAGAGGAATGGAGCGGCAGAGAGTGGAGTCATCAGCAAAGAGATAGAGAGGATTTTCGAGAGAGTCAGAGAGATCATTGATGAAGACCAGAAAAAGCACGGGGCCCAGAACACTGCCTTGGGGAACTCCAGCCTGAACAGGAAGAGGAGATGAGAGAAACCCATTCAGGGCCAGACGTTGACGACGACTAGAGAGGAAGTCCGCCAGCCATGCGTGGAGATTTCCATGGATACCAAAGGAGGAGAGTTTGGTGAGCAGAGCGGGGTGCCAGACCGTGTCGAAGGCACGTGATATGTCGAGGGAGACAGCTCTAATTTCCTGTTTGGCATTGAGGACCTCCATCCATTGTTGAGACAGCAGAAGCAGCATGTCCAGAGTAGAGTGACCTGGTCTGAAACCAAATTGATGATCAGAGATCAAGCCATTGGAGAAGAGGAAAGATTTCATATCCGAAGCAGTGATGGATTCCATGACTTTGCTGATAATTGGGAGAAGGCTGATTGGTCTGTAGTTGCTAGGATCTGTTTTTGCACCTTTTTTGTGCAAAGCGGTGATGTTGGCTGATTTCCAAGCAGATGGCAGTTGACCTTGAGCAAAAGAGAGGGTGAAGAGAACAGAGAGAGGGTGAGATAGAGCAGCAGAGCAGGATTTTAGGACCCGTGGGCTGATGCCATCGGGTCCAGTTGCAGAATCAGAGTCGAGGGTTGACAGAAACTTTTCCACCTTGTCAGGAGGAAAGGACACGGAGTCCAGGAGCAGCAGGGTACGACTGGGTATGGTGGGTACAGAGAGGGATGGGTTTGGGACACAAGATTTAGAGGCAAACACAGAGTTGAGGCATTCAGCTTTTTCACGTGCGGAGTCAGCTGTGTAGCCATTTGAGGTAAGGGAGGGGATGGAGGGGGAACAAACACCAGAAACGGATTTGACCAGACGCCACCAGGATTTGGAAGAGGGAGACAGATAAGAGAGTTCGGTCTTGAGAACGGAGAGATATTGTTTCCTGGCTCTCCTGAGGGTGGACACACACTTGTTTCGGGCTTTGTGAAAGGAAATGAGATTTCCTTCCGTTGGATTTGCTTTCCAGGAGACGAAGGCAAGTTGTTTCTGGGCAACAGCCTCACCACAAGATTCCGTGTACCATGGACGGGAGGAAGGGTATGACAACTGAAGACGAGATGGGATAAATCTGTGCATGAGAGAGAGCAATTTACTTTGGAAGAATTCCCAGGATGAGTTGATGTCAGAGGTGGTAGAGATGGGAGACCAGTCCAGATGATTGATGGCTGCTTGAAGACCGTGCCAGTTGGCCTGAGTGAAATGCCAGACTCGTCGACGCTGAGCAGGCTCCCTGAGGATGGTCAGAGAGATGTCCACTTTAACAAGGACATGATCAGATGATCCGATCGGAGCAGAAGAAGAGCAGCAGACATTTTCAGGGAAGTTAGTCATAACCAAGTCCAGAAGAGAAGATGTTCCGTTGACTGAGATCCGGGTCGGGAAATTGACAGATTGTGTCAGTTCCAGTGAGTCGCAGAAGTCCTTTGCTGAGGAGCCATGGCTGGTGAGAGAGGTACCCACACCCAGCCAACTGGCATGATGACAGTTGAAATCACCACATATGAGGAAGAGAGAGTTGGGATGAGTAGATAGAAGTTGGTCCATATCATCAGACAGCGAGATGTAGATGGAGTCATCACTGTTTGGTGGATGGTACAACACACATATGAACAAGAGGTGGGAGCGAAGGGGAAGCCGTAGCCAGAGGTATTCCTGGGGGTGAGGTGGAGAGAGTGCAGTGCAGGGCGAGTGAGGAAGAGAGTTTTTGATAAAGATAGCAACCCCGCCTCCAGGACGAGGCTCAGGTCTATCATACCGGAGGAGGGAGTAGCCCGGGAGAGATACTATGGAATCAGAGACATCATAAAGGAGGAAAGTTTCTGTTAAGCAGATCACGTCTGGTTTGACAGAAGCAACCTGTATGGAGAGATCAGTTAAGTTTGAACGAAGGCCCCGGATGTTTGAGGTCCATACCGTTAATGAAGAGGAAGGGGGAGCATCAGATACAGAACAGGGGGGAGGAGGGGTAGGGTAAGATGTGGAAGAGGTGGAAGAGGTAGGGAGAGCTGTTGAAGGTGTGTCAGAGATTTCAGAATAGCTCGGAGAAAGGGAAGGATGGGGCGGACAAAAGGTTTGATGGTGATTGGGTGAGCCACAATGAGGTGTTATTTGAGGAGGGGGAAGAGCGAGGCAGAAGGTTGGGGGAGATGGAGGTGAGAGTTTGAAGGGGGAAGAAGCGGGGAGGACGCTTTGAGGAGGGGGAGTGAGAGGGGGGAAATTGAGAAGCAATGAGGTTGGGGAGATTTGAAGGGGAGGGGTGAGGGGGAAGTTTGGGAGGGAAGGGGCAAGGGGAGGGATTTGAAAGGGATGGGATATGGGGGAGATTTGGAGGGGAGGGGTGAGGCAGGAGTCTAGGAGGGGAGGGGTGAGGGGGCGTCTTGGCGGGGAGGGGTGAGGGGGTCGTTTAGGAGGGAGGGGGCAAGGGGGGAGATTTGAAAGGGATGGGTGATGGGGAAGATTTGGAGGGGAGGGGTGATGGGGAAGATTTGGAGGGGAGGGGTTATGGGGAAGATTTGGAGGGGAGGGGTGAGATTGGATTTTTGAAAGTGTACGATTTATGGGAAACGAACATTTATTGCAAAATGAGTTGCTTGTGACCTTCGAGTTAAAAATACGTTTAAGGACGCTGGATGGAGGATGGAGTGCAGGAGAGTTTAGGGAATGTAGAAAAAAGGCACTATAGGAGATGGATATTTTTTTTGGGATGAATTGATTTGGTGAGCAAGTCGAACAAGCTTTATTGGAAAAAATAAAGCTTTATTGGTGAGCAAGCTTTATTGGAAAGCGAAGACGATCATTGTTCATGAGAAGGAAGGAAGCGAACTGAAACCCATTGTTTTGAACCTTGGTGGCTTTCACTCTGTGATGAGCTTTTTGGGATGCATGGGCCATGTTATGGAAGCATCTGGGCTTAAGGAGGTTTTGGAACTTATATATGCTGAAAATGCTGTGACCCAAATGCTGAGTGGGAAAGCCTATGCACGAGCAATCAGAGGCCACTTCTTGGTTGACACAGCCTTGAGTTCGATTGTGTTAGGCAGGGCATACGGTCTCAACCTCTCAATGGTAGATGAGGAAAGTGATGAATGCAAGGACTTCCAGGAGGCTGCAGATCTTTTGGATAAGCTGTTGCGTGAAGACGTTTCACCGGATGAAGTCTGCAGTAAAGACGTTTTCAACAGAATTTGTGAAAAACTTAAAGCTGAGAAGAGCTCCTTAGCAGAGCATAAGATGGGAAAGCTATGGATTCAATACATGGACATGATTGACTTGTTGCGTCGCTTCCTGAGGGCACTGAGAATGGGCGATTTCCTACTGTACCTCAGAACACTCCAGGAGATGTTGCCGTACTTTGCAGCGTGTGGTCATAACAATTATGCCAAGTCAGCCCATGTGTACATTCAAGACATGATTGAACTTGAGCAGCTCAACCCAGACATGTTCTGCCAATTGAACTCCGGTCTATTTGTGATCAGCCGAAGTGATCGGCTGTGGGCAGGACTGCCAAGCGACTTGGTTATAGAGCAGGTTTTGATGCGCTCTTTGAAAACGAATGGTGGATTGACACGTGATAGGGGCATGGAGGAAACGCAACGCCTGCGCTGGTTACTTGCTATGCCAGCCTGCGCTGAGGTGAGTGAAGTTATGCAAGAACTCACAGGGAAGCATTTCCACACCTCTGAGCAGCACAAAGAAATGACTGAAGCAAGGCGTGAACGAGATAGGAAGGACACAGAGAAGGTTCTCGCATTCTTCAAGGATTATGATCCATTTCAAGAATCAAATGAACTCAGGAATATTGCCAACGGTGTGACAGGACCAGCCTCGGCCAATCCTCATTTACTGTATGAGGTTGGTATGAACATTGTGCAGAAGATGGAAGGTAGCAATGCTTTTGACTTTTCATTTAGGAAGAAAGATCAAGTTGCGTCGTTGGGTAAAAAGGTTACAATCAGTGCTGAAAAAGTAGCAATCGACCCACAGCTCCTTTTCCAGAGGCTCCTCATCTTTGCTAATAACAGAGAGTTAGGTGTTGAAGAGGTCTTTGCGTATGAGTTGTCTAGCTACCCTACTGCTCTGTTCGATAAGTGGGGGAGGCTCAGGGAAGCCAATAAAACACAGCTAGGAGATGAGATAGCTGCTGTTGCTCCCAGGTCGGCATTGGAATCATTTGAGGAAGAAAGGACTGTGACCCATGTTCTGGATGGTGGTTCCTTATTGCAAAGGATTCCATGGAAGAAGGGTGACACATTTGAGGACATTGCAAACATGTACATGAAGCATGTTTCCAAAAACTTTCTCAACCCGGTGGTTGTAGTCGACGGTTATAAATCAGGACCTACTACCAAGGACATGACACACAATCGACGATCAAAAGGAGTCTTTGGTCAAAAGGTGATGTTCACTCCAACCATGCCCCTTAGGTCAAAAAAGGAAAACTTCTTGTCAAACACGGACAATAAGCAAAACTTCATTGCCTTATTGTGTGAAACATTCAAGGCAAATGGAATTGACTGTGTCAATGCGCCAGCAGATGCAGATGTCATGATTGCGAAGAAGGGAATTGAACATGCAAGGGAAACCGTGACATATGTGATAGGTGAGGACACAGACTTGTTGGTGCTGTTGTGTCATTATGCGGAACGAGGGATGAATGATTTGTACTTCAAGTCGAGCAAGGACGGTGGGAAATGTTGGCATATTAACTCTGTAGCAGAAGCTCTGGGTGAAAGCATCTGCCGTGTCCTGCCAGTTGTCCATGCACTCTGTGGATGTGACTCAACCTCACGACTGTATGGTATTGGTAAAAGGGCTGCCTTGAGGAAAGTGAGGGAAGAGAACGGTTTCTTGAAATGTATAGAAGCATTCTGTTGCCAAAGTGGAACTAAAGACGCGATATCATCAGCTGGTGAAAAGGCCTTGGTTTATTTGTATGGGGGAAAAGGAAATGACACCCTTTACGGACTGCGAAAGACAAAGTTTTGCAACAAGGTGGCAAAAAGTTCAACTACCGTTGAAGTTCAAAGCCTTCCCCCAACAACCGATGCAGCCAAATACCACTCGTTCCGAGTTTATTGTCAGGTCCAGGAATGGATGGGGAACAGTGTGGACCCCGAGAAATGGGGCTGGTGTCTGCGGAAGGGACAGCTTGAACCGAAGACGATGGATTCGCCAGTGGCTCCTGATTCACTACTGAAATTGGTCAGATGTCAGTGTAAGGGCAACTGTGACACTCAACGCTGTAGTTGCAAACGGAATGAGCTTGAATGTTCCAGTGCATGTGGTGAATGTAAAGGACTCTGTCAAAATAGCAACTTTGATGCAAGCACCGATGATCCAAGTGAATACGAACTCCTATCATGAATGACATCATTGCCTCTGAATGACGTCATACTACGTCATGGTGACGTCATATCACATTTGCAATGCCTCATTCTGTATTTTGATATCATATTCCAGTTGTTTGTAATACATTTATAGGGTCTAGGAGCAGCCAGAAAAAAGTTAGCTGTAAATTGAAGCTTTGGACGGCGGCCATCTTGAATTTATGCAAATTAACCACTTTCCAGTTGTCTAAAAGTTGAAGACTTTTTATATGTTCATCAGAGGGACCTAATAAACAAGTCAAAGCCAAAAAACCTTCTATTGCACTTTGTTCTGGGTCCAGCTCTACTTTGACTGGACTAATTGTACAACAATATATTCAGTTTAGTTAAGGTGAACAATGAGCTTTGTTCTCCCATACAGGTTCAAAGGGGGGTAAGGCAAGGTTGCCCTGTCTCCGGCTTACTGTTCACCCTTGTAATGGAATCACTTCTCGTGTTACTAAGGAATAACGTTTCTGGAATGAGTATATCTCCTGATCATCCTCCAGTTGTCGTATCAGCGTATGCTGATGATGTTGCAATCATTGTTAAAAACAATAACGACATTGCAGCTCTGGCTAAGTGCCTACATTTGTTTGGTTTAGCTTCCTCGTTGAAGTGCAACTGGGAAAAGAGCAAAGCGCTATGGGTTCCCTCTGTCAGGGACAGTGCATCTAGAATGGCGCAAGACCCGCCAATACACCTTCCTGCAAGTTTAAAGTGGGTGGATGAAGGTGTTCGCTATCTTGGAGTGTTCCTTGGATCCCCACAGTACGGCCAGAAAAACTGGGAAGGTGTTGCTGAACGCGTAAAAAAGAGATTGAGTAGATGGAGGAGAGCCCTGCCTCACCTTTCATATAAGGGCCGAGTTTTGGTAGTCAAGAACCTCGTCACCTCCTTCTTGTGGCACAGATTCATCTGCCTGCAACCACCAGAAGGCTTGGTGAAGGAAGTGCAAAGGCAACTATTGGAGTTCTTTTGGGGAGGGCATCACTGGTTACGGCCAAACGTTGTATGCCGTCCATTGGCCGAGGGTGGCCAGAGTATGGTCGACATCAGGAGCCGTATAATGGCCTTTCGGCTATGCTCTGTGCAAAAACTTTTGGTGAAAGAGCAATTACCAAACCATGTTTTGGCCACCCACATTTTGCGGCAAGCTGGCGGGCTGGGATATGGCCGCGAATGTTTCTTGGTCCTGCTTCAACAAGTTGACACATCTCCTCTTCCTGTTTTTTATCAGTGTGTGTTGAATGCTTGGCAGAACCTCACAGTGTGCCGTCAAGAAGACAACTACGACATCCATATGTTTGCACAAGAGCCTTTGTTCTGCAATCGGCTTTTCCCAAACATACCCAAAAGTAGGGACCTCTGCCAGCATTTCATAATTGCCGGCATCACAAAAGTATGGCACCTCCGGCAAGTTTCAGGTTGCGGGTGGAAATCAGCTCGAGAAGTAGCCGAGCTAGCAGGAATTCGGTCCGAAAGAGTGACTGCAAAAGTGTTGAGAGAGGTGATACGAATAGGGGTACGGCTGAGAGTATGCTGGTCCCACGAGCTCAAACCATTGCACGATGAGTGGGTTTTTCCTGGGTTACTGGTGCACTTCAAGTTGGAAGACTTACCCCCGGTTAGCATGGGGATAAGCCCCTTTCAAGAGACTAGCAGTAAAGAGCTATACAAGTCATGTGTCAAGTTACTGCTGGGGGATACGGCGCTAAATGGAGTAATCCGGTGGAAGAGACTGTTGCCTGTGGGACCCCCCTCTGAACCTGTATGGAACTCCATGTATAGCAAGCTCGTAAGTAAAAGATCTGGTGATCTCCAATGGAGACTGATCCACTGGATAGTCCCCTCCAATAAGTTAATCAACCATTTCTCTCCTACATCCACATGTTGCCCATTCTGCATATGTACGGAGGACGTGTTCCACGCCTTCATTAATTGTGTGAGATTGGTTCCTTTGTTTCGGTGGTTTAATCTTGTGGCACACAGAATGAAGGTTGGTTTCTCGTTGCGTTCTTTTATTTTTGGCTGTAATGCCAAGTCAAGCAAGGAAAATATGTTAATGAGGTTTCTTGTCGCAACAGCCAAGCTGGCAATATATCTCTCAAGAAGGGAGAAATTGAACGGTAAACCTGCCGGGGAATGCAATGTAATGTTGTTTTTCAATGCCCTCGTGTCGGCAAGACTTAAACTAGAGTTTTGTTTCTATAAGGATGCAAACAATCTTGATGAATTCACCAATACTTGGTGTCATGAAGGGTTGTGTGAGGTTCGTGAGAACCAACTGGTTTTATTTTTGTAGGTTGTATAAAGTTAATGGTTTATTTTGGCAAATTGTGTGCCGTGATACTTCTGTAACCTTTTCGTTTCATTGCTTTTTCATGTATTTATGGTTGGTGTAAAGGTATAAATACATTTTTTTTGTATTATTTTGATAATAAAAGGACTTCAAAAGTCAAAAAGTCTCTCTCTGTCTCTCTCTGTCTGTCTCTCTTTCTCTCTCTCTCTTTCTCTCTCTGTCTCTCTCTGTCTCTCTCTGTCTGTCTCTCTCTTTCTCTTTCTCTCTCTCTTTCTCTTTCTCTTTCTCTCTCTCTTTCTCTCTCTCTTTCTCTTTCTCTTTCTCTCTCTTTCTCTTTCTCTTTCTCTCTCTTTCTCTCTCTCTCTCTCTCTCGCGCCCCCTGCTGGCCGTTCGTGTGTTGGGCGTGGCAAGATGGCGTGCACTGGTGTTCGTGTGCTGTAGCTCCGTGCTTGTGTTGTGTTGTCCCCCCCCCCCACCATTCCTTCCTTTCCCATCGTGCCTTTGTCGTGTCCTTCTTTACCACCTGTGCCCCTTTCCCTCCCTTGAGACAGAGAGAGTGAGAGAAGAGCCCAAAGGTGAGCAGACCCGTTCGGTTCGGTTTACCTGCTCCGTCGGTGCTGTTTACCTTACTCGCGTCGTGTGAACTTTATTATTCATTATTTCATTTCGACTTTATTTATTTTGTGTCCTTTCCGCCTGGTCAAGGTGGAAAGGTGAGACATCGCCGTTATGGCGAGTGTTCGTGCACGGCAGGAAGGGTTTGAAACCCTAACAAGGAAGCATGCTTTCGTGTGTGTCCCTCCCGAAGGTGTTCCTACCGAGGACATTATCCTAGCTGTAGGGAATGTTATCGGCGATGAAAATGTCCGCGCCGCGTCGCGGATGAACCAAAAGTTTGTTGTTTTCGTGTCGGACGAGAAGTTCGTGCATGATGTTGTTAGTACCGGTCTGTCATTGAAAGGTGGGCAGTTCGTCATGGTTTCCCCGATGGACACACCGGCGATTAAAGTAACTATTTCAAATGTCGCTCCGTTTATCACAGATGATAAGTTAATGGCTGTTCTGACCCGGTATGGAACTGTTGTTTCCCGAATCTCGATGATTCCCCTGGGATGTCGGGATGAACGAATGAAACATGTTATGAGTTTCCGGAGACAAGTATTCATGGTGCTTCCTGATCGCGGCGACGATACAGGACTAAACATCTCGTTTAAAATTTCGGTAAATGATCGTCAATATCAAATGTACGCTTCGTCAGGCACCTTAACGTGCTTCCTTTGTGGAGCTTTCGGACACGTTAAAAGGTTTTGTCCCAAAGCATCTTGTACGAAGTGTGGTAAATTGGGACACACCAATGTGGGCTGTAAAAAAGAAAACACCCCGACCGTGCTTCCTCATGCCTCGACCGTGCTTCCTCACGCCTCGACCGTGCTTCCTCACGCCTCGACCGTGCTTCCTCACGCCTCGACCGTGCTTCCTCACGCCTCGACCGTGCTTCCTCACGCCTCGACCGTGCTCCCCGACGCTCAAACCGTGCTCCCCGACGCTCAAACCGTGCTCCCTGGCGCTCAAACCGTGCTACCTGAAGCCCCGACCGTGCTTCCCGACGCCCCGACCGTGCTTCCTGATGTCCCAACTGTGCTTCCCGAGGTCCCGACTACGCTTCCCGAAGCCCCAACCGTGCTACCTGAAGCCCCAACCGTGCTACCTGAAGCCCCAACCGTGCTACCCAAAGCCCCAACCGTGCTTCCCGAAGCCCCGACTGTGCTTCCCGACGCCACGACTGTGCTTCCCGACGCCACGACTGTGCTTCCCGATGCCCCGACCGTGCTTCCCGACGCCCCGGTGCTACCCAAACCCAGTGAGATGGCACTTGGTGATGCTAGTACTGCTGGCGAACCCATGAATGAAGAACTTGTCATACTGACCAAAAAACGGAAAGCACCACTAACAAATAGCCCCGATGGTGCGATAAAGAAGGCTGTCTTGGGCAGAGACACTGTCTCTGCAAAAGAGGGCAAAACGTTTACAGCAAACGAAAATATCGAACGCCAAAGTGGAAAAGAGGATGTTACTGATTTCCCAGGCTCTGAGAATAAAGCCGACATTGATCCGAACAATGCGGCCATTTTTGAGCCTGAACGCGAAGCCCTACCGGTTCCCCCTCCAGTAGCTGAGCGGACTGGTGACCAAACAAATTGCTCTGTCTTACAAACAGAAATCGTAACCCCGGCTACGCAGAGATCTGCAGCCATTTGCCAAAGCACACATAAAGAAAGTAAGCACCAGTCTGCTCGTGAGTGTGTACCAGAGTACCCAACGAAATCTCAGGAGATGCATCCAGAGGAGCTCGTGAGAGCTGCAAGTAAAGCCCAAGATCCAGGTGGGACATTATCAGACCTGTCAGAGTCTGAGGACGAGGTGGAAGTGACTGAGCTGTCACAGTCATCAGCATCTCAGTCACAGATACCCCCCCAACACATCGTGTCGTTTCTAGCCGAAACGTACAGACAGCGTAACATAGTCATTAAAGACTATTTTGCCGATTTGGTTGCATTCATCCACACTGCAAAATCCATAATTAAAACGCCTGAACAATTTGACCTGAATAAGTCACAATACCACAGGTTAAGAAAATTCATCACACGTGCAGGTGTAGAGTGTTCCCAGCCACAGGCTGATTTCATCAATACAGGATGAAAACTATAAAACTTGCAACTTTAAATATTAACGGTGGTGGTGCTAGCCACCTCCGCCAGGTTCAAGTAAAAAACATATTTCAACGGAAAAAGGTGGATGTGATCTTACTTCAAGAAACTCACATCACACCAAATGTGGAACATAACTGGCATCAACTTTTTAAGAGCCAATGCTATTTCAGCAATTTATCAGCTTCATCTGCTGGAATCGGCTTCTTGCTGAAGCCAGGCCTCGTGTGTGAGTCATGCCATTTTCAGGAGGTAATAAATGGTCGGCTTAGCTCTCTCAAACTAGTAAGCCATAACTTCCATTACACCATTTTTAATGTGTATGCGCCAAGTGATAGCGTAGAGCGTAAGTCCTTCTTCACCTCAATGATAAATCACTTAAGATCGGTTGATTTTGATCATTGTGTGTGTGTCGGAGGTGATTTCAATTGCACCTTCGACCCATCGGTTGACAGAAACTCTGTCGAACCCCATCCTGAGTCCCATGTACACTTATCCAATTTTTTTAGCACAATGGGCTTCGTTGATGTTTGGCGGTTGCACCACCCAAACACATCCCAGTACACCTGGTGTCGATGCGCCAATAGTCGAGTATCCTTGGCAAGGCTTGACAGATGGTACATCAACGTACCCTTTAAAAATACTGCGGTTTCTTCAAATCTTTTTCCTTCTGTGTTTTCAGACCATCATATGGTAACCCTAAACCTTTCCTTTCCTCAACCCGCAAATAGGAGCGCTTATTGGAAGTTTAATGTTAGACTTCTAGAAGATGGTATGTTTAAAGAAGCCTTTCGTGTTTTCTGGGCAAGTCTAGTAGCAAAGAAATCTTCCTTTTCTTCATCCAGCATATGGTGGGATAACATGAAATCTCAAATTCGGGTTTTTTGTCAATGTTTCCAATCACACAGCGCAAACGACAAGCACTTTACAATGGCCCGGTTGGAATTGGATATTCTACAATTGGAGAGTAAATTGGCTCATGAAAACAATGACGCCAATTACCGGTTATTGCTTGTAAAGAAAGCTCTTTTAAGGGAGTTAGTTCAAGAGAAAGCAGCCGGTACATTAATTAGACTTAGAATACAGAATGTAAAATTATCAGACACCCCAAACAAGTCTTTCTTTCATTTAGAATCCTTAAGCAAGCCATCACGGCTAATCTCTTCTGTTTTGGACTCAAGAGGCAACGTTGTTGTCAACGAGGATGATGTTAGACTAAACATTATTGAATTCTATACAAAACTTTTTGAGGAGCAGACTGTTTGTAATGATACAATGATGGATTTAACCTCTCACCTCCCCTCCCTAACTGAGGCTCAACGGTTGGAGCTTGACCTACCAATCACCCTCCTTGAGCTAACCTGTGCTCTTGCTGCCATGGATTCAGGGAAAGCTCCGGGTATTGACGGTCTACCTCCCGAATTCTTTCTGACATTTTGGGACCTTTTAGGCCCTGAGTTGCTGAATGTTTTGGACACTTCTATACAGACTGGTATAATGCCGCTGAGTCTAAGAAGAGCCGTAGTGTGCTTGCTCCCGAAAACTGAAGATCCCCGACTTTTGGTGAACTGGCGACCGATCTCCCTGCTGTGCACGGACTACAAGCTTTTTTCAAAAGTACTAGCTAATCGACTAAAAAAGGTTATTGGCGATCTAGTACTGCCAGAACAGAGTTACTGTGTTCCTGGAAGATCCATCCATGATAATATTTCTTTAATCAGAGATCTCATTGATGGTAACCGTGTTAAAGAAGACTTTGGAATGATGTCGCTTGATCTTGAAAAGGCATTTGACAGTATCGACCATAAGTTTATGCATCATGTGTTACAGGCATGCGGCCTCGGAGCAAACTTTCGTTCCTACATTTCCTTGCTATACACAGATGTATTTAGTTTAATTAAGATTAATAATGTGCTGGCTCCCCCCATCAAGGTTCGGAGAGGGGTTCGGCAAGGGTGCCCAGTCTCTGGTTTATTGTTTGCTCTTTCTTTAGAGCCTCTTCTCAATCTACTGAGAAAGAAGATTTCTGGAATAGCACTTTCTCCCATGAGTGCACCGCTAACCCTATGTGCTTATGCGGATGACGTCTGCATCTTTGTAAAAGATAAGGATGATATTGATATCCTTGTTGAGTGCCTATCAAAGTTTCACGCTGCCTCCTCTTTAAAAATCAATTGGAACAAGAGCAAGACGTTATGGATACCCTCCCCCTATCGCAACCTTCTTCAGCCTGTACCACAGCCGCCCCCATCCCTCCCCGCAGGGTTGCTGTGGGGAAGTGAGGGAATTAAGTACTTGGGCATATTCCTTGGTTCCCCACAGTATGCTCAGAGAAATTGGGACGGGGTAATTGAGCAAGTGGGAGAAAGATTGAACCGATGGAAAAGGGTTTTACCTCATTTGTCCTTCAAGGGCCGTGTGCTAGTGATCAACAACTTAGTTGCCACAATGTTGTGGCATAGGTTCATCTGCCTGCAACCGCCAGAGGCCCTACTCAAAGCAGTCCAGGGCAAACTGGTGGACTTCTTCTGGGGAGGCTACCACTGGCTACGACCCGATGTGATATGTCGCCCCTCGGCTGAGGGTGGCCACAACCTCGTCGTCAAAGCCCGCTAATGGCCTTCTGGGCTGCGGTCCATTCAACGTCTCCTCTACATGGAACATCTGCCAGGCCGGCTCCCTGCACGCCTTGTACTGCAGCGAGCGGGTAGGCTCGGGTACGGGTTTTGAACTTTTTCAAATGAACCTCCAACATGTCGACATATCGGTTTCTCCCTGCTTTTTACCAAAGCCTCTTAAATGCCTGGCAGAGTCTTTCTGTGAGTCGTCAGGCGGGACACATATGTAACGAAAATGCTGGCACACGAGCCTTTGTTCTATAACCCTCTCTTTCCCGACATTCCAAAGAGTCGAGATTTTTGCCAACACTTTATAGCAGCTGGTATCGTGAAGGTGCGGCATCTCCGACATGACTCAGGGTATGGTTGGAAATCCGTAAGTGAAATCGCCGACCTAACAGGGATTTGGTCCCATAGGATGATTGCAAAAATTTTGAGGAAAATGATTCAGGTGGGACGGCAACTTGGCCTAACTTGGACTCGAGGTACAGAAGAAGATCTAAATGAGCCGACAGTGCCTAAATTGATTGTTGAACCCATTCAAAACGATTTGCCCCCTGTTAGCGATGGGTCAAAGCTTTTCCAGACAATGGACAGCAAGGGCATCTACAAGATGTGCCTCAAGCTGTTAAATGGGAACCCTTCGTTAAATGGAGTTACCCGATGGAAAGGATTGTTACCCGGAGGACCCCCCTCCGAACCTATCTGGGAAGCCATGTATAGTGAGCCCACATCCAAAAGAACAGGTGTTCTCCAGTGGCGTTTGGCCCACTGGATTGTTCCCTCCAACACGTTTATTAGACATTTTTCTCCTGTATCTGTTTGTTGTCCCTTCTGTACAGTCAATGAGGACTTGTTTCATGCATTCATAGACTGTATCCGATTATTTCCTTTGTTTCATTGGTTGAATTACATTGCACACGAAATGCATGTTACTTTTTCTTTGAGGAATTTCGTCTTTGGTTTTGCTCCTAAACAGAATCCTGCGTCTAAACTGTTTAGTTTCCTAATAGCAACTGCGAAACTTGCTGTTTATTTGACGAGGAAAAGACAAACTATCTGGCAAACCGATAGAGCACTGCAATATTATGTTGTGTTTGAATGCATTAGTCTCAGCAAGATTGAAACTGGAATTTACCCTTTCCAACGAGGCCGGAAATTTTCAAAACTTTGTTGATACTTGGTGTGTTGGTGGGTTTTGTGAGGTTAAGAAAACGAATTTAGAATACTGTTGTGAGATACTGATTGTTTCTTATTTGATGATCATTGGGTGCTTCTTCTTTTTCTTTTTCTTTTTATTGGCATATTGATTTCATTGCAAAACGTGTATATTGTTCCTTTTATATTTTATATTTTTGTAATAAAAGGACTAAAAGTCTCTCTCTTTCTCTTTCTCTCTCTCTCTCTCTCTTTCTCTCTCTCTCTTTCTCTTCTCTCTCTCTCTTTCTCTTTCTCTCTCTCTTTCTCTCTCTCTTTCTCTTTCTCTCTCTCTCTCTCTCTCTCTCTCTCTCTCTCTCTCTCTCTCTCTCTCTCTCTCTCTCTCTCTCTCTTTCTCTTTCTCTCTCTCTCTTTCTCTTTCTCTCTTTCTCTTTCTCTCTCTCTCTTTCTCTTTCTCTCTCTCTCTTTCTCTTTCTCTTTCTCTTTCTCTCTCTCTTTCTCTCTCTCTTTCTCTTTCTCTCTCTTTCTCTTTCTCTTTCTCTTTCTCTTTCTCTTTCTCTCTCTCTCTCCTTCACTTTTCACAAGTTTTAATTCGTGAAAGTCTTCACTTTTTTTGTGTACATAGTCAAGGTTTGTGGAAGAGTTCGATTTAGAACACAGAATAGATCAGGATGCAACATAACTAAAGTAACAGCAGGCGTAGAAGGGAGAAATGCCAAGAGCAGGGCGGAGGAAGAAATAGACAGAGACGGACAAGCAAGGGATGCGGGTAACTATGAGAGGAAGAGGAGCATGCAAAAGGTGGACAAGATAGCTACATAAGCACAATTTTGGGAGTGGTGGGGGTTGTTTAACATGTCTAAAATAGATCTTGTCAAGGCCTTTTCTTGGATAGGCCTTTCCCACCGTGTTCCTCGTTTTGCTTCTTTTTTCCCAAATATCTTACTTCTACCTCCTCAACATCATCCTGTTTTCCATCCTTGCTTCCGAAAATCAAAATACAGGGTGTCCCTTCTTAACGTCGTCCCAGTTAACGTTGTTTCGTTATTAAGTCTATACTAATTGGATACCAAGGCTTCACAGAAAGAACGTCGTGATTATTTAGCAATCGCTCACTATTACATCGTCGGTTATATAAATGGCATGGAAAGTCTTCAGTGCTACTATGAAATTTATAAAGAAAAGAGGCAGAGTAGCAAGCAGTCGACCATTGGTGCTTTTTTGGGAGGGAGAAAAACACTCATCTCAACAGCAAGCAGAAGCCTACACGAAGCAAGGGGGAGATCCCTCCAGATCTGAGTGACTCGCCACCCTCCACTCTCCACTATCCACTAGTAGATTTTTTTTTTGGTAATAAATGGTGATTTTTTTTTGTAATTATTTTACATTTATTTACAGTACTGTATTACAATGTACAATAAAGTATATAAACAATGAAAAGTGTGAATATTTGTTTATACTGGTGCACCCATTCCCCATGGGAGCGGCAGCAAGGGTCATTCCTCTCTGTGATATATAGATTACAGTAGATCAGGTGTTGGGCCTCAAGAACATTGGGGGGGGGGGGGGGGGGTGGGGGGGGTGTATTCAGTTTCCAAGTTTCTTGTAGATCTCGGTCAGACAGACAGACACCAAATTGCGTATTTTAGTATCATTTACTTATATGTGATGCATTTGATGTTGATGAAGGAACCCAACCTCCCCCACCCCTATTTACATTAATTCTGAGATAAATTGATCCATTTAACGTCATTTCACTGAACACTTAACCATTAGATTGATCCATATAACGTTAAGGGAGAACCAAGTGTGAACAAAAAAGAAAACGTCTTTCACTTCAAACAATCGGTTATGTTCATACGTACGTACGCATGTCGGATATGTCGTATGTATGTGTCTCGGCAACTGTTGATCCAATTCACACGAAATTTTCAACATAAGGAGCACCACCTCATGTGCAACTTTTTAGTCATAATTATGACATCTTAGATCACGTGGTACAAGCGCCATTTTGCGAGAGCCAAAGAAATTGGACCTTTGTATCTCTGAAACCACTCCATGGAAAAATTGAAACATGACTCATTGTAAAGAACTCCCCATGAGGAATAACATTAATGACGATATGATCGGTGCCTTCATTATGAAGTCATAATTCGACAAGTACAACGCTTGACCTGATGAGTATGAACATTTTTGAGGATCATCTTGAGATAATTTGGTCAACAGAATCAAAGTTATGACATCATAGGTCATGTGGGACCCTAAACCCCTGTAATGAGTGAAGATTTCGTTTTGTTTCGAAAGGCATTAATTTGGCATATTGGTCGATGTATATTCCAAGTTTCAGCTAGTTTCAATGTATAGACTTTGAGATATGAGTGCCCACACATTTTGGGCAGACGGACGGACAGATGAACTGACAGACACCAACGTGAATTCGAGGGTTTTAAAATATAACTCAAGAATGCATAAACAGACGTTGCTGAAATTTGGAAGATACCACCTCAATGTCTCAATAAACATTAAATGTAACTGTATATGCATGGGAATACATAAGAGTTGTTCGGGTTAGGCATAACCTCTTTGACTTTGAACACTGAATTGGAACGCAACTGTCGAACCACAACATGTACCTGTTCTTCCCAATAATAACGAAGTTTTCCTGGTCCACTCCGAGGGATCAAGTTCCTCACCAGCACTTTGTCTCCTGGATAAAGAGTTGCCTGATGTACTTTCCTGTCATATCTCTGCTTGTTGGTGGCAGCACTCTTCGTGGATTTCCTTGCTGCCATGTGTTACGTGTTCCTCCCCGACCTCCTGGTCTCGGTATACCTCCGAACCCCGGGAGGAATCACGGCAGAAAAATATATTATTCCGTGTCGAAATCAATAAGGAAACAACATCAATGATTACGTACAAACCAATAATATTGTTACGGACCGCGGATAAGATGTTGATTTGCCGAGCGGATGGCGCCGCGGCCCTAACAGTTACCCCGACTAACCCGATGCCTGAACGTTGGCCAAAATCGCGCCACAGATATTCAATGGGGAAACCTCTAAAGCGACCGAATGTAAAGAGGAAGAAGAAGACGTACAGAAGAATAACAGGATTTATTATTTACACACACTAAGCAAAAGGAGCAGTCAAGGTTATATACAGGGAAAATGGAAAAAGCAGGTGACACAGTGAAAATACTAGCTTAACTATACAAGCTTAATTAACCCTGGGACAAGACAAACAAAACAACTCACGTACACAAGAAGGATGGAAGGGCAGGAATGGATGCTGGAAGGAGGAATGGGAAGGTTCAGCTGGGGCAGATGGTTTGGGTTTGATCCCGCACGGGACGTCGGCTGGACCTCGACGGCCACCGATGCCACCGCTATCTGGTTCCCGCGGGGTAACGGGTTGACGCTGCCTGGTGGAGTCAACGCTGCTTGTTGAGCCCAACGCTGCTGGTTCTCTGGCTCACCTCAGGACGCGTCTGCCATCTCTGGCGCAACTCGTTCTTGGACCCTTTTTGCACAACTCTGTCTTGGTACCTTTTGCGCAACTCTTGTCATTCACCTCTCTTTGGCGCAACTCTTGTAATAGACCTTTGGCGCAACTCTTATAATTGACTTCTCGTGCAACTCTTTTAATTGACCTCGAACCTTCTCTCTCGAACCTTCTCTCTCTCTTCTCTCTCTCTCTCCTTCTGGCGCAACGGTGTCCGCGCGTGCTTATATTACGCCTCGGGCGATCAAGCCGCCGGCCTTCAGGACACGCCCCTCGGTGAGCTCGCTTCGGCCCTGATTGGTGGGCACAGGCCCTCTGACTCCACCCTTGATGACGATGGGCGGGCACGCCCTTCTTCCCCGAGCTGACCACGCCGTAATGGCGGCAATTGCAGTTGGCAGTAGAAGTTTTGGGAATGGGAATGAAAGGGGATCTATCTATTTGAATTCGGTGCAATGGAGTATTAAGTTAATGGAAGACAAGGCCTTACCCTAATACACATAATAAGGAAATAACTGTCAACAAGGGGGGAAATCTATGATTGGCTAACGTGTGGTGTTTATGAACTAATTATGGGACGCACTTTGACCTTTATACATAACTGGAGTAAGGAGGGCGATATTTTAACAACAATTTACACAATAACAATAAATATAAAAAAACATTCTCATATCCACAACACTGCACCCTCCTCCTCTTAGGCACGTCCCAGGCCTCTTACCTTAACTTTTAGTGTTGCACGTAGGTGTAGTTCCCTCTACATTTAACCTGACGCTGAGTGCGACAGTTTTAAAACATAAATAAATATGTCCCGCTGCTCCATTGCACCCTGCCTAACAGATTCATGCCCACAGCTAACCGAATTGCAGAATGGTCTTCAAACTATACATTGATGGTGGGGAGCATTATTTACAATGACGTTACTTTATTTACAAAATGCAACCCAGGACCTGTGATTGTTCTTTCTGGGGGGGGGAGACAGTCTGCTCTGCATCAATGCATCATGAAAGCACCCAAAAATGCATCAATACACCATCAAGCACCAATCGGTGCACAGTCATCACTGTTCATGAATAAAAAAAAACAACCAAACCCTGGTGGTGGTCTCTTGCTCTTCGGCTCCCTCTGCTGGCTATTTGTTCTTCCAGATGTTGTCTTTCTTTCATTTTCTTACTGGCGGCCTATTGGTGGAAATAAAATGCACCCAACGTGTCCATTTTTTTTAATTTATGGCCCACAGGGGCCGATTATGTATGGTTCACCTGTGGGGCATCGGTGCCCTGTGGCCAAGGTCCGCCAGCAAGATTTCGGGCCTTCAAGGCCGGTTTCAGCAGACGGGCCATGCCCCAAGACGGGCCATGCCCCAACCCATGGGGTCCATAAGTGGTGCTCGGCCACAGACATGTGGTCCATAAGGTGGTGCATCGATGCAGACAGCTGGTTCCGGGAGTTTCGGGCGCACAATGGCGGACTCACGCACGCTCCCCTCGGCGCCCAGTGGCGCACAGGTCCTCATGTGGGAGACAAAAGGGGGAAAGACAGATGAGCGAGGGGTAAGGTCTCAAGGGTACACATCAAACAAGGCAATGCAAGGCGAAGTGCGTACGGAGAGCGAAGTGAGAAAGCTCGTCCCTACCTTACGTCACCCCCCCTGTCACCTACTCTACCCTTGCCCTTACCCCATATTTACAACAATCTACACATTTACAAATCCGTCAATACCGTCACATCTTCCCCCTATTTCCCCTATACTAAATTCGTCTTCACTCCCTCTACTTCAAAATTTGCCATCACCAATTCATCATCAATCCTCGTAAGGAGGGAGAGATGGAACAACAAAGGACAATGTCACACCCACGTCATGATGCGTCTCACATTCCAAACATTTGCACAATAAAAATAATAAAACATGGCATGGTGTGGAGTTACGTCACCTCAGGTGAGTGGATGTAGATGGTGCGAGGAGATCTTAATCCTAACTACCTTCTAAATGACATTAACACACTTTACACTACCCGGGGTCTTTCCCTGCCAATCCATTGGCCAACTTACACTATGGGTTCTAAAAACCAATTTCCATTGACCAAACTGTGGTGCTTCTCAATTTGGGGTCTCACTCCCCCGATGCAACTCCCTGTGCCCTTGCACAATTTCAGGACTGGGGCATGTAGCTCTCCCAGCAGGTCTACCCACCTGCACACCTCCACCACTGCAGTTGCCACCCGAGCTTGCCTAGCTCCTCACCCTAACCTATCTAACTGTGGAAGGCCCCTCCTGGCTCTGTCACCCCTTGGTGCCCTCTGGCACTGGGCTACCCGGGTCCGTCCTCCTGATCCTCGGGCCCCATCCACAACAACTCTACCGGCTCCCAGAGCCCACCTGCGGCATCACCTGGCCGACATCCTCACAGTGGCGGAGTGTCAACCAACTACACACACTAACAGGCTACACGCCCAGCCATTTCCACAACACTAATGCACCAATCACAACACTCCTGTGCAACTACCCGCACCACAGATGCCAATATCCAACCACAATTTACCTGTAACCTCTACCTAACTCTTACACTACCCTCCCCGGGTATTCGTGATGGGGGTCCATCCTTCCCCCATTCACACCTTCGCACCATCCACTCCACTCCACAGCTTCCACCATACTCACTCCACGACCATCCATTCCAATACTCCATATACTCCACCCTCCATGTCTTCCACACAACCATTCTCCATTCACCTGTAGTTGCACACCTGTGCAATCACACCTGGTGCCACCTGCACCCTCCTTCCTTCCTGGACCATTTGGTCAGCACAACTCACATCACCTTCTCTCACTCATACACTGCTCCACACACCTGTTCAGTTGCACACCTGTGCAATCACACCTGTTCCTCACACACGCCATCATCTGAACTACCTGTTGCCCTGCTAACTTAGTGCTCCCCGTCTTCCCTTTAAACTAAGCACATACCACGTCATTATCATCCAAACTAATCTACCTGCGTCCCCACTACAGGTATCATTGTCACTACCTAATCTTACCGTTACCTAAGGTCATCTTCTCTAGATCCCTACACACTATATCCTAACCCTCCCGGGCTAGTTTTCACTGCCATAAACCCCATAAAACTAGTGCTCCTTTGCCCCCGCTGTGAGAGATGGCAGAGTTGCCATCCCACCACATCGGGCATCTCCCACTACCATCCCCCCAGTCCTCTGACGCTACGAGCCCCCGTCGCAAGAGGTACTGGGTCCTGCCTCGGCATCTAGAGCCGAGGCGATCCACGAGGGCGCCTGCTCGCCGGCATAAGGTCTTATCCGGTTGGCATGGACGATCCGAGGGGTGGCCCGTGGCCCCATTTTGATCTTAATGACCACGTCACAGATTTGCGACAGGACGACTCCTGGGCCTTGCCAGGGGGAGGTGAGTTTTGGGCACCTACCCCTTCCGCCTCCGGGGATTAAAGAACCAAATCTTCATCCCCGGAGCGTACTGACTCCCCTGGCTCCGGTCGTCGTACCTGCGCTTCATCTTGGCCCCCGCCAGATGGAGCTGGCGGCGGGCGAAGGCATGGACCCGCTCTCCCGCGGCGGTGTATCCGTGGTGTCTGGCACGGGACCGCTTCGCAAGTCGGCGGGAGCCCGTAACTCCCGCCCATACATAAGCAACGCTGGACTGCATGCGGTGGCCCCGTGCTGGCTAGTTCAGTAGGCCATTAACAGGTACGGGAGATGTTCATCCCAGTCATCCTGACGGGTGGTGGTGAACAATGCCAGTTGTTGTACCAATGTTCTGTTGAACCGTTCCACCATCCCGTCAGATTGTGGCCGCAAGGGCGTGGTCCTGGTTTTCCGAATTGACAGGAGTCTGCACACATCTTTTAGCAATTGACTTTCAAAATTTCGACCCTGATCGGTGTGCAGCTCCTGTGGAATCCCGTGCTGACATACAAATCCTTCTACGAAGGCCTGCGCCACAACCCCGGCTTCTTGGTTGGGGAGGGCGTAGGCCTCCGGCCACTTGGTGAAATAATCCATCACAACGAGGATATACTTATTACCTTGGTGGGTGCGGGGCAGCGGTCCTAGAATATCCATAGCCACCCGCTCAAGGGGGGCCCCCACCTGATGTAATTGAAGAGGGGCCCTCATCCTCCGTGCTGGTCCCTTTTTGGCAGAACAGGCGTCGCATCTTCGACACCAGTCCTGTATGTCGCGCCCCATATTCACCCAATAGAACCTCCGGCGGACCCGAGATATTGTCTTTGTCCTGCCCAAATGGCCGCCGGAGCGGGTACCATGCACCTGTTGTAATATGACGTTCTTGAATTTGTCAGGGACTATCACCAGCCAGGAAGTTCTATCAGAGGGAACCTCCACCCACTTGCGATACAAGATGTTGCCTTTCAATTCCAGGGTCTGCCACTGAGCCCAATATGCCTTCGTCTGCATCCCGAGGGGGGTGACCTCTTCCCCTTTCGGTCTTTGCCCCAATTTGACCCATTTGAACACCGGTCCCAGGACAGGATCCTCCTGCTGGGCCGTGCTCCATGCCAAATTTCCAAATTCCTCGTCCGCGGTTAGTGGCAAAATTGGCCCTCTCACCCGGGTTGCCCGGACGACGAGAATCGGGGCAGAATCGCCCAATTGCTCCCTCTCCTCGTGTCTCGCACAAAATTTGCAGTTTTCCCCCAGACAAGGACGCCGAGAGAGTGCGTCCGCATTACCATGGGCCTTCCCGGCCCTATGGGTCACATTGAAATCGTACTGCTGCAACTTTTCCAACCACCTTGCAATTTGGCCCTCCGGTTCCTTGAACCGAAGGAGCCATTGCAAGGAGGAATGGTCAGTTCGAACCGAAAATTTCCGCCCGTACAGGTACGGGTGGTAATGGTTCATGGCAGCCAGCATAGCCAATAACTCTTTGCGAGTGACACAATAATTTCGCTCGGGCCTACTTAAGGCCCGACTATAGTAACCAATCACTCTCTCCACGCCCTCCTGTGTCTGAGATAAAACTGCGCCCAATCCTTCCTGGCTCGCATCCGTGTCCAGAGTAAATGTCCCGTCACTAGTGGGGTAAGCTAGAAGGGGTGCGGATGTTAGACACCCCTTCAATTTTTGGAAGGCCTCATGGCACTCCCGTGTCCAATAAAATCGCGTCCCCTTCTCCGTAAGCCGGTGGAGGGGACGGGCCAACTCCGCAAATTTCGCCACAAAACGCCGGTAGTAGGAGCAGAGTCCCAAAAACCCCCGCACCTCTTTGATGGTACGTGGTGCGGGCCACTCCTCTACTGCTTTAATTTTGTCTGGGTCCGTTTTTACCCCCTCGCGGCCGATCACGTGACCTAGATAGGCCACCTCTCTTGCAAACAAGGTGCACTTACTCGGGTTCAGCTTCAACCCCGCCTGTCTGAGGCACCCGAACACCTGTTCCAAATTAGCTAACGCCTGAGGGAAGGTCTTGTCATGTACTAGGACGTCATCCAGGTATACCAGGCATGATTGCCATGGCATGCCGCCTAGTACATGTTCCATTAATCGCTCAAAGGTGGCGGGGGCATTACACAAACCAAACGGCATCACAGTGAACTGATACAGCCCCTTACCTGTGGAAAATGCCGTTTTCTCCTTCCCTGTCCGATCCATCTCCACCTGCCAATACCCACTCTTGAGGTCCAAAGTTGTGAACCAATTTGAGCCCGCAACGGCATCGAGGGTGTCATCAATCCTTGGCAGGGGATATGAGTCCTTGAGTGTCATGTTGTTTAGCTGGCGATAGTCCACGCAGAACCGCGTGGTCCCATCCTTCTTTTTGACCAGCACAACAGGTGACATCCAAGGACTTCCCGAGGGCTCGATCACGCCTGCGTCGAGCATTTTTTCAACCTGCTCGTCAGCTTCCGCCCTCTTGCTCCAAGGGAGCCGTCGGGCGGCCTGACGAATAGGCCGGGCCTCACCGGTGTGGATCTGATGTTTCACCAGGCCCGTACGTCCAATATCCTCGGTGGACAAGGAGAAGAGGTCCAAATGGGACCCAACCAGTTTGTGTAAGGCCTCACTCTGGGTACCTCCCAACTCTACGCTACTACGATTTACCATCTCACAAATGGGATCGGGCCAATTCCTACTACTTATTGAAGGCTCCCCCTGGGGCCGGCTTGGCTGGACGTTCTCGCTCCTCACTGACGCGACTTCTCTAACTGGGGTGCAGCCAGCTACCTTCGTGCCCCTCACTATAGTGCGTGGTTCTGTGCTAATATTAATTACTCGGACGGCCACCACCGGCCCGTCCGTTTTTACAAGGGTGCGGCCCACGATTAAACCAGGTATGGATCGCGCTGCCACCGGTTCGACCAGGCCGCAGGACTCCTGCCATGTCGGGCGAGCTGACCATCGGGCCGGCACTATGGCCTCGGCCCCCGGAGGGATGGTCACGGCCTCAGGAGCCTCCAGCTCCACCCTCTCGGCCGTGCTCACCCCCTCCAATGGTAGCTCTTCCACTCCCCATCGCAGGATCCCCCGGCTCAAGTCAAATTTTACAACCGCTGGCAGTCAACAAATCCAAACCTATTAAGCATGGGTCGCACACCTCCGCCACCCAAACCTCTATCTCTTGCTTTACCGATCCCAACTTGAGGGTCACAAAACCACGCCCTATGATCGGGGCCGTTGCCCCGGTAGCCAACTGCAAACTATGATTTTCCAGACGCTGGATTTTACCCCAGCCGTCTGCACTCGAATTAAGGATCACGGGGCTGATGATCGTGGCGCTGGCTCCCGTGTCCACCACGGCGTCTACCCCCACGCCGGCAATTTTGCACCGCATTGTTAAGCTACCTTTTCCAATTTGGCCACAATGAATGACCTGTCACGTCAACGAGGGCTTCTCTCCATCCCCTACTGCCGAACACCGCCCTGCATGCCCGGTACGTTTTAGTTTCCCGGGGCCTGGCGGGGGGGGGGGGGGGGTGTGTTACATATTTATGTTAATGTATGTGAATTACTATTCAGGTCCTTGCTTATTAATGTGTAGTCGATTAAGGGTTGTTGTGATTAAAGGGTCTGGAGCCCTTCTGGGAAAAAGGAGACCGGAAACGGAAGAAAAAAGACACGAGGTCCGGGAGAAGCGACGATTCTTCTTCTTCCTCGCCCAGCTCCGAGGAGAGTGGGGATCGAGATTGAGCAGCGTGGAAAAGCTGCGTTCCCAAGCCCGTCTGGCGAGAGGAGTTACCGGGACGTGTAACTACCCTTTTGACACGTCAAGTTGCCGTGGGTCCGTGCACGGACCCAGCATCCGGCACAGTTCGCCGCACCGTCTACAAGGACGCGTATGGGTCGCACTTTGGGGCCTCGCCCGCGTTGCAAGCGGTGCTTGCTTTGCCCGCTTCGCTTGGCCAGGAGGGGTGTGCTGCAGCCGTGGTTCCCGGTACGGTACGTGCCCGGTGGAAGCACGTCCGCCCGGGGTTCGTTCAACCGCCCGTGTGCGGCGAAGCCGACCATCATCTTGGTCAGGAGGGGCCCAGAGACATTGTGAGGGACAGAGACCAAAGGGGTCGTGAGTACCCAAGGGGTCGGGAGTGGGGAAAGGGGACACACGTATGTAAGATGGCCATCTTAATCATCTCGGGGATTGATTGTTGATTGTGGATTGTTGATGGTTGATTGCTCGGGGAATATATCATTGATTATTCCGGATCCTTGGTGTGGGGTTTTTTCTTGGTTGGAATTCATATTGATTGCGTTACGAAAGCGCATACATAATAAATCTTTCTGGCGGAGTTCCTCTCACGGTCCGGGGGTCACCGAGACCAGGTAGTCACCGGGAGGACCACGTAACAGGTGTCTGAGGTCGGCTAGGCCGATCGATACTGGGCGGAGTTGAGGGCATCGGCTGATGGGGAACGTCCCGGCACGGAGCTCGACACTCCCACGCACGGTGACCCATCCGAGCACAATTATAGCACCTCACCTGGTAAGGTGCTTGCCTCCGGTATTCCAAATTCCCCCCCCTGTATGTCCGAATTGGGGTACTCTGTCGGGGACTACCGGGTGCCGCCACTGGAGCCGCCTGCCATGGTCCAGGTCCCGCTAGACGCCGATCCACCAGCCTCCGGACCATGCTGTCCAGGTCAGGGCCCCCGTGGGGGGAAGGCCCCCTGGGGGGGGGCGACCCCCATCATGGGCCCTACCTGACGCACCGCCACTGCGTGGCGCTCGCCTCCCCGGGCCAGGGGCCTCGCTGCTTCCCAACGGGCCGCAGCGTCGGCCGCCTGACTCATGGTCTGCGGGCGCCACATGGCGAGCTGTTGTCGGAGCTCCAGATCCGGGAGGGCCTGGATAAAGTGATCCAGCGCCAGGCTTTCCTGGGAACTCGCTGCCATGTCCGCGTGTGCAATCCCTACCGCGCGGCGAATATCGTGAGCAAGTTCCCCGATGGTCTCCTGGGGCTTGCGTTTTCGCTGCGCAAGTTGAGCTTTAACAAGCTCGCTTTGCTGCTCAATACCGAATCTGTTGATTAAAGCCGCACGGAGAGCTGACAGGGTGAGAGCACCCGGTGGTAAAGCTGTCAGCACCTCCGCCGCCGCACTGCGCAGCGCCCCTACCAGGTGTACTCCACCTTCGTCCGGACTCCAACCATTGCCTCGGCACACGTACTCAAACTGCGCCAGGTACGCCCTCAGATCACTCTTGCCGTCATACGGCGCGAGTGGTACCTTGTGGGCGCCCGAAGGCCGGACCCCGCGCGTCACTCCTGGCGGGATCAACGTGGGACCAAACCGTTCGGGCTCCCACAGTGCGCTATTCCCGGGGGGCTCCCGCGCGTCCCCCGTCCCTCCAAACACTACCCCTCCTGGTGTCGATGCCTGGGTCGCCCTTCCGCAACCCGCTACCCACTCCATACCCGCACACCCTTGCTCACCAGCACCCCCCTCACTCCCCACAGCCAGACCTCCTTGCACACCTCCTCTTTCCATACATCCGGACCATTCATACATCTCACCATTGGTCCCTCATGAACACCCGGGTCTACACCACCCCCCAAGCCGACTGAATCTCCCCTCACACCATATACATTTCCTCGTATATCGCCACTCACCTCGGTACCTCGTCGTCGCACCTCCTCTGCCACCTGCAAACTCTTTATTTGGTTAGTGAGCACATCATCATCATTTGAACACAGACCTTGCACATACTCCATCACTTCCTCCCTTATCTCCTTTTTAGTTTCCCTCCGTCCCTTCTTAATTTCACTCACCCCTTCTTCCACCTCCTCTAATTTTTCCTTTACCTCCTTCATCTCCCGGTGCGCCCCCTCTATCTCTTCCTCCAACGCCACTTTAACCGTTTCTATGTGCGTCCTCACCTCTCTGTCTTTCGTCTCCATTACGTCTGTCACCTCTTCCAACTTCTTCGTCAACCCCTCATGTACCATCTGACATTCCTTCTGTGTCGCTATTAATTCATTCTTGATGTCTTTTTGTGTCGCTTTTAACCCCCCGATTATTGCAGTGTTCTTTTCCACTTGGTCCACGAGTTCCTTTTTTCCCACTGTCAGCTGTTCTACTCCCCTCGTCAGACCCTCTATGCCCCCCTGTAACCTAGCCGTATTATTCCTCACCTCTTTCTCCATATGCTTCTCACCTCGCTTTACCTCCTCGCGTACCCCTGATACCTCCTCGCTTACACCTCGTCGTATCTCCTCCTTCATCTCCTCCCTCTCTTTTGTAGATGCCACCCTCATCTGTCCCAATTCATCCCTCTGAGCATCCAATTTACCTTCTAACCCGATTTTCACCTCCTCTATCTGGTTCCCCATCCGTTTGATTTCCCGGGCGGATTGCTCCCCTACTTCCCACAATTTGTCGTCCATTGTGCTTTCTAACCCCGTTAACCCATTCTTTACCTCTTTTATCCCGTTGTCTAACCCCTCAAATTTATTGTCTAACCCCTCAAATTTATTGTCTAACCCCGCAAATTTATCGTCTAAACCCTCAAATTTATTTCCCATATTGTTTAACCCGGCTCTTAATTGCTCACTAGTACCTCTCGCTTCGTCCCTCATTGCCCCAATTTGGTCTCCCAGCCCCCTGTTCTCTTCCATGAGGGCCCGCATTTGCAGCATGAATAGGCCCCAATCCATTGGCGGCGCTGCTACGGTCACGGGCGCCGCTAAATTTGGTGCCGCTGCATCCACGTGTGCGAGGACGCCATTTTGCGCGCCTGACACCTCCTCAACCACTTCCTCATTGCTCTCCTCCATTTCTTCCCTCTGATCCTGGGTTACCCCTAACCCCTCTTCTAGTTCCCCCACCGACATCCGATTGCCTTGACTAGCCATGGTGCGATTTCAAAGTTCGGGTTTTTTTTTTGAAAACAAAACAAATTTCGGCAGCTCGTAATTTTGAGCGCGTTAAGCGCGCTTCGGGTCCAATTCCGCTCCCGACACCAATTGTTATGGACCGCGGATAAGATGTTGATTTGCCGAGCGGATGGCGCCGCGGCCCTAACAGTTACCCCGACTAACCTGATTCCTGAACGTTGGCCAAAATCGCGCCACAGATATTCAATGGGGAAACCTCTAAAGCGACCGAATGTAAAGAGGAAGAAGAAGACGTACAGAAGAATAACAGGATTTATTATTTACACACACTAAGCAAAAGGAGCAGTCAAGGTTATATACAGGGAAAATGGAAAAAGCAGGTGACACAGTGAAAATACTAGCTTAACTATACAAGCTTAATTAACCCTGGGACAAGACAAACAAAACAACTCATGTACACAAGAAGGATGGAAGGGCAGGAATGGATGCTGGAAGGAGGATTGGGAAGGTTCAGCTGGGGCTGGTTCTCTGGCTCACCTCAGGACGCGTTTGCCATCTCTGGCGCAACTCTTTCTTGGACCCTTTTTGCACAACTCTGTCTTGGTACCTTTTGCGCAACTCTTGTCATTCACCTCTCTTTGGAGCAACTCTTGTAATAGACATTTGGCGCAACTCTTATAATTGACTTCTCATGCAGCTCTTTTAATTGACCTCGAACCTTCTCTCTCGAACCTTCTCTCTCTCTCTTCTCTCTCTCTCTCCTTCTGGCGCAATGGTGTCCGCGCGCGCTTATATTACGCCTCGGGCGATCAAGCCGCCGGCCTTCAGGACACGCCCCTCGGTGAGCTCGCTTCGGCCCTGATTGGTGGGCACAGGCCCTCTGACTCCACCCTTGATGACGATGGGCGGGCACGCCCTTCTTCCCCGAGCTGACCATGCCGTAATGGCGGCAATTGCAGTTGGCAGTAGAAGTTTTGGGAATGGGAATGAAAGGGGATCTATCTATTTGAATTCGGTGCAATGGAGTATTACGTTAATGGAAGACAAGGCCTTACCCTAATACACATAATAAGGAAATAACTGTCAACAAGGGGGGAAATCTATGATTGGCTAACGTGTGGTGTTTATGAACTAATTACGGGACGCACTTTGACCTTTATACATAACTGGAGTAAGGAGGGCGATATTTTAACAACAATTTACACAATAACAACCAAAAAAACAAACCATTCTCATATCCACAACAATATATTATAAATCACACAGGAATAACATTACCACCAATGACAATTAAGAGTGCACTCTCTATTCCATCAGCTAGCATGCATAAAGTAACTCACAGTGTTCCAAGTGAGTGGAAAGAACCTTCCCCAATGTCTCTACATTCCCGTCTTCGAGCTCAGAGTTGGTCCCCTCCAGTGATCAACGGAACGATGTCGACTCTAAAGCAGAATCTCGTTCCGAGGGCAGGCACAGACACGCCGCCCAAAACGGCACCAAGGCGCACGCAGCCCAAAGCGGAGAAAAGGGTCACGTGGTTAAAGTGGCACAAAGGCGCACTCACGGCGACTGGGAAATCCAAAGGCCCCCTCCAGGTATGAACTTTCACTGCACACGGTCCAAAGTAATCGTCAGAAGCCTAGGTGCACACACACACCACAGATACGTCTGAACGCGGTGGAAACGGTTGACGAAGCGAGGAAAGTTTGCTCGACGCTCGAAGCACACGAGTCAAAATGGTGGACGGCTCGTACTTGAGACGTAATCACACGACGATGGTTCCTCCGAATCCAACGCCAACCTGACATGCAGGTTTGATCAGTCACAGCGATAACAACTCTATCGCGGAAACCCTTTCCAGGAAACCCCAAAGTTCACTCGTGTCTCTTGCTCGACAACGGTCGATCCAGAACGCAAAGCAACTAGCTTCTTCTCCAACTTTTCTCACCGCCTCCTCCTCTTCCTCATCGTTTTCCGGTGCACGATTTCCTGTATCATTTTAAATTAACCTTTTAAACTTTAGATAGCTGTTCCTGAATAATAAACCTTTTGAGAATAATAATAATACCTAATATCAGAAACATGTCAAGTGGGTGAAAACCCCAATAACGGAAGTTACGAATCCGTAACACATGTCATATGCCTGCTTGATACGCCGTTGCCAGTCAGTTACAAAATCAGAATGATTGTTAGCTGGTTCATCATGCTGGTACCCAAACAACAGGTCGATTGGAAGTCTTGGTGAACATCCAAATAGGAGGAAAAATGGAGAGTGATGTGTTGCCTCATGTTGCGTACAATTGTAGGCATGTACAACTTATCTAGGGAGTCCTTCCATTTCCCTTTTAATTCTTCAGGCAAAGTTATAAGCATCTGTAGTGGGATCCGGTTCATCCTCTCGACCTTTCCATTTATCTGTGGGTGGTATGGTGATGTCCTGCAGTTATCAACGCCAGATAATCCAGTTAGTTCCTTAAATAATTTGTTTTCCAACTCGCTCCTTGATCGTGTAAAATCTTTGTTGGGAACCCATACTTGAGGGCAAACTCATTAAATAGTTTATCAGCAGCAGTTTTGGCAGACTTATTCTTTGTGGCATATGCTTGGGCAGACCATGTGAAGTGGTCACCAATAGTAATATGTATTCAAAACCACCTTTGCTTTCTTCAAGATGGAGGAAGTCGATCAATACAATTTCAAGAGGATTGGATTGACTCCATCGGGGCTCGAACTGGCCTAACAGGGTGTTTCCGTTTTACCCATTCACATTTTTTTCGTGACATACTCCTCAATGTCCATCTTCATATGGGGTCAATAGAACCGATTTCTGGCAAGATCCAGGACACGTTCTGTCCCAAAGTGCCCCATTTTGTCATGTGTGATGTACTCTGTAAACGAGTGGATGTTAAAGTTCCGGGAGAACGAACTACCGTATAGATGCAATTTCCATGAATAACAGTCCATTATCCGAGATCACCAATTTGGACCATTCTCTGATTAGAGCTCGAACATCAGGCATTTCCTTCCTTGACTGCCCAACAGTGGGTTTCCAACCCCCTCTTTTCAGCTTTATGACTCATTGAATAACTTTATCCCTAGACTCTGCATCATGCAATTCAATCTTATCAATGGTGGTGTGTCTTCTAAGCTCATCTCCAGTCTTGCATAACTCAAACAAAGCCTCTGAAATAGTGGTGAGAACACAGGGTGAGGTGCCATCTTTCTGCTGCTTTCTCCCAATTATATTATCGCTTGAACAGCATCCAATGAACATTCATGTTCAACATTCAACATTCAACATTCATGAACATTCAAAGACAAAGTACAGGAAAGTACGTAGTCTTCTATTTCAAGAGGCAGCCTCGATAGGGTGTCTGCAACAGGAATTACTCCTGCCAAGCCGATACTTAGTTGTGAATCGGTAGATAGCCTACTCTCCTACCCATCTGTGTCCCGGCGCATTTAGCCTGGCACTGGTTGTCACGTATGTAAATGGATTGTTATCTGTATAAACAGTAAAATGGGGGGCGTAGTAAAGGTAGTCTCTGAATTTGTCCATCAAAGCCCATTTTAGGGCTAAGAACTCAAGTTTGCTTGAGTGACGGTGGTAACTCTTCTCAGCAGGAGAAAAATTTCTGGAGCCAAACCCAATCACACGCAGATTCCCATGTTGCTCTTGATACAGCACAGCCCTTAGACCATCCGTAGAGGCATCTATATACAAAATGAATAATTTATGAAACTGTGGATAACCCATCACTGGTGGCTGGGTCACTGCATTGATCAAGAAATTCAAACCTCTCTGATGCGAATCATTCCATTTAATAGGCTGACTAGAAGGGGCCTGGCTGGATTTGACTTTAGTCTTCTTGTCGGCCTTGGACTTGGTTTTCTCACTTGACTGAACTTTCAGCAAATCATACAGTGGCTTCGAAATTCTGGAAAAATCCTGAATATATCGACGACAAGAGGCAATTAGACCAACTAGCTTCTGTAAATGCCCAACATTGGTACATTTTTGTTGTTTCAGGGCTAACACAGCAGCAATGTCTTTTTTGTCCATTTTGTATCCCTCTTCCGAGACAATCATGCCAAGATATCTAATTTCTTACTTGAAAGATCACATTTGTCAGGACAAAGCTTTATGCCAAAATATTTGAGGCGTTACAATACCTTGCGTAGTGCGTACGTTCTCCACTTCTTCTTCAAATGTCTTGGCGTAAACGATGTCGTCAACATACGGTAAGCAAATGTTGTCTCACAGCCCTTCCAAGCATTCCTCCATACACCATTGGAATGCAACAGGGGCATTGGTTAGCCCAAATGGGATCCTGTCTCACTGGAAATGCCCTCAAGGAATTACAAATGCAGTGACATGTTTACTGTTTTCATGCATAAATCCGTGGTGGTAGGCCTTTCCCTGGTCTAAAAGTGAAAAGAAAGAGTGACCAGATAAGCTATTCAGGGTATCCTCTACACACGGTATTGGGTGCCTGTCTGCTGTGGTCTTTTGATTCAACTGTCGGAAGTCCACACACAAGCGCAAGGAACCATCTCGTTTCCTCACGCACACCACCGGAGAAGAGTAAGGGGAACGAGACTTTGTGATCCAACAAATCCTGTAAGTAAGCTTTGACCTCTTGGTATAATTAAGGTGGGATCTCAGAATACCTCCTTTGTATGGATTTTCATCCTATAGATTTATCTCCATTTGCAGGTTTGGAATGCACCAAATATCATTGGAGTCCTTTGAAAACACAGAACTCTCTTGCCGCAGCATTTTTTTGAGCAATTTTTCTTTCTTCATCACTTGGATGCTTCAAATCAACTGGTGGATCCCACTTTTATTCAAATGTCACAGTAGAGATTTGCTCAACTCTTCGGGTCTCACAGTGGCAATCAAGCAGATGAAAGATAATCTTCCAAGAGGGTCCTCTTGCCCATTTTTGGGCTAAGAACGGAAGCATTTTTCAGCGCCAGTCATCAAAAAGAGTCTGGGACATTAAATGAGTCCCAGATAATTACGGTATCCAGGTAAGTCAATGGTATGTTTACTTGAATTATATGCTAGGATGTTCACCTTGTGGAAACTTCCAGCAGGCAATTCAACCAGTGTTTCACTAAGTATCAGCCCTTCTGGCCAGCACTGTTCTTGGTCAGGTTCTAACAGTGCAGGTGTTTTGACTGCAAGTGGATGAGAATGCACATGACAAGGGATATTTGTTGTTCTCCCGGGAAGAATTTGAGTATGGCGACAGCCTGTACGCACAGAAACAGGTCCCTCCTCTCGAATCCGCACAGTCTAGAGACTGTAGATATTTGCGATCGGCTCAGCTCCGGAAACAAATAAATTAATGACTCTGGTGGCACTACGATATTGTCAGATTTGGCCTTGTTCAGAGCCATCAACTCTGAAATTACGTTGAAGCCAATTATCGGATCCGTCAATGGTCCCTCCCTCACTGACCAAAACAAGTACTAAAATTGGCCCCTCTCTGCCACCGTTTCGAAGCTTAAACTCTGCTTCAAACCATCCTTCAAATGGAATGGGGCTTCCATTTGCAGCCTTTAATTGCAATCCATCCTGTAGGATTTCTTCCACTGGTCTTACAACAGTGTCTGGCAAGTTATCTTGGAGCCAGTCTCTACTGGCAATGCTTATTTGGGAACCATTATCCCAAAGGGCCTGGACCTCAACGTCATTCAGTTTGCACGTCAATATGCACCTTCCATAAACTACAGACTTGGCATTTAATATGGAATATTTTTTTGTGGGGGTTAACTTACTTTTCAAGATGACTTAGAACTAAAAGTTCATTGGAATTATGTTGAAATTATTCTAGATTTTGTGAATGTGACCTTTAGAAGAAACAAAAACCACATTTGACATTTCGAAACAAATAAATTGATCCTTGAAAGTGATGTAAACTGATATCGAACTCAAGTCATGGACAACTCTATGTTAAACTTCTGTACGTTTTCCAGAAGTATCTCTTTATTTTGCACATTAGCCAAATTTTTTTTTAACAAAAACAAAAGTTAAATTACGACTGGGATTACGGACAGTAAAATTACAGTTCAGTACTTCGTTTAACCCCCACGAGCATTCAGGAGAGCACGTACACGTTGAGGCATGCTGTTCACGAGATTTGCCAAGGTTTGGACAGGAATCGCTTGCCATGCAGTGACAATAGCCTGCTGCAATTCACGCACAGAGGTCGGCTGCTGGTCCAAGTGGTCGATTTGACGCGTTAATTCTGCCGACAAGTTCTCTATCGGATTCATATCCGGGGACATGGCAGGCCACTCCATATGCTCTACACCACGGTCAGCAAGAAACTGTTGGATCATGCGAGCACGATGAGCCCGTGCATTGTCATCTTGGAAGACAAAGTTTCCTCGAAAGGCTGCACGAGCAAATGGAAGCAATGTTTCTTCCAGAATGGCCCTGTACTTGAATTGGTTCAGGTTTCCATTCAGAACAACCAGGTCAGTTTTGCCCCCGGCATGAAAAGCAGCCCAAACGGTCACCCCACCACCTCCAGCTTGGACTCTTGGCACTATACAATCTTTGTTGTAGGCTTCATGCACTTGTCTGCACACTCGGACGCGGCCATCTTGATTATAGACCAGAAATCTAGACTCGTCACTGAAGATCACATGATTCCAGTGTCATGGCTGCCATTGACGGTGCTCTCTGGCCCACTGCAATCGGCACTGGCAGTTTTGTCTGGTCAGGCGTGGCTTTCTCAGGGGACGCCGGGCACGATAGCCTGCTTGAACCAGTCGTTGGTTGACTAGCCTTCTGGATACAGGCACATTTGTCAGTTGCTGCCACTCAGCCCTAAGCCGATTAGCTGACTTGGTACGGCCATTGCGGACTAACTGGTGCAGCTGGCGATCATCCCACCTTGTGGTTCTGCGGAGACGTCCTGGCCTCGGTATTGGAGTAGGGACACGCCTCTGAGCATTTCGTTTCAGGATCTTTGACACCTGACCTTGAGTGATGCCATACTGCCGAGCCATAGCATGCTCTTTCATGCCATAATTTCGTAAAGCCACCACTCCATGACAAACAGCATTGTCGAGTTGACGGACCATCTCCAGAGGAAGCGGCAATAACTTTTGGAGACATGCAGCAGTTGTTTTCGACGAATACAGAACGCAACAACCCTTGTATACCCGACTGTGAAGCCAATCATAAAATGCACCTGTCCGTACATTTTGCCACGCCACCTGTGATATAATCCTGTTGTTGACTTCTTGCTGCGACAGACAATCAGTGACATGGTTATTTTAACAAATAAATCACCAAAGTGTAAAAGAAACTCACCAGATTGATATACTGAGTTAAGAAAGTAAACCCAAGTCAAGAAAAAAAAAAATTCCATATTAAATGCCAAGTCTGTAATTTAGACACCTTATTTCTTCTAGCAGTGTCTAGACAGGTGGACGAGAAATACTTCATCTCAGACTTTAGGTTGTCTGTTTGCCTGGTGGGGCTATTACGATATATACTGCCGGCTAAGGTTGGCCCCGCCCCATAGCCCGCTCGCCGTTTCCCGAAACCGGTGGTTTGAATCGATTGCCGGGACAAGTTCTTCGATAGTGGGTAGATGACCCACAGTTCCAACAATGACGTCAGGGCTCTCTAGTGCCATTTCTTTGGCAGCGGGGGCAACCATGGGTTCAAAACCAAAGACGGGGACCCTTCCTACACCTTCAGACTGGAAATTTGCTGCCAATGACTTCTTAATACTAGCTGTATCTTCTTCTAACTGTTTCACAATCCCCAAGTCCTTCTTGATTTCAGCGATGTCATCTCTTACTGTGTTGATTGTCTGCTGAGGCTTTGTTGTGAGGGTTTGTTCGGGCTGAGGAATGCCAGGATTATCAACATGTCCTTCTTCAATAATGGCAACATGTCCAGAATTAAAGAGATCATTGATGAAGACCAGAAAAAGCACAGGGCCCAGAACATTGCCTTTGGGAACTCCAGCCTGAACAGGAAGGGGAGATGAGAGAAACCCATTCAGGGCCACACGTTGACTACGACTGGAGAGGAAGTCCGCAAGCCATGCGTGGAGATTTCCATGGATACCATAGGAGGAGAGTTTGGTGAGCAGAGCAGGGTGCCAGACCGTATCGAAGGCACGTGATATGTCAAGGGAGACCACCTCTAATTTCCTGTTTGGCATTGAGGTCCTCCATCCATTGTTGAGACAGCAGAAGCAGCATGTCCAGAGTAGAGTGACCTGGTCCAAATTGATGATCGGAGATCAAGCCATTGGAGAATTGGAAAGATTTGATATCCGAAGCAATGATGGATTCCATGACTTTGCTGATAATTGGGAGAAGGCTGATTGGTCTGTAGTTGCAAGGATCTGTGTTTGCACCTTTTTTGTGTAAAGCGGTAATGTTGGCTGATTTCCAAGCTGATGGCAGATGACCTTGAGCAAAAGAGAGGGTGAAGAGAACAGAGAGAGGGAGTGAAAGAGCGGCATTTGCATTTGACTCAAAAGCATTTGAGCTTTTGTGGTCAAATTTTCAAAAAAGCTTTATTATGAGAATATCGAGAAGACAATTCATAATTTTGTTAAAAGGTCAAAGGTCAGCATCACCTAAAATAATTAATTTTCATCCAATTGACCTGAAATTTTAATTTACCAATTTGAGCTTTGTCATCAAAATTTCGAGAAAGCCTAATGAGAACATGGAGAAGAGAAATTAAGAATTTGGTCAAAAGCTCAAAAGTCAGCGCTCACCTAACGTCACCAATTTTCATCCAATTGACCTGTAATTTTAAGAATTTGCTCATTGCGTCACTGAATTGGTTCACCAATCAAAAGCTATAAACCAATTGATTTTTTAAGAACAAAAGGTCAAAGGTCAAGGTTGCATAAAATCATAAATTGTCCTTTGATTGTCCTGAAATTTTAAGAATTTGCATATTCGGTCACTAAATTGGTTCAACAATGAAAAGCTGGAGACCAATTGTTTTTTTGTTTTTTTAGATCAAAAGGAGAAATGTCAAGGTTGCATAAAATCGTCATTTTTTCATCGAATTTGATTGAAATTTGAGCAGTGTTTGCATATTAGGTCTCCGAAGCCCATTGCATTTGATGTCAAAGGGTCAAGGTTGCCGAAAAGTATTAATGTTTTTTTTTTTTGTGTTTTCGTCATGTTTAGCATACGTAAGTACAGGAAGTCTGAATAGAAAGTGGGCGCAGATGGGCTTTACATTTCAGATGCTTTCTCTTATACGAGCGAAGTGCAAGTTCCGTTTTGTTTTTGAATAAGGCAGGTGTGAGATCTTGCTTCACAAACTGTGGGAGCATTTCTTGCATATTTCATGCAGAGTATGCCTAATTGTGTGTGTTTCTGTGATGTTGGTTCATTGCTGTTTTGGTTTAAGTTTAAGTTCATACATTACTGTGGATGACCCAATTCACCAATTATGTAATCACAATTATAAAACTCAAAAAATATTCACCAAAACTTGATATCCAATCAACTCATTAAAATATTCTCCAAAGCCTGATATCTAATAAACTCATAAAAATATTCACCAAAAACTGATACCTAATAAACTCACAAAAATATTCACCAAAAGCTGATACCTAATAAACTCAATAGAATATTTGTGGGGGCAGCGCCCGTCTCCCCGTTTCCGTCACCTCCAGGAAGAAACTCGTGGAAGCACTAGAACTGTTTACAAGAGGTTTATTATAGAATCACTGCATGCATGGACACCGCAGTGCATGGGAAAGGAGGACATCAAAGATGCACAGAACACGAATCACAGAAGCCAGTAGCAATTCGAGATACACACAGTACACCAGTGAAGTCTCATAGCCATACACTGAAATCTTAAAGCTTTCCCAGCCAGCCGTTCACAAATATATATTGTTGCGGTTTTGAGTTTTGGTAACAGGCAGTATAATAAAGGTTAAATTTCCCCTCACAGTTAGTCACACAAACAACACGTAGCCTCGCGATAGTTCAGTTATTTCTTAGTATTTGTGAGCCTAGTCCTTTTCCTATGTTAGTTCTGCGTTGAGTAGAGTAAGGAGAATAGGTCCTACTTCTACTTCCATTGACTATCCCGCCTCCCTAGCCTCATGCCTCTTTGCACTGCCTTTGATTCTTTTGGCGCGAATTAACACGAGGCCAACTAGGAGGGTCGGGTCGGGGGCCGCATGAGGGCGGCAGAGAAGCTGACGGTAAGCACGAGCCGCCAATCAGGGCTCAGAGGGTGTGGCGGCAGCACTGCGTCACAGGGCGTGGTTGGAAGGTTCGAGAGGGTTCGAGAAGGTTCGGGGCGTACCGATATAACCCGTCGCGCAAAGCCCCCGAGAGGACTGACGAGAAGGACTCGCGAATGAGAGTGCGCCAAGAGCAATAGAGGACTGATTAGAAGGACTCGCGAGCAGCTGGATTGAAGAGAGCAGTAAGAGGACTGAGTTGGCATTAAGTGGAGAAAGACGCGCATGAACCGGGATACGTGCTCATATGAAAGTAGCGCTCGGTTGAGCTTGGAGCCGAGCCGCGTACAGTGCATTGAGCTGCGTGAGTGATAGCGCGCTGTGTAACCGCCAGCCGCGCTGAGAGACGCGTACTTTGCCTTCCTACCTCATCGGCTGCCGTTTGTTCGGGACACGCGCTATGAGGATCCTTCCCCCGCCTGCTTGCCTTCTTCGCGGGACGTGCTGGGACTGTGTAGAGCCGGACGGGGCCGTTCCTGGACGACCACGTCGACGCGGTTGGCCTGAACATCAACCTGCCTGCAATTCCCTGTGTGCGTGTGACGGGCCCGAGGCTGGGGGTTAAGAATAAGACTGATTAAGTGCTGCTCTGTGTCTCTGCGTCTACCGATCATTGTACATACGTGTGGGAATAATAATTAAACCTGTGTTCTTCCTTCCATTTGATCGTTCTCGTGATTTCCTCATTGGCTAAGCGTGGTACAAGTAGAACCACTCAAATCGGGTTCCACTAATAGAAAACTGCATGGACCACGTGGTACTCCATCTGCTCGGTGTACCCCAAATTACATGTGGCTCGTGCGAGGCTTGCTTCCCCGCTTCCGTGGCGGCGCAGGGATTTAGGTACGAGTGAGGATTGTCCCGAAATCCTACCTTGCGTTTGTCCAAAAGAGGCGTTTCAAGTCTCTCGGTTCCGCCAAGCCCAGGAAGAACAAGGGGTTTAATCCCCCCTTGGTGAGGGTAAGAAGGGCGGCGGAAAACCGTAACAATTGGTGTCGGGGAGTGGGATTGGACCTGGAGTGCGCTTCACGCACTCAAAATTACGAGTGGACTACATTTAATTTAAGAATCCAAATTTAATTCGTACCATGGCTAGGCAAGATGGTCGAATGCTGGTGGGGGTATATGATGAGGAGGAATTAATAACCCAGTACCCACAGGAAGAGCTGGTAGACGAAGGGAGAATTGAAGAAGGGGCGGTAGCTGGCAAAGAAAATGGCGGCACTTCGCACGTGGCGACGAGAGCCGAGCCCGCGGTGCCAGCGGTTTCGGACCTGTACTCACTCATGACGCAATTCATTGAAGGAAATGAAGGGTGAATTGAAGGAAGCATTGGATACCCAAGGGGACAAATCAAGAGCAGAAATGAAAGAAATGGGGGACAAAACAAGAAGGGAAATGAAGGGTGAAATTCGGGGACTAAATGATAACATGAATAAAATAAATGAAAGAATGGACACTGGAGGGGAGACATTAAAAAAGATGAAGGAGGAATCCAGGTGTAATATGGAAAAATTGGGGGAGGACATTGTGCGGAGGTTGAGTGAGGAGGTCGCATTGGGACACGATGAGGTGACGCGGTGTGAGGAGCGTGTGGAGAGCGAGCTAGAGCAGAGCGCAGCTAAGGTGACCGAGGGTATAGAAATCGCGACATGGGGTGTAAAAGAGCCGACGGCGGCCGAATTGGACAGAAAAAATTTATGCGCGCTGGCGGTCGTCGAGGAAATAATGGAAATAAAAGAAATGATTGGGGCCGAAGAGACGGCAGAGATAGAAAATGAATCGCGGGAGAAAGAAATGGAACCTGAACAAAGTTTGCATTTACATCGTGATGTCGTGCTTCCTAACCAAATGGAAAGTTTGCAGGTGCTGCTGGCGGAAAAAAGGTCCCCAAGGTGAGTTGTAAAAATGGCGCGAAAAGGGGTTTGGCGCGCTTGGGACATGGACGAAACCCGGGAGGTCGTGGAAGGTCCATTGTGCGTTGTACGAGGGCGACTGGCACGCGTGTGAGAGAAAAGTGTGCACCGGAGTGCGAGTGTGAGCGAGAAAAGTGTATGACGGAATGTGTGCGGGAAGAGTGTGTAACAGGAGAGTGTGTTAAAGGGTGTACGATGATTGGGTGTGTACCAGGAGAGTGCACACCCATGGGCGTTACGGAGTACGTAACGAGAGTGTGCAACGGGAGAGTGCACACCCGTGGGTGTTACAGGGTGTGTAACAGAAAAGTGGGTAACAGATTGTGTGGAAGGTATGAGTGCGCCTAGGTTTGCAGGTTCCAGTACGGTGTGCAAGGGAGAATGCAAACCAGAGAATGTGGAAGGAGAGTGTGCGGTAGCAGAATGTATGGGAGGTGCAGGGACGCCTCGGTGTGCGAGTGCGAAGTGGGTCGCGAGTAGTGAGAACGCGGCTCAGGCATCGACACAGACTGGGGTAGCGTTTAGCGCGACGGATAGCTGACGTGAGCCCTCGGTGAGTTGTGTGCGGCAGGGACCGGCGGGGATCGATGCCACGGCCGTGTCACAAGGACCGACGTGCACGATTCGCGCCGACCCCCGCCCTGTATGGTTGGTGCCGCGCCGTGGCGGCAAAGACAATCGGCAAGGTTCAAGGGGAGGTAGGAGATTTCGGAGCCGTGCACCCTGGCGGATGCCGTGCTCCGACCGTGGGCAGTTGGGCCATCGTGCGTGGGACTGCGAGGCTCCACGCAGGGATAGAGTGCTGAACCTCGGCCCATCCATGCCTCCTCCCCTGGATCGAAAATGCCAGGCGGATCCAACCTACAGGAGACTAACCACCCGAATGGATCGCTCGGCCTTTCAAAGCCGAGCCGTGATGACAATGTATTTCCACACAAAGAGGCTCAAGTGTAGTGGATTGATGAAAGGAGTGTACCCTACAGGGGGAAATGGTAGTTTGACCATTCCTCACACGACCAGGGCCCATGAGCATTAGATTAGGGGGATGGCAGTGTTAGGCACATGGGGGGCCAGCGATGGTTACCTCCATGGGGCACCGAAGCTAGCCGAGGGATGGCTAGGATAATTGATAGGGAATTAGAAGACCTTAGAGACATGAGAATTAAGTAGGGACATCTGAACTATAGTGGGGACATAGGTAGTTTAGGTGGATGATAATGACGAAGGGAGTGCTTAGTTTAATGGGATGATGGGGAAGCACGAGTTTTAGGGGAAAAGCAGTTAGATAGATGATGCTGTATGTGTGAGGAGTTGTGTAGTAGTGTTTGAGGAATTGTGTGTGTGGAAAACAAATGGAGTTGTGTTTGAGGAGTGAGCACAAAAGGTGTGTGAGGAAAGTAGTGGGGGGAGATAAAAGGTGTGCGAATTTGGTGTGCGAGATAAAAGGTGTGAAATGCATGGTGCGAAGGACTGAATGGGGGGAGAGTGGAACCCATTCGCGAAAGCCCGGGGGTGGGGGGGTAGTGTAAAGCCAGGTGGAGGGCTTAGGCAAAATTTGTATGGATATTGACACCTGTGGTGCAGGTAGTGGCAAAGTAGTGCTTTGGAGGGAGCATGCGTCAGTGACATGGCTGGGCGTGTGGTTTAATTGGTGCGTATGGTTATTGGGGCACTCTGCCACTGGTAGTTTGTCGGCCAGGTGAGGCCGCAGGTAGGCTCTGGGAGCCAGTTAGGGTAGTCGTGAGTTGTTGAGTGGGGCCCGAGGATCCAAGGGAAGGACCCGGGTTGCCCAATGCCAAGGAGGGCATCAGAGGGGCAAAGAGCCAGGAGGGGCCTTCCCCAGTTTAGGTAGTCACAGGAGCAGGTAAGCTCGGGTGGCGACTTCAGTGGCGGAGGTGCGCAGGTAGTTGGACCTGCTAGTGGAACCACACGACCCAGCCCCGAAATTGTGCAAGGGCACAGAGTGAAAAATTGGGGAGTGAGACCCAAATTCAGATGGCATCACAGGGTAGGCAGTGGGAATTCGGTTTTTAGATCCACATAGTTCAAAGAGTCCGATTGGCAGGGTACAATCCCGGGTAGTGTAAAAGTAAATGTCATTAGTGTAGTTAGGAAGAGAAATCCCCTTTGCGCCATCCACAGCCATTCACCAAGGAGGACGAAGCTCCACACCAAGACCAAATGAACTGTTTAAGACGCATCATGACGTAATGAGACATTGTGGTTTGTTCCATTCCTTCCTTCCTGGGAGGGATTAGGAGAGGAATTTGGAATTAGAGGGGGATATGGGAGACAAGACGTAGAGACGAATTTGTAAATACAAAAAGGGCTAGGGTAGGTGAGCCGACATTGGGGGGTATGGACGGTTAGGGACGAGCTTGCCCTGCTCGCTCTTCTGCGCCCCTCATGCTGCATTACCTTGTTTTGCTGTGTACCTTTGTGCCCTTTCCGCTTTGCTGGTTGTGCTTTGTCTCTCCCCCCCACCCCAGGACCATTTTGGAGGTGGAACTGTGCAGCACCATCGACCTGTGCAGCATCCCTGCTGCACCTTGTGTTACGGGGTCCTCCCATATTTACCTGGTCTCGGTGACCCCCGAACCTCGAGAGGAGCCCCGGCAGAAAAATATGTTATCCTTGGGTGAAACCCATCAGATCATTGAGGAGACCACACCAAGGGTTATGAACGAACAAGGATATTTTCACAATCACAAACACATCAAGGGTGAATACATCAATTCACGATTATAATCACAATATTTAAGATGGTACCACCTTATATATCCCTCTAACCCAACTCACGGCACTTCCACCCCCAATGTCTCTGTACTCCTCCAAGGCGACGTCAAGTTGCTCCGGCGATCGTCGGATCAATGGCCACTCAAAGTCAATTGAGGCTTGGTCGAGTGAAACAACCCTGAGATCACGTGATCCAGTTCCCGCACAATGGCGGTGGTATGGGCGCTTTCCAAAGACGCTCCAAACATGCACGTACACCGTGCAGCCGCAAACCGCACCGTCTCCTTCAAAGGCCGCTGGCGCGCAAACGCATCCTCGGCAACCCCCCGGGGGAGGCGAAACCAGCAGACGCGGCAACCTTATTCTGCGAACATCGCGCAACGCGCACGAGTCCCAAAGGCGGCGGGCTTGTACTTGAGGTGAACTTATGCGACGAGGGTTCATCCGAATCCGACGTCGATCAGACACGCAGATGTGAACAGTCCCAGCGATCACAACGCTGAAGGCAGGACTTCCTTTATAGGCTCAAAAGTTCCCTCGCGACGTTCCTTCGACAATGCTTGCTACGGAGCTTCAACCACCACGTCTCCTTACGATCTCCTCCCACCTACTTTTCTTCGCTCCACCTCTTCCGGTCTCGATCCGGATTTTCGGCCACATTTTACCAAGAGGGCTTTTAAATCTTTTACTCACAACAACCCTTTCCCTTAAGTCACAATAAGCATAATCTAGAATGCTTCGAACCAGCAAAAATACTCATAACCACAATCATTAAGGCCGAGTCCGTAACACTTGCTACATCTGTGCAGCATTCTTTCTGCACTTTGCTACATCTGTGCAGCTGAACTGCGCAGCACTTTGCTGCCATATCCTTTGTTGTAAATTTGCTGCACCTGTGCAGCACTTTGCTGCCATAAACACTTTGCTGCACTACACAGACTTATGGACCACAAGTCTTGTGGCCTTGCACCTTTGCTATGCAGCACCTTCCTGCAAATTCACCTTGCCTCTTCGGACCACTTGTTTTGAGTGGCATCAATGTCACGCAGTCGGACCACATAGGGTTGGCCCTGCTTGGCAAAAAAAAAAAATAAACACAGTTTTTGTGCATTTTTATTATGGTGTGCTTGGGACGAGAAGATTTGTAAGTTTAATTAGCCCTGAAGAGTAGGAATGGCCTGTATTCCGGTCCAGGGGCTTCCCGGTTTGATATATGCACACAGAAGATGCAAGAAGCAAGATGCAAGACGCAAGCAGCAAATGTGATAATTTTTGAGTGTGTTTTTGTGTATTTTGCACTGCCTTCTCTCCCCTCCAATCTTCGTTCCAAAATGGACAGGTCCTGGGTCGTAGAATTGTAAATAAGGATAAGTTTTTTTTGTGCTTGTATATAAAATGCTGCCCACCGGCTCTATGTTTAGTTTGACAAATTCTGGATTCGGTTAATTGTGGGCGTGATTCTGTTAGATTAGCTACTCAACGCAATAGGTGTGACATATTTAGTGTTTTAAAACTGTCGCATACACGGGTTAGAGTAAATGTTAGAGGGAACCACATCTATATGTCACATGTAAAAGTAAAAGTTAGTTCCCAGATCTTTCTCAAAACCGGTCGTTCCAATTTTTGTAGGTTTGACTCGGGGACGAGTCTGACGAGGGAGAGGGGTAGTGTTGCAGTTTTGAGTTTTGGTAACAGTCAGTATAATAAAGGTTAAATTTCCCCTCATAGTTAGTCACACAAACAACACGTCGCCTCGCGATAGTTCAGTTATTTCTTAGTATTTGTGAGCTTATTCCTTTTCCTATGTTAGTTCTGCGTTGAGTAGAGTAAGGAGAATAGGTCCTACTTCTACTTCCATTGACTATCCCACCTCCCTAGCCTCATACCTCTTTGCGCTGCCTTTGATTCTTTTCGCGCGAATTAACACGAGGTCGTCTAGGCGGGTCGGGTCGGGGTCGGCATGAGGGCAGCAGAGAAACTGAGGGTAAGCGCGAGCTGCCAATCAGGGCTCAGAGGGTGTGGCGGCAGCACTGCGTCACAGGGCGTGGTTGGAAGGTTCGAGAGGGTTCGAGAAGGTTTGGGGCGTACCGATATAACCCGTCGCGCAAAGCCCCCGAGAGGACTGACGAGAAGGACTCGCGAGTGAGAGCGCGCCAAGAGCAATAGAGGACTGACGAGAAGGACTCACGAGCAGCTGGATTGAAGAGAGCAGTAAGAGGACTGAGTTAGCATTAAGTGGAGAAAAACGCGCATGAACCGGGATACGCGCTCATATGAAAGTAACGCTCGGTTAAGCTTGGAGCCAAGCCGCGTACAGTGCATTGAGCTGCGCGAGTGATAGCACGCTGTGTAACCGCCAGCCGCGCTGAGAAATGCGTACTTTGCCATCCTACCTCATCGGCTGCCGTTTGTTCGGGAGATGCGCTACGAGGATCCTTCCACCGCCTGCTTGCTTTCTTCGCGGGACGTGCTGGGACCGTGGAGAGCCGGACGGGGCCGTTCCTGGATGACCACGTCGACGCGGATGGCCTGAACATCAACCTGCCTGCAATTCCCTGTGTGAGTGTGACCGGCCCGAGTCTGGGGGTTAAGAATAAGACTGATTAAGTGCTGCTCTGTGTCTCTGCGTCTACCGATCATTGTACATACGTTTGGGAATAATAATTAAACCTGTGTTCTTCCTTCCATTTGATCGTTCTCATGATTTCCTCATTGGCTAAGCGTGGTACAAGTAGAACCGCTCAAATTTGGGTCCAATAATTAATGGTGGCTGCACAGACCACGTGGTACGCAATCCGCTCGGTGTACCCCAAATCACACGTGGCTCGTGCGAGGCTTGCTTCCCCGCTTCCGTAGCGGCGCAGGGAGTTAGGTACGAGCGAGACTTGGTCCCGAAACCCTACCTTGCGTTTGCCCGGAAGAGGCATTTCACGTCTCACCCGTAACAATATGCTTTCAACGCACGGCAGTATCCTGACATCACCCACATGAACATCCCCCCCCCAACCCTCATCCCACAATGAGAAATCAAAGACTACGATGCACAGGAGGCAGATCAGGATGAACCTCAGCTGAAAGCAGCTTTGGAGAAAGACAAGGACACTCGCAAAGGAAAGTAATGCTTGGACAAGTTCGGGCGGCCTTGGTCCTCCAAGGAAAGGCAATAACAAGTGTGTTCGTGTGGGGGAAATACCTACAGTGTGTAGCCTTGGGAATAGAAGGAGAGGAACCTGTGGACAGGAGAGAGAGAGTGTGTCTATGAAAACATGTCTGGCGTTTCGTGCCACACGGAACCCCTGTTGTCAGGTCGTCTGGAAAGCAGCACAGTGCAATGGCGCCATCTAAGGGCCATTCGGGCCATTCTCCCAATTGCATTTGTCATTTGTGGTCTGAGGCTGCCCTCCAGAGTATTGGGAGGGTATAGCAGTGGGGAATATACTGTTCAAACGCAAGTTGCTGGGGAAATGTGATTTTACTCTTTACCGCCTCCACATATTCACCAAAATCTGATATCTAATAAACTCAATAAAATATTCACCAAAAGCTGATACCTAATAAACTCAATAAAATATTCACCAAAATCTGATATCTAATAAACTCAATAAAATATTCACCAACAGCTGATACCTAATAAACTCAATAAAATATTCACCAAAAGCTGATACATAATAAACTCAATAAAATATTCACCAAAAGCTGATACCTAATAAACTCAATAAAATATTCACCAAAAGCTGATACCTAATAAACTCAATAAAATATTCACCAAAATCTTATATCTAATAAACTCAATAAAATATTCACCAACAGCTGATACCTAATAAACTCAATCAAATATTCACCAAAAGCTGATACCTAATAAACCCAATAAAATATTCACCAAAAGCTGATACCTAATAAACTCAATAAAATATTCACCAAAAGCTGATACTAATAAACTCAATAAAATATTCACCAAAAGCTGATACCTAATAAACTCATCAAAATATTCACCAAAATCTGATATCAAATAAACTCATTAAAATATTCACCAAAATCTGATATCAAATAAACTCATCAAATTATTTACCAAAATCTGATATCTAATAAACTCATTAAAATATTCACCAAAACCTGATATCAAATAAACTCATTAAAATATTCACCAAAATCTGATATCAAATAAACTCATCAAATTATTTACCAAAATCTGATCTATCTATAATTCCAGTAATCTCTGTGTGAATGTCTGTGTGTCTGTGTGTTTGTCTGTGACCGCTGTTTCTCGACAACTACCGGTCCGATATACTTGAAACTTGCCAGGTATATTGCTGGGGACCCGAGGATGTGCCTTTTCAAGGTTTCATATTAATCGGAGAAGTAGTTACCGAGCTATGGCGATTTCTTTACCAAACTCCGCAAGCCGTTCGCTTTGGACCAAACCATTTCATGTAAATAGAGGGGGGGGGGGGGGGGGGTTGTCACCATACTCGCAAGCCGTTCGCTTTGGACCAAACCATTTCATGTAAATAGAGGGGGGGGGGGGATTGTCACCGTACTCGCAAGCCGTTCGCTTTGGCTTTGCGAATGGACCAAACCATTTCATGTAAATAGAGGGGGGGGGATTGCCACCGTACTCGCAAGCCGTTCGCTTTGGCTTTGCGAATGGACCAAACCATTTCATGTAAATAGAGGGGGGGGGGGGGGATATAATTTTAGATATATATATAGTACGGGCATGCCCTAGTATCTAATAAACTCATTAAAATATTCACCAAAACCTGATATCAAATGAACTCATTAAAATATTCACCAAAATCTGACATCTAATAAACTCATTAAACTATTTACCAAAACCTGATATCAAATAAACTCATAAAAATATTCACCAAAATCTGATATCTAATAAACAATAAAATATTCACCAAAATCTGATATCAAATAAACTCATTAAAATATTCACCAAAACCTGATGTCAAATAAACCCATTAAAATATTCACCAAAATCTGATATCTAATAAACTCAATGAAATATTCACCAAAATCTGATATCTAATAAACTCATTAAAATATTCACCAAAACCTGATATCAAATAAACGCATTAAAATATTCACCAAAATCTGATATCTACTAAACTCAATAAAATATTCACCAAAACCTGATATCAAATAAACTCATAAAAATATTCACCAAAATCTGATATCTAATAAACTCAATAAAATATTCACCAAAATCTGATATCTAATAAACTCATAAAAATATTCACCAAAATCTGATATCTAATGAACTCAATAAAATATTCACCAAAATCGGATATCTAATAAACTCAATAAAATATTCACCAAAATCTGATACCTAATAAACTCAATAAAATATTCACCAAAATCTGATATCTAATAAACTCAATAAAATATTCACTAAAATCTGATATCTAATAAACTCAATAAAATATTCACCAAAATCTGATATCTAATAAACTCAATAAAATATTCACCAAAAGCTGATATGTAATAAACTCAAGAAAATATTCCCCAAAACCTGATATCAAATAAACTCAATAAAATATTCACCAAAATCTGACATCTAATAAACCCAATAAAATATTCACCAAAATCTGATATCTAATAAACTCAATAAAATATTCACCAAAATCTGATATCTAAGAAACCCATTAAAATATTCACCAAAATCTGATATCTAATAAACTCAATAAAATATTCACCAAAAGCTGATACATAATAAACTCAATAAAATATTCACCAAAAGCTGATACCTAATAAACTCAATAAAATATTCACCAAAAGCTGATACCTAATAAACTCAATAAAATATTCACCAAAATCTTATATCTAATAAACTCAATAAAATATTCACCAACAGCTGATACCTAATAAACTCAATAAAATATTCACCAAAAGCTGATACCTAATAAACTCAATAAAATATTCACCAAAAGCTGATACCTAAAAAACTCAATAAAATATTCACCAAAATCTGATACCTAATAAACTCAATAAAATATTCACCAAAATCGGATATCTAATAAACTCAATAAAATATTCACCAAAATCTGATACCTAATAAACTCAATAAAATATTCACCAAAAGCTGATATCTAATAAACTCATTAAAATATTCACCAAAATCTGATACCTAATAAACTCAATAAAATATTCACCAAAATCGGATATCTAATAAACTCAATAAAATATTCACCAAAAGCTGATACCTAATAAACTCAATAAAATATTCACCAAAATCGGATATCTAATAAACTCAATAAAATATTCACCAAAAGCTGATACCTAATAAACTCAATAAAATATTCACAAACATCTGATATCTAATAAACTCAATAAAATATTCACCAAAATCGGATATCTAATAAACTCAATAAAATATTCACCAAAATCTGATACCTAATAAACTCAATAAAATATTCACCAAAAGCTGATATCTAATAAACTCATTAAAATATTCACCAAAATCTGATATCTAATAAACTGAATAAAATATTCACCAAAATCTGATATCTAATAAACTCATTAAAATATTCTCCAAAATCTGATATCTAATAAACTCATTAAAATATTCTCCAAAATCTGATATCTAATAAACTCAATAAAATACTCACCAAAATCTGATATCTAATAAACTCAATAAAATATTCACCAAAATCTGATATCTAATAAACTCAATAAAATATTCACCAAAATCTGATATCTAATAAACTCAATAAAATATTCACCAAAATCTGATATGTAATAAACTCAAGAAAATATTCACCAAAACCTGATATCAAATAAACTCATAAAAATATTCACCAAAATCTGATATCTAATAAACTCAATAAAATATTCACCAAAATCTGATATCTAATAAACTCAATAAAATATTCACCAAAACCTGATATCAAATAAACTCATTAAATTATTTACCAAAATCTGATATCAAATAAACCCATTAAAATATTCACTAAAATCTGATATCTGATAAATTCAATAAAATATTCACCAAAATCTGATACCTCATAAACTCATTAAAATATTCACCAAAACCTGATATCAAATAAACTCATGAAAATATTCACCAAAATCTGATATCAAATAACCCCATTAAAATATTCACCAAAATCTGATATCTAATAAACTCAATAAAATATTCACCAAAATCTGATATCTAATAAACCCATTAAAATATTCACCAAAATCTGATATCTAATCAACTCAATAAAATATTCACCAAAATCTGATATCTAATAAACACAATAAAATATTCACCAAAAGCTGATACCTCATAAACTCATTAAAATATTCACCAAAATCTGATATCTAATAAACTCAATAAAATATTCACCAAAATTTGATATCGAATAAACTCAATATAATATTCACCAAGATCTGATATCTAATAAACTCATTAAAATATTCACCAAAATCTGATATCTAATAAACTCAATAAAATATTCACCAAAATCTGATATCGAATAAACTCAATATAATATTCACCAAGATCTGATATCTAATAAACTCAATAAAATATTCACCAAAATCTGATATCGATACAGTCTGGCACCCTGCTCTGCTCACCAAACTCTCCTCCTTTGGTATCCATGGAAATCTCCACGCATGGCTGGCGGACTTCCTCTCTGGTCGTAGTCAACATGTGGCCCTGAATGGGTTTCTCTCATCTCCTCTTCCTGTTCAGGCTGGAGTTCCCCAAGGTAGTGTTCTGGGCCCTGTGCTTTTTCTGGTCTTCATCAATGATCTCTCTGACTCTCTTGAAAATCCTCTCTATCTCTTTGCTGACGACTCTACTCTCTGTCGCTCCATTCCTCATCCCTCAGATCGGCACTCTGCAGCCTTCTCACTCTCTGCAGACCTGGACAAAATCACAGACTGGGCAAACAAATGGAACATGTCTTTCAATCCTGATAAATCTCACACTCTTACGATGTCTCTCCGAAAAGACCGACTGGAAAACCCTCCCAACCACTTTCTGAATAATCCTCTCCAAGACGTTCTGTCACTCAAGCTTTTGGGTCTCACTATTTGCCATGATCTTTCCTGGGAAAACCACATTTCAAATCTGGCCTCCAAAGCCAGTCGCCGACTGGGCATCCTCCGTCGTGCGAAGTCCGTCCTTGGCACACCTGAGCTCCTCACCACATGCAAGGCTTTCATCCGCAGCTCTATGGAATACTGCTCTCCCCTCTGGTCTGGTGCTCCTGCCTCACACCTAGCCCGTCTTCACGCTGTTGAAACCAAAGCGTTCAGAATCATTGGAATCTCCCGCGATGAAGCTAACTCCAAGGGCCTTTCACTCACTCACCGCAGGCAGGTTGGTGGTCTTTCCGTCTTCTACCGACTCCTCTCTGGCCTTGCCCCCCCAGCCCTCTCTGGGCTCTGTCCCCCAAATATTCCTACAGGTCGCACAAGATCTGCCTGCAACTCTCTTATGGTTAAACTGCCAAAATCAAGACTTTCTGCTCACCTTCACTCCTTCATTCCTCTTTTCTCCCACCACTGGAACAAACTCCCTCACTCTCTTCAATCCCACTGCACCCTCCAGGTCTTTAAAACAGCTGTTCACCACCATCTCTTATCCTCCCCCATCCAAAACCTTGATCTTTTCTACCCCCGCTAATTTCGGTCCCCTTGTGTTTTATACCTCTCCCCCCCGCCCTCCCCCTCGCATGCCTCCTGCCTCCAAGCCCTCTCCCTCCCACACTTCTCCCTGCTCTCAAATGTTGTGGTTGTGTGCTTCCCCTTCTCTCCCCATCTTGTCTTCCGCTCCCTCTTTTTGTGTGTTTTGTTTGTCTGGTTGATTTGTTTGTGAAATAAATGTTAGCTCTTTCACGACCCTCGATTCAGTATACAAAAAAAAAAAAAAAAAAAAAAATCTAATAAACTCAATAAAATATTCACCAAAAGCTGATACCTCATAAACTCATTAAAATATTCACCAAAATCTGATATCTAATAAACTCAATAAAATATTCACCAAAATCTGATATCGAATAAACTCAATATAATATTCACCAAAATCTGATATCTAATAAACTCAATAAAATATTCACCAAATAACTGATATCTAATAAACTCAATAAAATATTCACCAAAACCTGATATCAAATAAACTCGTAAAAATATTCACCAAAATCTGATATCTAATAAACTCAATAAAATATTCACCAAAATCTGATATCTAATAAACTCAATAAAATATTCACCAACAGCTGATACCTAATAAACTCAATAAAATATTCACCAAAAGCTGATACATAATAAACTCAATAAAATATTCACCAAAAGCTGATACCTAATAAACTCAATAAAATATTCACCAAAAGCTGATACCTAATAAACTCAATAAAATATTCACCAAAATCTTATATCTAATAAACTCAATAAAATATTCACCAACAGCTGATACCTAATAAACTCAATCAAATATTCACCAAAAGCTGATACCTAATAAACCCAATAAAATATTCACCAAAAGCTGATACCTAATAAACTCAATAAAATATTCACCAAAAGCTGATACTAATAAACTCAATAAAATATTCACCAAAAGCTGATACCTAATAAACTCATCAAAATATTCACCAAAATCTGATATCAAATAAACTCATTAAAATATTCACCAAAATCTGATATCAAATAAACTCATCAAATTATTTACCAAAATCTGATATCTAATAAACTCATTAAAATATTCACCAAAACCTGATATCAAATAAACTCATTAAAATATTCACCAAAATCTGATATCAAATAAACTCATCAAATTATTTACCAAAATCTGATCTATCTATAATTCCAGTAATCTCTGTGTGAATGTCTGTGTGTCTGTGTGTTTGTCTGTGACCGCTGTTTCTCGACAACTACCGGTCCGATATACTTGAAACTTGCCAGGTATATTGCTGGGGACCCGAGGATGTGCCTTTTCAAGGTTTCATATTAATCGGAGAAGTAGTTACCGAGCTATGGCGATTTCTTTACCAAACTCCGCAAGCCGTTCGCTTTGGACCAAACCATTTCATGTAAATAGAGGGGGGGGGGGGGTTGTCACCATACTCGCAAGCCGTTCGCTTTGGACCAAACCATTTCATGTAAATAGAGGGGGGGGGGGGGATTGTCACCGTACTCGCAAGCCGTTCGCTTTGGCTTTGCGAATGGACCAAACCATTTCATGTAAATAGAGGGGGGGGGGATTGCCACCGTACTCGCAAGCCGTTCGCTTTGGCTTTGCGAATGGACCAAACCATTTCATGTAAATAGAGGGGGGGGGGGGGATATAATTTTAGATATATATATAGTACGGGCATGCCCTAGTATCTAATAAACTCATTAAAATATTCACCAAAACCTGATATCAAATGAACTCATTAAAATATTCACCAAAATCTGACATCTAATAAACTCATTAAACTATTTACCAAAACCTGATATCAAATAAACTCATAAAAATATTCACCAAAATCTGATATCTAATAAACAATAAAATATTCACCAAAATCTGATATCAAATAAACTCATTAAAATATTCACCAAAACCTGATGTCAAATAAACCCATTAAAATATTCACCAAAATCTGATATCTAATAAACTCAATGAAATATTCACCAAAATCTGATATCTAATAAACTCATTAAAATATTCACCAAAACCTGATATCAAATAAACGCATTAAAATATTCACCAAAATCTGATATCTACTAAACTCAATAAAATATTCACCAAAACCTGATATCAAATAAACTCATAAAAATATTCACCAAAATCTGATATCTAATAAACTCAATAAAATATTCACCAAAATCTGATATCTAATAAACTCATAAAAATATTCACCAAAATCTGATATCTAATGAACTCAATAAAATATTCACCAAAATCGGATATCTAATAAACTCAATAAAATATTCACCAAAATCTGATACCTAATAAACTCAATAAAATATTCACCAAAATCTGATATCTAATAAACTCAATAAAATATTCACTAAAATCTGATATCTAATAAACTCAATAAAATATTCACCAAAATCTGATATCTAATAAACTCAATAAAATATTCACCAAAAGCTGATATGTAATAAACTCAAGAAAATATTCCCCAAAACCTGATATCAAATAAACTCAATAAAATATTCACCAAAATCTGACATCTAATAAACCCAATAAAATATTCACCAAAATCTGATATCTAATAAACTCAATAAAATATTCACCAAAATCTGATATCTAAGAAACCCATTAAAATATTCACCAAAATCTGATATCTAATAAACTCAATAAAATATTCACCAAAAGCTGATACATAATAAACTCAATAAAATATTCACCAAAAGCTGATACCTAATAAACTCAATAAAATATTCACCAAAAGCTGATACCTAATAAACTCAATAAAATATTCACCAAAATCTTATATCTAATAAACTCAATAAAATATTCACCAACAGCTGATACCTAATAAACTCAATAAAATATTCACCAAAAGCTGATACCTAATAAACTCAATAAAATATTCACCAAAAGCTGATACCTAATAAACTCAATAAAATATTCACCAAAATCTGATACCTAATAAACTCAATAAAATATTCACCAAAATCGGATATCTAATAAACTCAATAAAATATTCACCAAAATCTGATACCTAATAAACTCAATAAAATATTCACCAAAAGCTGATATCTAATAAACTCATTAAAATATTCACCAAAATCTGATACCTAATAAACTCAATAAAATATTCACCAAAATCGGATATCTAATAAACTCAATAAAATATTCACCAAAAGCTGATACCTAATAAACTCAATAAAATATTCACCAAAATCGGATATCTAATAAACTCAATAAAATATTCACCAAAAGCTGATACCTAATAAACTCAATAAAATATTCACAAACATCTGATATCTAATAAACTCAATAAAATATTCACCAAAATCGGATATCTAATAAACTCAATAAAATATTCACCAAAATCTGATACCTAATAAACTCAATAAAATATTCACCAAAAGCTGATATCTAATAAACTCATTAAAATATTCACCAAAATCTGATATCTAATAAACTGAATAAAATATTCACCAAAATCTGATATCTAATAAACTCATTAAAATATTCTCCAAAATCTGATATCTAATAAACTCATTAAAATATTCTCCAAAATCTGATATCTAATAAACTCAATAAAATACTCACCAAAATCTGATATCTAATAAACTCAATAAAATATTCACCAAAATCTGATATCTAATAAACTCAATAAAATATTCACCAAAATCTGATATCTAATAAACTCAATAAAATATTCACCAAAATCTGATATGTAATAAACTCAAGAAAATATTCACCAAAACCTGATATCAAATAAACTCATAAAAATATTCACCAAAATCTGATATCTAATAAACTCAATAAAATATTCACCAAAATCTGATATCTAATAAACTCAATAAAATATTCACCAAAACCTGATATCAAATAAACTCATTAAATTATTTACCAAAATCTGATATCAAATAAACCCATTAAAATATTCACTAAAATCTGATATCTGATAAATTCAATAAAATATTCACCAAAATCTGATACCTCATAAACTCATTAAAATATTCACCAAAACCTGATATCAAATAAACTCATGAAAATATTCACCAAAATCTGATATCAAATAACCCCATTAAAATATTCACCAAAATCTGATATCTAATAAACTCAATAAAATATTCACCAAAATCTGATATCTAATAAACCCATTAAAATATTCACCAAAATCTGATATCTAATCAACTCAATAAAATATTCACCAAAATCTGATATCTAATAAACACAATAAAATATTCACCAAAAGCTGATACCTCATAAACTCATTAAAATATTCACCAAAATCTGATATCTAATAAACTCAATAAAATATTCACCAAAATTTGATATCGAATAAACTCAATATAATATTCACCAAGATCTGATATCTAATAAACTCATTAAAATATTCACCAAAATCTGATATCTAATAAACTCAATAAAATATTCACCAAAATCTGATATCGAATAAACTCAATATAATATTCACCAAGATCTGATATCTAATAAACTCAATAAAATATTCACCAAAATCTGATATCGATACAGTCTGGCACCCTGCTCTGCTCACCAAACTCTCCTCCTTTGGTATCCATGGAAATCTCCACGCATGGCTGGCGGACTTCCTCTCTGGTCGTAGTCAACATGTGGCCCTGAATGGGTTTCTCTCATCTCCTCTTCCTGTTCAGGCTGGAGTTCCCCAAGGTAGTGTTCTGGGCCCTGTGCTTTTTCTGGTCTTCATCAATGATCTCTCTGACTCTCTTGAAAATCCTCTCTATCTCTTTGCTGACGACTCTACTCTCTGTCGCTCCATTCCTCATCCCTCAGATCGGCACTCTGCAGCCTTCTCACTCTCTGCAGACCTGGACAAAATCACAGACTGGGCAAACAAATGGAACATGTCTTTCAATCCTGATAAATCTCACACTCTTACGATGTCTCTCCGAAAAGACCGACTGGAAAACCCTCCCAACCACTTTCTGAATAATCCTCTCCAAGACGTTCTGTCACTCAAGCTTTTGGGTCTCACTATTTGCCATGATCTTTCCTGGGAAAACCACATTTCAAATCTGGCCTCCAAAGCCAGTCGCCGACTGGGCATCCTCCGTCGTGCGAAGTCCGTCCTTGGCACACCTGAGCTCCTCACCACATGCAAGGCTTTCATCCGCAGCTCTATGGAATACTGCTCTCCCCTCTGGTCTGGTGCTCCTGCCTCACACCTAGCCCGTCTTCACGCTGTTGAAACCAAAGCGTTCAGAATCATTGGAATCTCCCGCGATGAAGCTAACTCCAAGGGCCTTTCACTCACTCACCGCAGGCAGGTTGGTGGTCTTTCCGTCTTCTACCGACTCCTCTCTGGCCTTGCCCCCCCAGCCCTCTCTGGGCTCTGTCCCCCAAATATTCCTACAGGTCGCACAAGATCTGCCTGCAACTCTCTTATGGTTAAACTGCCAAAATCAAGACTTTCTGCTCACCTTCACTCCTTCATTCCTCTTTTCTCCCACCACTGGAACAAACTCCCTCACTCTCTTCAATCCCACTGCACCCTCCAGGTCTTTAAAACAGCTGTTCACCACCATCTCTTATCCTCCCCCATCCAAAACCTTGATCTTTTCTACCCCCGCTAATTTCGGTCCCCTTGTGTTTTATACCTCTCCCCCCCGCCCTCCCCCTCGCATGCCTCCTGCCTCCAAGCCCTCTCCCTCCCACACTTCTCCCTGCTCTCAAATGTTGTGGTTGTGTGCTTCCCCTTCTCTCCCCATCTTGTCTTCCGCTCCCTCTTTTTGTGTGTTTTGTTTGTCTGGTTGATTTGTTTGTGAAATAAATGTTAGCTCTTTCACGACCCTCGATTCAGTATACAAAAAAAAAAAAAAAAAAAAAAATCTAATAAACTCAATAAAATATTCACCAAAAGCTGATACCTCATAAACTCATTAAAATATTCACCAAAATCTGATATCTAATAAACTCAATAAAATATTCACCAAAATCTGATATCGAATAAACTCAATATAATATTCACCAAAATCTGATATCTAATAAACTCAATAAAATATTCACCAAATAACTGATATCTAATAAACTCAATAAAATATTCACCAAAACCTGATATCAAATAAACTCGTAAAAATATTCACCAAAATCTGATATCTAATAAACTCAATAAAATATTCACCAAAATCTGATATCTAATAAACTCATAAAAATATTCACCAAAATCTGATATCGAATAAACTCAATATAATATTCACCAAGATCTGATATCTAATAAACTCATTAAAATATTCACCAAAATCTGATATCTAATAAACTCAATAAAATATTCACCAAATAACTGATATCTAATAAACTCAAGAAAATATTCACCAAAGTCTGATATCAAATAAACTCATTAAAATATTCACCAAAATCTGATATCTAATAAACTCAATAAAATATTCACCAAAATCTGATATCTAATAAACTCAATAAAATATTCACCAAAATCTGATATCTAATAAACTCATTAAAATATTCTCCAAAATCTGATATCTAATAAACTCAATAAAATATTCACCAAAATCTGATATATAATAAACTCAATAAAATATTCACCAAAATCTGATATCTAATAAACTCAAAAAAATATTCACCAAAATCTGATATCTAATAAACTCAATAAAATATTCACCAAAAGCTGATATCTAATAAACTCAAGAAAATATTCACCAAAACCTGATATCAAATAAACTCATAAAAATATTCACCAAAATCTGATATCTAATAAACTCAATAAAATATTCACCAAAATCTGATATCTAATAAACTCAATAAAATATTCACCAAAATCTGATATCTGATAAACTCAATAAAATATTCACCAAAACCTGATATCAAATAAACTCAATAAAATATTCACCAAAATCTGATACCTAATAAACTCAATAAAATATTCACCAAAATCTGATATCTAATAAACTCAATAAAATATTCACCAAAATCTGATATCTAATAAACTCAATGAAATATTCACCAAAATCTGATACCTCATAAACTCATTAAAATATTCACCAAAATCTGATATCTAATAAACTCAATAAAATATTCACCAAAATCTGATATCTAATAAACTCAATAAAATATTCACCAAAACCTGATATCAAATAAACTCATAAAAATATTCACCAAAATCTGATATCTAATAAACTCAATAAAATATTCACCAAAATCTGATATCTAATAAACTCAATAAAATATTCACCAAAACTTGATATCAAATAAACTCATTGAATTATTTACCAAAATCTGATATCAAATAAACTCATGAAAATATTCACCAAAATCTGATATCAAATAAACCCATTAAAATATTCACCAAAATCTGATATCTAATAAACTCAATAAAATATTCACCAAAATCTGATATCTAATAAACCCATTAAAATATTCACCAAAATCTGATATCTAATAAACTCAATAAAATATTCACCAAAATCTGATATCGATACGGTCTGGCACCCTGCTCTGCTCACCAAACTCTCCTCCTTTGGTATCCATGGAAATCTCCACGCATGGCTGGCGGACTTCCTCTCTGGTCGTAGTCAACGTGTGGCCCTGAATGGGTTTCTCTCATCTCCTCTTCCTGTTCAGGCTGGAGTTCCCCGAGGTAGTGTTCTGGGCCCTGTGCTTTTTCTGGTCTTCATCAATGATCTCTCTGACTCTCTTGAAAATCCTCTCTATCTCTTTGCTGACGACTCTACTCTCTGTCGCTCCATTCCTCATCCCTCAGATCGGCAGTCTGCAGCCTCCTCACTCTCTGCAGACCTGGAGAAAATCACAGACTGGGCAAACAAATGGAACATGTCTTTCAATCCTGATAAATCTCACACTCTTACGATGTCTCTCTGAAAAGACCGACTGGAAAACCCTCCCATCCACTTTCTGAATAATCCTCCCCAAGAAGTTCTGTCACTCAAGCTTTTGGGTCTCACTATTTGCCATGATCTTTCCTGGGAAAACCAAATTTCAAATCTGGCCACCAAAGCCAGTCGCCGACTGGGCATCCTCCGTCGTGCGAAGTCCTTCCTTGGCACACCTGAGCTCCTCACCACATGCAAGGCTTTCATCCGCAGCTCTATGGAATACTGCTCTCCCCTCTGGTCTGGTGCTCCTGCCTCACACCTAGCCCGTCTTCACGCTGTTGAAACCAAAGCGTTCAGAATCATTGGAATCTCCCGCGATGAACCTAACTCCAAGGGCCTTTCACTCACTCACCGCAGGCAGGTTGGTGGTCTTTCCGTCTTCTACCGACTCCTCTCTGGCCTTGCACCCCCAGCCCTCTCTGGGCTCTGTCCCCCAAATATTCCTACAGGTCGCACAAGATCTGCCTGCAACCCTCTTATGGTTAAACTGCCAAAATCAAGACTTTCTGCTCACCTTCACTCCTTCATTCCTCTTTTCTCCCGCCTCTGGAACAAACTCCCTCACTCTCTTCAATCCCACTGCACCCTCCAGGTCTTTAAAACAGCTGTTCACCACCATCTCTTATCCTCCCCCATCCAAAACCTTGATCTTTTCTACCCCCGCTAATTTCGGTCCCCTTGTGTTTTATACCTCTCCCCCCCGCCCTCCCCCTCGCACGTCTCCTGCCTCCAAGCCCTCTCCCTCCCACACTTCTCCCTGCTCTCAAATGTTGTGGTTGTGTGCTTCCCCTTCTCTCCCCATCTTGTCTTCCGCTCCCTCTTTTTGTGTGTTTTGTTTGTCTGGTTGATTTGTTTGTGAAATAAATGTTAGCTCTTTCACGACCCTCGATTCAGTATACAAAAAAAAAAAAAAAAAAAAAAATCTAATAAACTCAATAAAATATTCACCAAAAGCTGATACTTCATAAACTCATTAAAATATTCACCAAAATCTGATATCTAATAAACTCAAGAAAATATTCACCAAAATCTGATATCGAATAAACTCAATATAATATTCACCAAAATCTGATATCTAATAAACTCAATAAAATATTCACCAAATAACTGATATCTAATAAACTCAATAAAATATTCACCAAAACCTGATATCAAATAAACTCATAAAAATATTCACCAAAATCTGATATCTAATAAACTCAATAAAATATTCACCAAAATCTGATATCTAATAAACTCATAAAAATATTCACCAAAATCTGATATCGAATAAACTCAATATAATATTCACCAATATCTGATATCTAATAAACTCATTAAAATATTCACCAAAATCTGATATCTAATAAACTCAATAAAATATTCACCAAAATCTGATATCAAATAAACTCATTAAAATATTCACCAAAATCTGATATCTAATAAATTCAAAGAATATCCGTTTCCTTCCTGTTAATGTGATTTCCAACCCCTCCAACCACTGTGTCCTGTTACCTTTCGCCTCTCGACGTCACCTGCACAAACCGGAATCTCCGCCCCTCTCTCCACCTCCCGACACTCTCAGGAGGTCGGTTTCCCAAAGCTCATTCTCATCGGCCTTCTGTCCGCGCTCCCTCTCCCGATCATGTTCCTGGGACCCGCGTGCTCCTTCCAGGGATCCTCTGCTGTTCGGACATTGCGAGTTCTGGGGTTCCTGTTGTTCGTGTTCGTGGGGTTCTCGCCAGGTATTTTAACCTGTGGCTCCAGCATAAAGAGCTGAAGCAAATCCCGGTGGACGCACCTTTTACATGAGCTTTGCATGCATTAATGGTTTGATGTTGCTGATTGAGGACATTATCGCAGAAGACTCATGCTGCTTCTGTTTGATCGAAACCTTCGCAAATCCACGTGACCTTTCCAAGCTACTGTTTATTTGTTTATTTTATTTCGTAGTACGGTAGTCTGCGATACTGCCCTGCACAGATGTAATTTTAGTACGTTTTTATACAGATATTTAAGAGGAAAGTTTGCAATTTTGGAAAACAAAAATCTACCCTCTATAAAAAAAAGTTTGAATAGCTTTTCCTCTTATCAATGGCCTTTTATTTCCTCAATAATCCCCCTCACCTCACCTCCTCCCTGCCCATTACATTTCTGCATTCACCTATGGGTTAATATCCTTACCTCTTCTTCCTCTTCCTAGTTACTTTTGGTAAATTAGTTTGTTGATCTACTACCTCACTGTCAATGTTACGTTTGTGGGGCGAGGGGATCAAATACCATAGTACAGATAGGATTGTGTAGTATTAGCATGGACCGCGTGTGAGTAGGAAGCCCATTTCGATGTATGTAAGTAGAAAAACTGTGAGCTTGAGTTGTTTATGTGTTCTTCACACGGGGGTGAAGACATGCTAATTATGTAAGGTATAAGGGCAGTTCTCCCATTATGTGATTGCCTCCTGTGATTTCCCCTATGTTCTTTCAATTATAACAAGCCGGCCATAAAAACCCACATCTTTACAATTAAAACAACAATTTAAAAAAAAAATTCTGCTTCTGTTGTGTCAATAATGGATGGAGGCCCTCAATGCCGAACAGGAATTCAGAGCTGTCTCCCTTGATATATCACGTGCCTTCGATACGGTCTGGCACCCCGCTCTGCTCACCAAACTCTCCTCCTATGGTATCCATGGAAATCTCCACGCATGGCTGGCAGACTTCCTCTCTGGTCATAGTCGAGCCTGGTGTTGGCTTCGTGGTTAGGGTGCTGGCTTGGGATCCTCGGATCCTGGGTTCGAATCCCGGTCGATCGCTGAATTAATGCCAGGGGGGTTGAATCAGCCTGTCATCCCTTTGAGGTCGGCCAATGAAGTACCAGTTCACTGGTAATTCCCTGTGTGTCGCAAGAGGTGACTAACAGGGTTGGCGGCAGGAAGGGCATCCAGCTGTAAAACATTGCTTCAAAAAGGGGACCACTGTGCCCAAAAAAAAAGCCAACCCCTGCTCCGTAGGGAAAAATAGCCTCTAAAGGTGGTTCTTCTTGTTCTCTCTGGTCATAGTCAACGTGTGGCCCTGAATGGATTTCTCTCATCTCTCCTTCCTGTTCAGGCTGGAGTTCCCCAAGGCAGTGTCTGGGCCCTGTGCTTTTTCTGGTCTTCATCAATGATCTCTCCGACTCTCTGGAAAATCCTCTCTATCTCTTTGCTGATGACTCCACTCTCTGCCGCTCCATACCTCATCCCTCAGATCGGCAGTCTGCAGCCTCCTCACTCTCTGAAGACCTGGACAAAATCACAGACTGGTCAAACAAGTGGAACATGTCTTTCAATCCTGACAAATCTCACACTCTTACAATGTCTCTCCGAAAAGACTGAATGGACAACCCTCCCATCTACTTTCTCAACAATCCTCTTAACGAAGTTCTGTCACTCAAGCTTTTGGGTCTCACTATCAGCCATGATCTTTACTGGGAAAACCACATTTCCAAGCTGGCCTCCAAAGCCAGTCGTCAACTGGGCATCCTCCGTTGTGCGAAGTCCTTTCTTGGCACACCTGAGCTCCTCACCACATACAAGGCTTTCATCCGCAGCTCAATGGAATACTGCTCTCCCCTCTGGGCTGGTGCTCCTGCCTCACACATAGCTCGGCTTCACGCTGTTGAAACTAAAGCTTTCAGAATCATTGGAATCTCCCACGATGAAGCTAACTCTGAGGGCCTTTCACTCACTCATCGCAGGCAGGTTGGTGGTCTTTCTGTCTTCTACCGACTCCTCTCCAGCCTGGCTTCCCCAACTCTGCCTGTGCTCTGTCCCCAAAATATTCCTACAGGTCGCACAAGAGCTGCCCCAGCAACCCTCTGCTGGTGAAACTGCCAAAATCAAGACTCTCTGCTCACCTTCACTCTTTCATTCCTCTTTTCTCCCGCCTCTGGAACAAACTCCCTCACTCTCTTCAATCCCACACCCCCCTCCAGGTCTTTTAAAACAGCTGTTCACCACCATCTCTTATCTTCCCCCATCGAAAACCTTGATCTTTTCTACCCCCATTAATTTCACCCCAGATCCACTTTTTTGAAATACCGACTTCTTTCCTTAAAGTCCTAGCATGTGTTTTATACCTCTCCCACCACACCCCCCCCCACCCCCCTTCCCATGCCTCCTCGCCCCAAACCGTCTCCCTCCCACAGATGTTCCGATGTCCCTGTTCTCTACTGTTGTACTTGTGTGCTTCCCTCTCTCTTCCCACCCTCTCTCTCCCCACCCTCTCTCTCCCCACCCTCTCTCTCCCCATATTGTCTCCCGCTCCCTTTATTATATGTTTTTTATGTGTCGGTTTTTTTTGTGTGACTATGTTCGCTCTTACACGAGCCTCGATCTTGTATAGAAAAAGCAAACAACAACAAAAAAAACAATATCAACGAGCGCTCCATTAAACCACAACTATTGGATTGCCGACAGAAACCCGAATATCCCCTATCGGGCTGAATCCCCCCCCCCTCCCCCCGCCACCGCTGACAGGATCCGAACATTACGATCGACAAATAAACCCTGCCTCGAAGGAATCGTAATCGGCAACTAAGCCCTGCCCAGTAGAGGCAGAGAATCGGTGGGCGGTCAAGAGGGCCGTGAGGCGCTGCCCCCAAAGTGCATGATTAGTCAGGGTGACGTGATCGAGAAACTTCAACTTCAAGAACGGAGGAAGAAGAATCGGTCTCTCTCTCTTGTTCTGACTTTCGTGTGGGGCGGACGCTTATGTCTACGGCTGCAGCTGTCTCGGGTGCGATCGTTGCGATCGTGAGGAGAACTTTTGGAACTCAGGTGGACTTTTGCGATTGTGAGGAGAAGGTGTTAGTGGCGGTTTCTGGGTCCGCGTTGTGCTTCCCCGGACGACAGAGGGACCCGAGGGAGGACTGTCCTCAAAAAGGACCTCATATTCATGGTGCCGAGGAGCGGCCATCTTGTGCACTTCTTGCCTGTGGGGCTTCGAGCTTCGATGACCAAGAGGCTCCTAAAAGTCTCGTTGAGCAAGCTGAGTGCCGGCCGATATAAAAAGAACATTGTTTTATTTTTATTTAATATTTCCCCTTGTCTGTTTTTGTGTCAGACTGGAGACATCTCACTGTAGGATTTGTTTTACCTCAACATTCTTTTCATCATATTGCATTTATTTTCATTAAATCCATTAATGTACATTTCATTTGTTGTGTCGTGTTTCTGTGTTTGTGGGTTTTGGATATAAGCCCTGTAAGCTCCGTGCAGGTAAGCACCCTGGCTCCTTCACCCGCGCACAATGGACTGACTGCCAATTTCAGGAATTCGCCTCGGAGTAAAGACTGACCGGCTATCCGTCCAAGGCTGGTTTTCATCGGCCACAGACTTGACAATACATTACTTTCTGTACTCTGTCACTGAGCTGTTTCATGAGCCCACACTGTATATATAAAAATAAAAATATAAAATGTTAATCACGACCAATACTATGCTACAACTACTATTTTTATACAGTCGTGGCCAAAAGTATTGGCACCCTTGCACCTTTATCAAGTAACCCACAATTTTCTCTAAAAATAAGTTGAAATTGACAAGTAGTTGGTCTCCACAATTCTTTATTTCACTGTTAATATTAATATAAGACCTTTGTTTTTGATTCAGAACTTAATATATCCTTTTAAATCAAAAAATAAAAATAAATGGCATTGACAAAATTATTGACACCCTAGACTTAAAATTTGGTATCACAGCCTTGGACAAAATAACTGCAGTCAAGCGCTTCCTATAGCCATGAATGAGCATCCGACCTCTCCACTGGCAGTTTGGCCCACTCTTCTTGTGCAAACTGCTCCAGTTCTCCCAGATTTGAAGAGTGCCTTCTTCCAACTGCTGTTTTCAGATCTCCCCACAGGTGTTCAATGGGATTTAGATCTGGACTCAATGCTGGCCACTTCAGAACAGTGCAGCATTTTGTTTTGAACCATTCCTGTGTGCTTTTTGAAGTGTGTTTGGGGTCATTGTCCTCCTGCAAGACCCATGACCTTCGACGGAGACCCAGCTTTCTGACACTGGGTTGAACATTTCGCTCCAAAATGCTTTGGTAATCTCCTGATTTCATGATGCCATGCACACATTCAAGGCACCCAGTGTTAGAGGCAGCACAGCAACCTCAAAACATCACTGAACCTCCTCCATGTTTGACTGTAGGGAAGGTGTTCTTTTCTTTGAAGGCTTAATTTTGTTTTCTGTGAACATAGAGATGATGTGCTTTACCAAAAGCTCTAATTTGGTCTCGTCTGTCCACACGACATTCTCCCAGAAGGTTTTTGGCTTGTTCAGGTGTGTTTTGGCAAACTCCAGTCGGGCTTTCTTATGTCTCTCTCTCAGCAGTGGGATCCTCCTGGGTCTTCTACCATAGAACCCCCTTTCATTGAGTTGGCGACAGATGGTGCGAGTTGAAACTGTCATACCTTGTGTCTGAAGGTCAGCTTGAATCTGTTTGGCAGTTAAACGAGGTGCTTTCTCCACCATTCGAACAATCCTTCGCTGCAATCTTTGATCAAGTTTTCTCTTGCAGCCACGTCCAGGGAGGTTGGCTGCAATGCCATGGGCCTTAAACTTCCTGATAACATTGCGTATGGTGGACACCGGAACATAAAGGTCTCTGGAGATGGACTTGTAGCCTTGAGATTGTCCAATGTCCATGCTTGGCTACAATCTTGTGTATGACCTCCTCAGACAATTGTCTGGTTTTCTTTCTTTTCTCCATGCTCATTGCGGTACACACAGTGACACAAAACAGCAGAATGACTCCTTTTCTCTTTTCAAACAGTTTGTCTGAGTGATTTTTATATTGCAGGCACCTGCAAATCACCACAGGTGAGTTTATTTCCAAAGTAAAGGAGAATCACCTGCTTTAAATCGAATTATTTCTAACAACTTCTAAAATGTGCCAATAATAGAGTACAGGCCATTTTAGGATTCTTTGTGGAATAAGCTAAGATTTAGTAATTCTTTCAGCTTTTTTTTTTGTTTTGTACCACTGCAAACAAAAGAAATACATATGTGGATACCAAAAAAAAAATTATTTCAACAATTTTCTGGAAGAAATGGTGAATTATTTGAAAAAGTGCAAGGGTGTGAATATTTTTGGCCACGACTGTACTTTGCTCTTATTTGTATAAATGTGTTATTTTGGGGGGTTTTTTGGTGTTCTTTTATCTCTCTATCTGTCTTGGTAGTGCTTTCTTTTTAATATGCCCTACCTTGTCTACTGCAGTTCAAACCATGGATTTGCAGGGACGAGGAAGTCGAGCAACATTAAACAGGAAACTTATGTTTGCCTGAGCTTTCCTGAGCCCTGAGCACAAACTAAGTATTTCTAACAAAAGCACTATTACTACTTGTACTACTATTACGACTATTATTATTATTATTATTACTACTACTACTACTACTACTACTACTACTACTACTACTACTACTACTACTACTACTACTACTACTACTATTACTACTACTACTTGTACTACTATTACTACTTTTACTACAATTATTGTTATTACTACTACTACGACTACTACTTGTACTTCTATTACGTAGAAGCCCACATCTTTACAATTAAAAGACTGGGCAGTGGTAACACTGTAACACTAACACTAACGTGCCTGTCGTTATTCACAACGGGCAGTAGTAGTAGTAGTAGTAGTAGTAGTAGTAGTAGTAGTAGTAGTTGTTGTACTACTTCTTCCTTAACGTCCAAAACTCACCTACTCCTCTTGAAAGATACCATGTGACATTTGACATTCACAAACTAATGGTAGCAGACGGGACTTCCAGTTTAGCATCCATCTGAGTAACCTAATGCTGTCTGCAAAGCACCAATGCAACAGTTTCTTTTTGGTCCGGAATCAAACTAGATAAACAGCTCAAAAGTAAATCTACCTGAAAATAATCCTGTTGAGCAAAGTGTTTATCATCAGGCACGTAGCCTAAAATATAATAGAGATTCTTCAGTTGAAATTGTTATAAAATGTTTAGAAAATGTTATTCATATCAGCAGATGATATCTTACGTGAGAACATGTACTTTCTGATCACTCATATAGTCCAACCACATGAATACTGAGAATGCTTTAATGTCATACAAAAGGAATGATTGACATTAAGGTGTTGATGCTAAATTGCTCGATCAAGTCATTTTTGCCATGAAAGTGAGTGAAGGTGAAGTACATTTTGTAGTTGTCCATCATCATGTCTGTCTGACATGTAGCATATCGGTAGACACTTTTGGCATTTACTTTCTACATGTGAGCTTATAATGGGGGAGTGAGAGAGATTGCACGCCTGTTGTGGGTATGGTATGTTTGGGACTCCATGTTCCGCCGTGCTTGCGCACTCGCTTCTGAGCTGTTCATCCTGGGTTTGAATCTAGGCACATCTATAGACTGTCATCCTGCTGTTTTGTATGTAGGGTGAGGAGGAGTCCTGTGTGTCGTCCCTCAGATGGATGTTAAACTGAGCGTCACCCGCGAGTCCCATCCCATGGTGTTGATGGAGATTCAAGATCCCATGAGTTAGCAAACTATCAGGACCCTGGCAAAATTCCAATTTCTTGCTCAAACCCCACTTCCCCCAAGCAAATTATGATGTTCATAGCCATGTGCTGCATACAAACGAAGAAGCCCCGCTTGCTTGCGTTTGTGGTGGAACTGCTGCCTGAGTCTATCCTTGCTGCTCTGTGATGAGAATGAAAGAGCTCTAGTTGGCATGGATTTCGAGGAGTGCATTCGTACAGCTGCAAGGATTGTGTGACTCTGGATGGGAAGGAGTGAGTAGGGGGGTAGCACGACCATCTGTTTTCTGTAGCATGTACATGCTTGGTGGACACACCATCTTGAAGTTTTCTAATCACTGTCTGAACAACAACCAGGCTTCAACTGTGAAAACTTGACCACACAAGCCATGTAGATTAGGTTCAAGTATTTGTCCCTTCCTAAGAATTGAGCTTTGAACCCCACCTCCCTCGTTTAACTCTCCGACCAACCGGTGCTCCAAGCGAACCCCAAGAAAGGGTGCAGTCCCTGGAGCTGCAAGTCTTGACAATGTCTCAACCTTTCTTCAGCAAACGATGAGCTGGCTTCCAGGACAGGCCGATGCCTTGGTATTCTCCACAGCGCTAATTCAATTCGCAGCTACACCGCGCTCATTGCAGTCATAGATCCTTCATTTGAAGTATAAATGAGTATGGGTCCCTACTCTGGGTGGCTGCACATGCTTCCCATCTTGCTTCTCTCAAGGTGATCATGTCCAAGGCTCTCCGTGTTATTGGTGTATATCAACAAGAAGCCAAGTTCTAAAATCTTTTTCTCACCCACTGCACACAGGTTGGTGGACTCTCAATTTAATATCACCTCATTTCTAGCAAATTGTTCCACCATCTCGCCATAGTGACCCTCCCCAATTCTAAGCCAGATGCTCATCATTCATCCTTCTATTGTCTCATCTGTGGTGCTCACTCCCAGAGCAGCTCGTATTTGTTGACTCCTGCCGTCCTTCCAATTATTCAGGAATGCTTCCCATTATCACTTTATGCTTTCTCACCTGCTCTACTCTCGCTGACCCCATCCCACCCTTTTCCTATCTGCCACCCAATCACTCATGGGCAATGTCCTTGTCTCTGTGTTTCCCTTTGATCCTTGATCCTTGTTTGTGATTTTCCTTGTTTCTGTGTTTCATTTCAGCTTGTGTGAGTTTCCTATTTCCTATGTATTTGCAGCTTTGAGCAAAATGCTTTGCTATCCATTTGGCAGTGATGATGCTGCAACTTACTGGGTTTTTTAAATAAATAACCTGCCACAACCTGCTTTATCTAAAATGTGGTAAATTGTAATTTATATGTGCAATAAATTAGCAATCGTTACAATACTGTATTTATGCTATTCGTTTTTTAGTTTTTTCGAAGGGGTCCTTATTTGTTTATTTTTAACAAAATGACTTTTCATTTAAGTTCGCCTTGCGCTCGACAGTAGTTGGGGGGTTAGAGAGAGGTATGTGTTGTTTCTCTGCAAGAGGGAGGTGAGGAATTTGAGAAGATAACACGTCATCACGCACGTTTTCAGAATAATCACACTGAATTCAGAAGAGGAGGGATTCACCACTCATGTCATTGACATCTTGATTTCCAACCATCCTTGTATTTGCGCTTATTTTTCAGTGCCATTATGGACTTCTGTATGGCGATTGTGAATGGAAGAGTGCATTAGTATGTGGGATTTAATTTGAAATGATTGCCTCAGCCCAGGGGTTCTTAACCTTTTTCCCTGTCAAGACCCCCAACGGATTGCCCACTATGTCCCCATACCCCCTTCGCCAGACTGTTGACTGACCAAGGCGCACCAAAGGTGTGCATAGTTAGGGGGGACTGGGGGTATGTCCCCCTATAATTTTTTGGATTTATAGGTGCTCTGTGGTGCATTCTGAGGGGTGTTTTTACTTTAATTGTCTATTTTTTTGGATGAAAATTGGTAACTTATTACCCAGAAAATGGGCCAAGTTCGGGGATCCGCACCTGATTACCAGTCCCATTAGGTTCCAGTGTGACTTCAAAATATCTCAATAGCTTAGTTTTACATATGGATAATTAGGAACAGAACAGGAAAGAAAATCATTAGGATTTTATCCCTATTTATTTCTTTGCTTGTTAACAAAGAAACAAAACAAACTAAACTAAACTAAAACATGCAAGTTTTATGCAAGCCGTTTTACTAATCTAGTGAGTTTGGTGCTGCTGTTTTCGTGCAATCAGCATATGGAATCGGGGCACAGTTTGTGACAACGCCACTCGCATATCATTGGACACATCAAGTCGATTTCTCCACTTTGATTTCAGGTTCAATAACGCAGAGAAACCTGTTTCACAGAGATACGTAGTTGTGAAGAGAACCAACATATTATTTGCCCTCTTCGCCAAGCTAGGGTAAGCTGCTATCTGCTCACACCAAAACTGCTTAAAATCCAGCCCAGCCTTTCCGAAATCAGCTTTCTTTCTTTGATCTTCTTGGAACTCGATCAAATCATCCTTCACTAAATCGTACAATCTCACGTAATGTAGGGCCTACATTACGTGACAGCACATTGGCTCAGTGTGAACTTTGACCTGCCATAATCGCTATGTAAATGTTCTCATTGTCATGTCAATCATGCATTGTAATCGCACGTATACGCCTGGGGTGTATAGTTGATTTATTCGAATTTTATTAGAAAATTGTATTTATATTTGTTTGAAATATAATTATACAAATATAATTCGTTTTGAAATATATATATATTTATATTTAAATATATATTTATTATATATTTAAAGTTGATATTTCATTGGATTTATTACAATTTATTATTATTATTTATTACGAGTCCCATACCCCCAGATTTTGGTCCCCATACCCCCAAGGGGTATGGATACCCCAGGTTAAGAACCCCAGCCTTAGCCAAAGAAACAGGAAATCATGGAGCAGCTCAAGAGTTCAAGATTCTCTTTTGTGGGAGCAGAAGATGATGGAGCAGCCAATGACGAGGCCAACAGCTAGGAAAATGGCTCTGGTAGTGACGACAGCATTGTTGCAGTCTAAAACGTTGTTGTTTTGTTTGTTTTTTACTCATTTATTTTATTTTTATTTTGGGTAATTATTTCATTTTTTTCTTTTCTGACATGTTAATCAAGAGTTTCTCAGTTGGACTTCCTGTGAATTTATAAAGGTGTACTCTCCATTCACAAGTATTGTTCATTTGACCTTTTCTGATGAAAAACGGACACGTGCCTGTAATTTGGGGGCACCATTGGATCGTGTACATACAATACTGTATACGTCTTGCCCCTCTAGCTCTCTAACAAACGTGTCTTCCTTGGCCTTCTCTTGTACTTTTCAGTTATTATGATGGTGCAGTTGTTGCAGAAGCTATCATACTAAAATATGCAATTTGGCATCTGTCTGTTTGACGATTTTTGACTTCGATACATTCGGTCGTTGATAGGGAGACTAAGGGTCACAAAATGAAGGTTGTAGCGAATTCATCCGCCAAGGGTGGTTTCCCATCATTGGGGTTGCGTGTTGAGGTGTATATCTGTGTTAAGATGGCTTTATCGGGGCGTTTTCCCAAGGCCGTTTCTAAAAACAAAAGTAACAGCAACATTAAATATAAAAGCATAATATTAATGTTATTACAAAACAATATTGCTACTAATAATATCCCATCTCCCCAAGGGGTTTTTCTTCCTTGAACAAACGCCATGTTATCATGTATAAACAGCTTATCGTGCCTTTTTGTTAATCACCTCTACCAGAAGTAAAAATTTATAAACCACCAACACGTTTGATTACCTTTTGAAACAGTCACTCCTGCTGTTTAACACCAAACGGAAAGGGAGAAAACTCAGGTTATGTTTACTGACTGAACAGATAGCTAGCGCTTTCCCAGCCTGCCATTCCTTATCAACGGATTAGAATGGAGTGCTTGCTCAAATACTTCAACCGCTTGGCAAGCACTCTACAAGGAATTGGTAAATAAACACCACCCCACTTCACTCTCCCCAGGTGTTCTTGAGACCCGACCCTAGATCTACTGTAATCTGTATTCCCCAGAGAGGAATGGCCCTTCTTGCCACTCCCGTAGGGCATGGGTGTATTGGTCAACATAAAATACAGATGTGTTACGGTACAGTCTATATTATAGATTGGATGCAAGTCGTACAGAGACCTCCTCAAGAGCCCGTGAGTATTCTGGGTGGGCACTATACCTGTAGAAAAGTTGTCAACACAAAGGGGTTATTTTAAACTCACCACATGAACTTCGTGTACTGCTGACAGCATTGGGTTTTGTACTTTTGTACTTTCTGTGGAGGTGCAAAGCTTGTTTATTTATTTATTTTCCTTCAACATTGGTTCTGGGACAAAGGCTTTGTACATTCATGTGCACATAAGACTTAAGCTCTCTGTATTCATTGTTTCCTTTACTTCACCCATTTTTGCATCTCAACCCTCTTATTGTTTTATTTTTATTTTTGCAGTGTTTGCTGAGATAATGACATATACACCGGAGCCAAATCTTGATGTTCTGATTGGACATGATGCCCTCTTGTCTGTGAGCTTCACAAGCTTGAACATACCAGTGGTTCGCTGGAACTTTCTCTCAAATGATGATGAATCCTCCGAGATCAATTCCTTCAACGTCAGCGACCCAACAGACATGCTTGTTGTCAGTAGTCATGAAGGTCGTTTAATTGGACATTCCAATGGCTCTCTGACCTTGAAGAAAGTGTCTAATGCCGACGCTGGCACATACACTGTAAGCTTTGTAACATACAGTTCAGAAGGAAATAAAAACACCAAAATTATTCTTCATATTTATGGTAAGCACATGCTCATATATACGGTCATATTCTTATACTGTGTGTATATGACTAAATTGTTTGATTTAGCATATCTATTCCACATACTCATGTATTTATGTTTTATTAATTTATTTTTTGGCGTTTTTTGTCCTTTTCTGTCAACAATTTCTAAAGAATTATTTGTGATGCACGTGGATAGTTTACATGCACTACAAACACGCTCCTTTCAGGTGCAGCCTGTGGTGTGGGTTTGGGGGAGGTGGGCCAAATTTATTTTGTTCACTTGGCTATTAATACCCCCTCCCTCCGCGGATCATAAACCATGTGCACAGGCGAAAATTGCAAACATGTTGGGGAGAGGAGTGGGAGATTATTTTGGTTCATGTCCTGATTCTTGATACCCCCAGCACTCATACAAAATTTGGTGGTGATTGGCCAATCCATTTTCGACTCTATAAGGTTCATACATGTGTACACACCCACATTAATGAATTTTAAGACTTCTATCGTTAAAAATGCACTCATCCTCATAATCCCTAATGTTTTCTACTCTTTTAATCCTAATTTATTGGCCTCTTGTTTTCTCCACAGATACTCTTACACATTTCTTCATCGTAATGGAGCCAGATCCCCCAGTGTTGGGTCCTGTTAAGCTTACGTGTCAAACAAACTCTTCTTTGGAGTCTACGGTTTATTATAACTGGACTTTCAATGGCAAAGCAGGAGAAGGCGTGCCGGGATTCACAATTGATGGATCATCATTGATGGTTAATGTGACAGAAACAATGCGAGGGTTTTTTGTCTGCAGTGCATGGAACCCACGGAGTCAACATTTTAGCGAAGCCCGCTTGCTCGAAGCAAATTGTGAGTGGCATGCACATCAGAGTTTGAAACTTGAGCAATATTAGGAGGCTGTATAGTTATAGGTTACTAATAGCATGCGAAGCCGGTGTTGTGAATGAACGCGTATTATGTTGAAAAGCCAGATTTTGCCGAATCCTTTGAGAATTTCGAAGCTTTGACGCACCAAATCGCTTCATGGAGGCCGCCATCTTGCAGATGCGGAAGTATGCATAAAAATTGCGAAAAAGTTCAATAGGAGTTTGTTTCACCCGTCTTTTTTTGATTCACAATCTTATGTACCTCTAATTTGTAATTAAAATACTTTAAGACCAACCTCGTTCCCCGGGCCCGCATGGGCCCTGGTTACCTTCAACGAAAATCGTCACCAAACACTGGAACCAATGGGATTCGAGCATTTGAAAAAATATTTCAAAAACCAAAACGCTCCATGGAGGCCGCCATCTTGCGGATGCGGAAGTATGCATAAAAAATTGAGAAAAAGTTCAATAGGAGTTTGTTTCACCATCTTTTTTTGATTCACAATCTTATGCACCTCTAATTTGTAATTAAAATACTTTAAGACCAACCTCGTTCCCCGGATCCACATGGGCCCTGGTTACCTTCAACGAAAATCGTCACCAAACACCGGAACCAATGAGATTCGAGCATTTGAAAAAATATTTCAAAAACCAAATCACTCCATGGAGGCCGCCATCTTGCAGATGCGGAAGTATGCATAAAAAATTGAGGAAAAGTTCAATAAGAGTTTGTTTCACCCGTCTTTTTTTTATTTACAATCTTATGCACCTCTAATTTGTAATTAAAATACTTTAAGACAAACCTCGTTCCCCGGGCCCGCACGGGCCCTGGTTATCGTCAACGAAAATCGTCACCAAACACCGGAACCAATGAGATTCGAGCATTTGAAAAAATATTTAAAAAACCAAATCGTTCCATGGAGGCCGCCATCTTGCAGATGCGGAAGTATGCATAAAAAATTGAGGAAAAGTTCAATAAGAGTTTGTTTCACCCGTCTTTTTTTTATTTACAATCTTATGCACCTCTAATTTGTAATTAAAATACTTTAAGACAAACCTCGTTCCCCGGGCCCGCACGGGCCCTGGTTATCGTCAACGAAAATCGTCACCAAACACCGGAACCAATGAGATTCGAGCATTTGAAAAAATATTTAAAAAACCAAATCGTTCCATGGAGGCCGCCATCTTGCAGATGCGGAAGTATGCATAAAAAATTGAGGAAAAGTTCAATAAGAGTTTGTTTCACCCGTCTGTTTTTGATTCACAATCTTATGCACCTCTAATTTGTAATTAAAATACTTTAAGACTAACCTCGTTCCCCGGGCCCACACGGGCCCTGGTTATCTTCAACGAAAATAGTCACCAAACGCTTTGTTTGTGATTTCCATCGACATCATATTTTGGGCAATCCACAACCAATGAGATTCGAGCATTTGAAAAAATATTTCAAAAAAGCTTATTACCGCGTTTTAGGCTGAAAACGGCATCAAATATTCTAAAATTGACAAAGAATTATTTTTTAGAAATCTCGCGGCCGTCGGGGATAGTTTTTCACGGCCGGAAATATCCGAAGTTGAGATGGAATTCACCGAATTAATCAAGAAGTAAATTTTATAAATTTTAATGTCATCCAGAATGCAAATGGTGTCATTTTGAACTCGGTACGGTACCTACTACACCTACCTACTACCAACTCCCTAACCTACTGATGCCATAGTGATGTGTAAAATAGTAGCAAGAGGCTTTGGCTTCGCCGGCTCATTGCGGATTTGCAGTAGGGTACTAGTATTGTTACAAGTAGGTTTTATTTTTAAACTTTTTATTTTGATGGCATGATCAATAATAAATTGTATCAATGATTTTTGCGGCCTGTGTTTGTGATATTGTGCTTCATATATTTTTTGCTTGTGCTGTTTAGTTTTAGTAATCTTACTTCTGATGAGGAATGTTCAGAGTAATTTGTGGTTTGTTTCATTCACTGCTGCACTGCTGCTTTATTAAGGTATGATCACAAAATTCTGACACATTGCATTTTAGGGATATCTAGTCAGGTTCACTATGTTAACAAATATAATTTCGTTCAAATTTTTTTGGAGATTAGCAAAACTATATATTTTTGGAATATTCAAAGCATGAGGAATCCAAAAATTAATGTTTACATTTGCGTAGACACCTTTGCGAAAATGACACTCAGGACAGTGATGAAGATAGTCAGGTTCACATGTTAACAAATATAATTTCGTTCAAAATTTTGGGAGATTAGCAAACCTGTACATTTTTGGAATCATCAGAGCATGGAGAATCCGAAAATCAATGTTGGCATTTGCACAGACACCTGCATGGCCGCCATTTTGGATTTTCAAAATGGCCGCCATATAATACATATTTTGCGCTATCTTGGCTTCTAGTCAACCTAGAAACTGAATTAAAAATTCTAATCCTATGTTTTCTGGGTCAAGGAATCCAATAAAGGCCTCAAAATAGTGCTCAGGATTATAGAAAAGCAACAAACAAAGGTAATTGAAAACCATTGTCTTTATATTTGTGATATAACTGTATTACATAATACATGATATTGCAAGTCCTTTGAAGTTATAGGTATGGGTTTATAAAACAAGAAAGCAGCCTTGTTCGTATCAGATTGAACTATAAGTCCTATACACAGGATCTGCTAGGTCTATACCGTTCAGGAATATGCTTTTACAGATCTTCATCACTGTCCTGAGTGTCATTTTCGCAAAGGTGTCTACGCAAATGCCAACATTAATTTTTGGATTCCTCATGCTCTGAATATTCCAAAAATGTATAGTTTTGCTAATGTCAAAATTTTTGAATGAAAAAATATAGTGAACCTGTCTAATTGCTTGGTTCAGCAGGAGTGTGTCACTTTGTCTTTCACACAATTAATGAGCTTAACCTACTTGTGTTGTAAGATGCTTTTGTTTTTGTCGACAATTATTTTCGGATTGTTTTATTTCATTTTATACCAGCTGATGTACCCGGCGTTGCCTGGGTATCTAAATATTTCCTGCATGACAATCACAAAACGTATTACTCTATCGCTCCCGGGGGGAAATGCAGGCAGGATATAAGAATGTACTGACTCGAGGCCTGGACACGGAAGTGTTATAATAAGCCTGTGTAAATCAATCTTTTTAATAGCAGGTGCACGTGTATACACTATACTGATTAAATTTGTGTTGTTGACAAATCACTATACACAACCTCAACATACGATCTTCACAAAACGTATTACTTGATTGCTCACAGGGGGGAAAAAAACGCAGGCAGTGTATAAACACAATACCTGATCGAGGCCTGAAGGCCAATTTTCTGATTTTAATTTTTCAATTGTTATTTATCCAAACATAGCCCTCGACCTTCCTCTGAATGACCATTAACAATTGTGATGTTTCAACTTCGTCATTTCAATGAGTTTCACCATTACATTCGAAATTTGCATAGTTGGTGGTAATTGTAAAAGAGAAGTTGCTTGATTGATTTGATTGATTTTGTTGATTTGCTTTTGTTGAACTTTTTCTCTCTATTTTCCAGGTACTGAGTGGCCAGACAACTCTATTCACCAGATGATTAACGTTTTGCAGGGTAATTCTGCCATATTTCATATCAATGTGATGATGAGCAATTTCTTTGCGATTGAATGGATCTTCAGAAAATTGGGAAGTCAGGTGAGTGAAATGTATATGGAGATGTGAGTGATTTCATTAATTCTGTTCCTCTATGTACAAAGCAATGGCACCTGAAGTCAAGGCTGATTGTTTATTTTCATTCCATCTTGCTTGTCATATTATCTTCCCACATTTCTGATCCAAATCCCACACCAATTGCTTCCAGGTGGCTGTTGCAATGATAAATGAATCTAGTATGGTGTCTGAGGGCTATGCTGGTCGAGCGGAAATCAATAAAAGTAATGGATCACTGACCCTCCTTGAGGTCAAGCAGTCAGATGCTGGCAGCTACTTTGCTAATGTCAGCTCTTGTAAGAAAAGGTGGCAAGAGGTCTTCGAGCTGAAGGTCAAAGGTAAGAATATATCCAGGTTGGCTCTATCACTTCTCCACCAATATTTCCCATGGAGAATATTGTATTGCTAACTCTAACATCATATGTCATATGGTAGGGCAGCCATATTGGTTTAAAGGAAAAATATTGGGCATCATTTTCTCTGAAACCGCTCAATGTAAAATAATCGAAACTTGCATTATGTTGTCAACAACCCTGTGGGGTATATAGAGCTATAATGATAGTAAAGCGCGGCGTTACGCGCGCTGCTTGTAAACAAGGAGGAAGCGGACAACGCGGTAATTTGTAAGAGTCTTTATTCAAGAGCTCACTGTAACACTGGCGCGCTCCGGGATGCACGCCCGGTGTTTATCCTGAGGCCACGCCTACCCCTCGGCGTGCCCGCCGCCCACTTGGTGCGCGGAATGATGTCACCATGCCAGTGAGCTTCCGTGTCCGCCACACGCGCCCCCCCAGAATTCCCACGCACCTGGAGGGCCAGTTTGCGGGGCAAACGGATGACCCGGCCGAAGTTCCCTCTGGCGACCGGCGGCGTCCGGGGTGCAGGGATGCCAGGTGGGATGCCCCCGCCTGTACCCGGGATGGGTGCCGGACCGGGGGGCGGCGTGCCTGCGGTGCTGGGCGGTGCCGGGGGTCCGCCCACAGGGGGGCGGCCCCGACGCGGGGGCCGAGCCACCGGCGGTGGGTGGTCCACGTCGAGGTGGGCCGGCTTGAGGCGGTCCACAGAAACGCGGTCAGGAGTACCGCCGATGTCCAGGGTGAAGTGCTTCACCCCGGTCTCCAGCACGTGGAAAGGCCCGTCGTACGGGGGCCGCAGTGGTGTCCGATGGGCATCATGGCGGACGAAGACGTACTCCGCCGTGCGAAGCTCCGGGGCGACGTGCGTCGGTGGGTGCCCGTGGCGTGCCGTCGGCACCGGGGCGAACCTCTGGGCGGTCTCCTGCAGAGCGGAGCGCTGCAGAGCGGACCATGGTGCCGTGGAGTCGGGGAGGAACTCGCCCGGCACCCGCAGCGGTTGCCCGAAGACCAACTCCGCCGCGGATGCGCGCAGGTCCTCCTTGGGCGCCGTCCGGAGGCCCAGCAGGACCCAGGGGAGCCTGTCGACCCAGCCGCCGTCACGGAGGGTGGCCCGGAGCGCGGCCTTCAATGAGCGGTGAAATCGCTCACACAGACCGTTAGCCTGGGGGGTGGTAGGCCGTGGTTCGGTGCAGCCGGACCCCGAGCCCCTGCGCGACCGCCCCCCAGAGCTCCGAGGTGAACTGGGGGCCGCGGTCGGACGAGATGTCTGAGGGGGCACCGAACCGGGCGACCTAGGTGGCGATGAAAGCCTGCGCGACGTCCGCCGCCGTCATCGACGCCAAGGGCATGGCCTCCGGCCACCGGGTGGTGCGGTACACCATGGTGAGGACGTGGGTGAAACCCCGCGAGGGGGGCAGAGGTCCCACCAGGTCCACGTGGACGTGGTCAAACTGCCGTTCCGGCACCGTAAACGGGGCCAACGGGGCCTGGGTGTGCCGGTGCACCTTGGTGCGCTGGCACGCGAGGCACGTCCTGGCCCAGCCGCGGACGGCCTTCCGGAGGCCATGCCAGACGAATTTGTCGGCGATCAACCTTTGGGAGGCCCTCGCGCCCAGGTGGGACAGGCCGTGGATGGCGTCAAACACCTGGCGCTGCCAGCCCGCGGGCACGATGGGGCGAGGCCGCCCGAGGGAGACGTCGCACAAGAGGGCCGCGCCCGCGCCGTCGAACGGCACCTCGGTGACGCGGAGGCCCGTGACGGCGGTCCGCAAGGCCTGGACGTCGGGGTCAGCGGCCTGGTCCACTGCCATCCGGGCATAGTCGATGCCGAGGTGGACTGCTTGGGCGACGGCCCGGGAAAGGCAATCCGCCACCGGGTTGTCCTTCCCCGCGACGTGCCGGATGTCCGTCCTGTACTCGGACATGGCCGAGAGGTGATGCTGCTGCCGGGCCGACCACGGCTTGGTGACCTTGCCCATCGTGAAGACCAGCGGCTTGTGGTCGACGAAGGCCGTGAACGCATGGCCCTCGAGCAGATGGTGGAAGTGCCTGACCGCCAAGTGAAGCCCGAGCAACTCGCGGTCGAAGGTACTGTAACGGCGTTCGGGCGGGCGAAGCTGCCGGCTAAAGAACGCCAGCGGTTGCCAAGCGCCACGCACCCATTGCTCGTGCACCGCGCCCCCCGCGTAGTCCGATGAGGGCGATCGGCGCATCGGGCGCCGGGTGCGCGAGCATGGTGGCGTTAGCCAAGGCGAGCTTCGCGCCCGTGAACGCCGCGTCCATCTGCTCGGTCCAGGTGACGTCGCCTTTGCCCGGCTTACCTCGGAGAGCTTCGTGCAGGGGGCGCAGAAGCTGGGCGATACCGGGCAGGAACCGATGGTAAAAGTTCACCATGCCCAGGAACTCCTGCAGCCCCCTGATCGTGCGGGGGCGCGGAAACCCCTTCACCGCCTCCACCTTGGCCAGCAGGGGGACGGCTCCGTGCCTGGTGACGCGGTGCCCCAGAAAATCGAGTTCGGCGACGCCGAACCGGCACTTTACGGGGTTCACAATCAGGCCATGCTGGCCCAGGCATTCGAAGAGCGTGCGGAGGTGGTGTAGGTGCTCTTCGCGGGACGCGCTGGCGATGAGGATATCGTCCAGGTAGACGTATACAAAATCCAAGTCACGCAGGACGCTGTCCATCAGCCGCTGGAACGCCTGAGCCGCATTCTTCAGACCGAAGGGCATCCGCAGGAATTCGAAGAGTCCGAACGGCGTGATGACCGCCGTCTTCGGGACGTCCTCCGGCCTGACGGGGACCTGATGGTAACCGCGTATGAGGTCCACCTTCGAGAAGAAGGACATGCCCGCCAAACGGGCGGAAAAGTCCTGAATGTGGGGGACGGGGTAGCGGTCGTGGGTGGTGGCGTCATTGAGACGGCGATAGTCCCCGCACGGTCGCCATCCCCCGCTGGGCTTCGGCACGATGTGCAGCGGCGACGCCCAAGCACTCTCCGAGCGCCGAATGATGCCGAGTCGCTCCAGGGTAGCGAACCCCGCTTTTGCTACCGCCAGCTTCGTCGGCTCGAGGCGGCGTGCCCGGGCGTAGACCGGCGGCCCGACGGTGGGGATGTGATGGGCCACCCCGTGCTTGACGGCCCCCGCCGAGAAGGTGGGCCGCGTGAGGGCCGGGAAGCCAGCGAGGAGGCGGGTGAATTCGTCCGCTGCCGGAAGCGTACAGATCAACGTGGCTGGAACCGAACCGTTCAGCAAGCCGCTCGGTGAGCCGCCCAGTGGGCTGCTCGACGAGCTGGGCAGCGCACAAGCGAGCGAGCTGAACGTCTCGGCCTGGACAAGACGTCTGTGCTTTACGTCGACCAGGAGCCCATTTGCGCACAGGAAGTCCGCGCCAAGAAATGCCATGGGCACATCGGCGGTAACGAATGACCATCGGAAAACCTGCCCTCCGAACCGCAGAGAGAGGCAGCGTTTTCCGTACGTACGGATGGGCGTCCCGTTTGCGGCAAGCAGCGCGGGGCCCCCGCCTGCGGCGTGCTTGTCCGACGTACCGGCAGGAACGACACTCACCTGCGCTCCTGTGTCGCACAGGTAACGGCGCCCGGATAAGGTGTCCGTGATGAACAGCAGGTTGTTCGAACGGCCGGCGCTCATTGCCACTATCGAGCGCCGGCCCAGGCGTTTCCCGACCCGTCGAAGGAGCATGGCGGATGACACTGTCGAGCCTCGTGGCCGAACCTGGCGTGGAACCGGCACCAGGTGGTGGAGCTGGAGGAGCGTGGCTGGCTCCGCCAGGCCGGTGGAGCTGGCGGTTTTCCCCGCAGTGGCGGTTTTCGCCGCGGCGGTGGGCGGGGCGTGGCGGCGGCCACGAGGTGCGTATCAGCATGCTGTGTATGCTGTGGAAGCTGATGCTGTGGATCAGCATCGGCCTCGGGATCCACGAGGTGGGCCGCACCGACTCTCGCCCGCGTGTCCGAAGCCGCGAAGTACCTGTCCGCCTCGGCGGCCAAGGCTCGGGGTTCCGTTAGCACGGTCCCGGCCAACGCGAGTCGTACCTGTGCTGGAAGTTGGCGACGGAAAAGCGCCCGGAATAGAGAACCAGGGGCTTCATCGCCCAACAGTGACAGCATATGGTCCATTCGGACCGACGGGCGCGTGTCGCCGAGCTCGGGGAGATCCAGGAGGCGGTCGGCCCGTGCGTCCTCCGTGAGGCCGAACGTGGCTAGGAGCAGCCGCTTGAGTGCCTCGTACTTGTGGCCGTCCGGTGGGTGGCGAAGGACGGACACAACTCGAGCGGCCGTGCCGGGCCCGAGGGAGGCGACGACGTGGCAGTAGCGCATGTCGTCGTTGGTGAGGCGCCGAAGCTGAAACTGGGCTTCGGCTTGGACGAACCAAACTTCGGCCTGGGCCTCCCAAAATTCGGGAAATTTAACCGACATCGTGTTGTTGGGCATGGCAATGGCGTCGTGTTTGGAAGGATCGCTACGGCAGATCCAACGTCGAGGGTCACCAGTAAAGCGCGGCGTTACGCGCGCTGCTTGTAAACAAGGAGGAAGCGGACAACGCAGTAATTTGTAAGAGTCTTTATTCAAGAGCTCACTGTAACACTGGCGCGCTCCGGGCTGCGCGCCCGGTGTATATCCTGAGGCCACGCCTACACGTCGCCACGTCGTGGCCGCCGCCCACTTGGTGCGCGGAATGATGTCACCACGCCAGTGAGCTTCCGTGTCCGCCACAATAGCATCATTGGTGAAGTGGTATTCTATCCATAATTGTTTGAATTGAAATCCTTATCCAAAAATCTGAAACTTCATATAACTGGATCTTGATCACCAAATGTGAGTGAAGAATGACATTTATGATGTTCATAACCTATGTCAATAAACTGTGACATAATAGGGCAACATGGACGATACAGGTATATGGGCTATAATAGCAGTGGGCCGTAATAGTAGCGTGTTCAGTTAACGATGGTCTTTTTGTTCAGAATGAACGCGCGAGGTGAGACTATATGCTCCGAGTTCCATTCTAGTTCATATAAGATTTATATTTGGTAAGCATTAGTCATAAAACATGAGGAGTCATAAAACCTCAAGGAGCATTCATCATAAAACAAAACTACTCATCGGAACTTGCTTTAGTCTCATCATTCTAACTATAAACATAAGGACACTCGTAAAACTCATTTTAATAGTTAGATGCGCTGGTGGAAGTAAATTAAACAACAAAAAAAATTGCTATGCGTTAATAAATCCACAGATTTTTTAATTTTTTTATTTTTTGCTCCTCAGATTATTAGTTGGTCCGGAATTTTGGGACCATTGTTTGCAGCAATTCAGTTTTTGCCATAATGGAACCGTGTTCAGTTTCTTGATATTATGAGATCTAGAAAAACACGTGACAGCAACTGATCTCACTTTTTTGTGAAGTTTTTGATTTCTAATCATTAATTTTTGGTTAATCACAAGTAATACATTCCAGCTTCCATTTTCACTCCTCTCTCATTTATTTTTCAGATCCCATAAACACAGCAGCTCTCATTGGGGGGCTCGTGGGAGGGATTGGTTTGCTGCTTCTGTTGCTGCTGGCACTGGCTGTGGGATTCTACTGCTGTCGTAAAAATGATAGTAGTTTGCACATTTCCAAGATAAGAAGCAGTGAGTGACATGGGATGAGCCGTTATGAGCTTCCTATATGGGAGTGAATGTGCTCCGTATTATATAATGTAAAGAATAACGACGTGGTGTATCGTAGTTGCTATATTCCACATAACAACTCACTGTTTGATTGCACTTTGACTTTTTATTTCCCCTTCACCATTTGTGCAATTAGTAAATATTACTTGTTCTGTGTTTGCAGAAATTTTTTCACCAGAAACCATCGACACAGGGTAAGTCTGACCATTAAATCAACCTTAGGATGCAGAACGAACTTTAAATTTAACCAAACGCGGTGGTGTAATTGTTAGAGCGTCTGTCTGCTCCAAGTCTCGGAGGTTGGCGGTTCGAGCCATGGCCGAGTCATACCAAAGACTTTTAAAATGGTACGTGCTGCTTCCTTGCTTGATGCTCAGCATTTAAGAAGGATAGAGCACGGACAAACAAGCACAGATTTGCAACTATACGTGCAGACTACATGGGCCTAATGGCCTCTTCCTACATTGAAGGTCTTTTTTTGGGAAGTGGGGTTTTTATGTTTATCTATTCATAATAATTTTCACCAACATTGTGAAAACTTAGGGCTGTTTACTTCATAACGATTACAGTAAACTTTGCTGGAATTTATCAATAGAGTGATTTAAAAAAAATGTTTATCAATAGTGTTTGTACCATATCAGACAAATATCATGCTATTTTGATGCATGTCTTGTTTACTTGATTCATCATCAATATTGAAAAGTAATATTGTACAAATTAAAAGCAGTAAATTTGAATTTCTAAACAATGTCATTGCAACTTGATTATCGTTTTGATGATGCATCGGTTAGGTCAGGCCCTGAAAATGCTAGCACCCAAGTGACATTTCATAGGAATATCAGGGATAGCCATATTTCAAACCAGGGATGAGTGATGGATGGAAATGAGGCATGTTGTTGCTTTCACGCCCTTACTTCCTCTCCTTTTACCCACTTATGCTTCAACTCCCTTGTCCTCTATTTTCTCTTCAAATCTCTTCCATGTCTATATTTTTCTCAGTTAATTTTTCTCAAATTGTAACTCCCACCATTCTCCCCTCCACATTGCTCTCAACATTCCCACCCTTTCCCTCAATTTGTTTTTCCTTCCATGATGCTCATCACTTTGCTACTGAAAGAACTATCAAGGACATATCTGACATTGTACCAACTCAAAGTAAGAACTTTAATTGCACATTGTAACAGTGATGATAGTTTCATGTATAGTAATGGCTGTAACGATCTTACACAACAAGTCTTGGATAAAGATCAATGCACCATAGGCCCAAAGTCATACTGACACTAAAGACTAAACAATATATGTGCTGTGTCTGACTCATTTGCTTGGTTCCTTGAAGTTTATTGAAATGTATCAAGTGATTTTGAAACTATTAATGAATATAAGATTCTAAGGTGTATCGTGCTTAGAATGGCAAGCTTGTTGCAGTTTGAATGTTTTTAGGGGGGGTTGGGAATACAAACTTGAGGCATGTGGAAGATCTAGAGCACAGGACAGAACAGTGGAAATCAGGGAAATGCACCAACAATAAAGGAAAGGGACAATTTGAGAGAAAAAAATGGGTTAGGGGAAGAATGAGAAAGTAAGACGAGGGGAAGGAGAGGCGATGGAGAATGATATAAAGGGTGCTTGGTTTGCAGTTGACATGGAGACTGGCTTTTGCTATATGGTCAGCCTAGTAAAGCTCATAGCTGATGGTGAGGCCTGAAGTTCAACAAACTGAACCTCTTCAGGTTTCAAACCACCATGGGAAGCGATAGGTCGGTTAATTTGATTTTCCTTTCGTGGAGACGGGTTCAAACTTTGAGATTTACCTGGGTTGAAAGATGTGTTCCTATTCTCAAACTAGCATCCAAAGAAGAGGACGAATGGCTTTAAAACTATAATATCAACAGGATCAATTCCAGATCAGCAAGAGCGGCTGTATGTCTGATGGGGCACTTGACGACACATTGTGGAGTTACTTGCAAAGAGGAAGTTTTTCCAGAGGGTCAGATAAGTCTTACAGCTCTTACACGAGCCTCGATCTTGTATACAAAAAAATAATTAAAAAAGTCATTTATGTAGTCAAGAACAAGATTGGGCCCAAACACTACCTTTAGTCCTTGAGCCAGACCAAAAGTAATGCTCCGGCGGGGGGAGTAATTCTCATTATGATTTTCCATTAGACCAATGTCTCAAGTGTCAGAAAAGGTGTGATGGACATCTGAGAACGGTAGCTTAGTGCCCGGATGGACGCCATCTTTGAAACCACCCAGCTCGAAAATGCCCATTTGGTGGGGTACATTGTTGCACGTGTATCTGGACTTCTATACTAGCTATCGATGTGCGGTTGACGACTAAATATACGTCCGATGTGTACCGTCTAAATAAAAAATAATATGAAGCATTTTGTTTTAGATTAATTATTATAAAAATCAATTATCGAAAAAAAATCATATATTTTTCAATATTTTATTATTAGACTTGTACTTTTTTTAGTGAAACAACACTGGTATGATTTTCCAAATTATGCATTGTGCTACACCGTTTATCTGTCTATAAAAATAACTCAAAAACTAAAACATATCATCCACCACGAGTTTACAACAAATAAATGTAAAGAGGCATAAAATGACTTAGGCCGCCGCTGGCATTATCTATTCTGACGATAACGCAAGTTAGGAATGTCGTACGGAGAGGATTTTAACACCATACGATATCTAATAAGCAGGCGGAAATTGTTACATAGGAAATCTGCACTTTGGTGGCCATCTTGGATTTCAAAATGGCCGCCAATTATATTAATTATTCATTACTAGAGTTTGGAAAGACGTATGGAGCTGATTTTAACACCATACGATGTATATTCCTAATAAGCAAGCGGAGGTATCATTGAACATGTCATGTTTTAGTCAAATAACACCGGTATGATCTTCCAAATTATACATTTTGCTAAACCGTTTATCTGTCTATAAAGATTTTCAGGCAATTTGGCCTGCATTATAATAGAGAACAACATATGCTATACAATATACAGTGCACACAAAGTTAATCATCAGAGTCGCCATCAGAGTCATTGGCATCCTGAGCCACGATAGCATCATCCTGCACCATGTTGGAGCATCCCTGCAGCTTACACACAACAGTGCACTTCAACCCATTCAGTATGCAGGAGCAATCTGACGGTCGACACGTCCTTCTGCATGTGCATGAGATGAGATTCAAGACGACATCTGGAGCTGGTAGACCCGCCATCCATCGGATTGTGAGCGAACCGCCATCATCGAGTTCCCAACCATGTCCTGCTGATGGTGTTGGGACGTCTGGTAGGTTTTCAAGGCTGCGTCGCCAGATAGCCGCCTGATAGTTGGCCCTAAGCGTATGCTGCATCAAGGAGTCTTCACAAGGCGGCAATTGTCCAGATTCGATCTGGCCCTTCTTTGCACAGAACATGTGATAACGGAGCGAATTAACACCGACGATCTTCGTGTTCTTGGCGTACAGCTGACACGTGAAGGCCTGAATGCTATTGAAGACGTCTGTTGGTACATTCCACGAAGATCCCAGATCTGTGAATGCTTGAAGATACAGCTCATTCGCTTGCACAAGCTTCAAAGCCTTTATCTTTCCTTGGCTAGCCAGAGCACTCACAGTGTCACACCCGCTCCATGCATGAAGCCCTGGCAATGCACTGCAAACTCCAGACCCCAATACCGCAGCCAACTTTCCAACGTCGATCATTCTGACTCGAACCTTTGTTCCTCGTCTGATGAAGAGCTGACTATCGATGGTTCTGCTGAGATGAAGACTGATGATCAGAACGTCGGTGTCATCTGCCACTAAGATGATCGTCTTGTAGTGGGTAGCGGCGTGCTTTGCGTGGAGAAACATACGCGTGTCTGCTTCCTCGTGGCTACATTCGAGTGCTTGCACCAACTTCTACCTATCGCGGGTCAGTACCAGACATTTTTCACCGCAGGTGACATACAGTGTTCTGTTGCCTAGCTTTTCGCGATTTGTTTTATGTTTCCACGACTCCGCCAGAAACACAACCAGTTTCTCCTTTGTCTGGCTGCAAGCAAGGAGACGCCGCCAGTTCATGATTTTGTGTGCGGGTCTGATCTCGCTGAAACTGATGCCTTCATTTGAACCGCGGTTCACACGCTCAGCTGCTTTGATGGATTCTTCTGTGTATGTGTCAAAGACAACATCGATGCGCTCACTGCCTTGACCAGCGTGAAGCGCTGCAGCAAGGATGCGGTCAGATAGTTCTTCGAACGTGTCGTTCTCGCCATGCATCTTTTGTATGAGAGCCATCGCATCAATTATTGTTGCACTTCGCTTGTCAACGTTCTCGGCTGGTTCCACAAGACCTTCCATGTGTTTCGCAAGTGCAGCTTTGTTCGTTTTTTTCATTGACCCATCAACGTTTGCCAAAGACCATGGTAACGGCCCTAGTGGGTGACAAAGGACAAGTTGCATGTCGAGGTTCCTTGTCTTGGCGATGAGTATCATGGTGGCAAACAGTTGTCTGTCAGCTCTCAGGACGATCTCCTTGTTTGTGCCCTTCACAACTTTCTGCTTGATCTTACCAAAGGTCTTCAAGTTTAGCTTGTTCAATGTGTCATGAAAGCCTGTTCCCTCTTCAAGACGTTTCTGGAAGCTTTGATACGCCGCTTCCCCCTTTTGCAGGGTGTTGAGTAGGTCATTAGAAACGTCCTCCCTCGCAGCCGCTCCGGTAGATATACTGAGAAGACATGACGGATCATCGGCGAATGGATTGGTCGTCATTTTCCAGTAGATCACAGATAGCTGTGACGCCAGACTCATCACGTTTGATGCGAGAAGTAGACAAGTCAGGGTGCTTGGCGTGAGATGTGTCGCTGCCATTCACAAGGATAGTTTCTCGTAGTTGCCTCAGTGCAGTAGCCCGATTTTCTGCAGTTAGATAGTATCGTGACACAGCCCCTTGTCGAAGACTAAAACCTCGTGTTCCTCCAGCTGTTTGCGTATCTTTGTTTACTGTTTCTTCTGTTGTCTGATCAACAGCGATTCTGGCAAATGGATTCCCTGGTCTAAGCTGTACGGAGAAGTAGCCTTGATTGAAATGCCTGTACAACTCGGAGCATGTTTCGTGGAGTTGCGTCATCTGTGCATAGTACACTGGTAGATATCTAGCATAGTTCACCTTGTTCATTGCGAAACACCAAGGGATCACTCTTCTGACACAAGCCAAGTGAAGCATCCAGTCGCCTTCTCTATCCGCACGAATCAACCCCAGCAGGGTCTCTACCATATCAATATACATCATCCAGAAGCGAGCCAGGTCTCCATGTTTGGTTCGCAGAAAATGTAGGTATTTCGCGAACATGTCAAAGCTCTGTACACATGAATCATCATCGAGAGCAGCAGCGAGAGTCTCGTGGCAAACATCCTCCTTGATGCTGCGAATTTTGAGGTCAGTGCTTCGAATCTGGGGTTCCTTGTCAGGATGATTGCTTTCTATCCACACCTGGAAGCCCTTCCAAATGATGCGCATTAGTGCCTCGTACATCAACTTGTGGAGTCGCACAGCACGGTTGTATTGCTTGCCTTCCAGAACCCTGTTGATGGAACCTTCAGCGATTACTCCTGACTCAACAGCTACATCCCGAAGGCCTGCATCTCCAAACATTTTCCCAATGCTCGACATGAAGTTACAGATGGTATGGAAGTTCCCCATCATGAGCACGATTCTTCCATATCGATCGACATCTTTCCATGCTATTTCGGTCGCCTTAGCAAATAGTGCCTGGTCTAGCACCACCGGTATACGCTCAAGCTGAAGTGATGACATGATGTTCAGAGCTTCTCTGAGGATTTCTTGCACTGTTGCCATATCTGTGGCAGGCGCGTTTATAGTCGGCAGGTAGCCAACTACATCTTCCGTCACCTGAACACGATCTCTAGTCATGATGTTGAAACCAGTCCACGAACTGATTGTCTGGTCGCATGGTTCCAGCATGCGAGTCATAATCCATACGTGATTTCGGCGCTGCGCAAGGGATGTTGCGCCTGCAAGAGTGTCAGAAAGATCTGCAGGCTTGATTGCAGGTGGGCCCTCTCGTTTCCCACCGCTGTATATTGGAACTAAATCGCTGGATGACGGGATAGATCGCTTCTTATCTGCTTTGGATACTGCCGATGGAGGTTGGGGCGGCAAACACGACTGCGACTTCGGTTGGACGATGATACCGTTGACGCGATGCGATGTTCCGCCACCACTCAGCGATTCCTCTAGCCTGTCGATGTTATCGAATGCTAATACAGTCGGGACCGAAGGGTGCACATGTGACGGAAGTGGTACTGTATCTTTCTCCACACTTGCTAATTTGTCTATGCATAGCGCTGTCTCGATTTCTTCCAGAACTGTGTACGAACATCCGTGCCCGAGTCGATTCAATATTCTGATGACCTCTGTATTACCGGTGAGCGTTTTCATGACCCACGGAAGTAGGACATGCTTCGATGTTCTGATGGTACCCCGGTGTACAGCATTGATGATATCTTGAGCCATTGACCATACCAGTGTGTCGGCACGCGCAGAGCTACCCCCACTCCCGCAAATCAAAGTATGCAGAAATACACGAAGAGAATCTGGTATCTTCACGTAATCTGAAGTGAGTTCTGCTGGCTGAGGCGGCCAACATTCATTGTAATGAGCATCTTTGATCTGGTGTCGCAGTGAAGTAACTGCACGCACAATGTTACTTTCACCGTCCGTTCGTTCAAATGCTTTCACTTCTGCTTTCAGGTTTACGCACTCTGCAGCAATCTCTCGCTTTGTCAGATTATCGGGCATCACGTATACACGGTGTTTCACATTGAAGAAGATGAGCGATTCTCCAAACTCTCTTTGTAATGTGCGCTGCAGATTCTTCTTGATGGAGTCACGAACATCAACTGAAAATGTATCTGAAGACAGGATATCTGTTGCAACATCAACTATTGGAACAATCCTCGGGTTCAAGAACAAGTCAGTGCGAATGAAATTGAATATACATCGTATCATTTCTTTTTTCTCGATATTATCTTCAATGTCAGTTTCTACTTGAGGTTTTTGGGGCCGTGTGTAGTTTCTATAGCAGGAGAAGTGGTAGTGAGCCTCAGCTGCAACCATATCTCGTGTAGTCAATGCCAAAACTCTCTCATCATTGCGAGCTGTCGCAGCATCTCTTATTGTCTTATCTGCTCGAAGTTCAACAGCCAAGACAACTGTTTCACGGGTACGACTGCCTTTTATGAATTTTGAAGCACGCTGGCAAAAAATGCATTTATCATCGTAGACCGTTGAAGTTGATCCTGTCTCTTCCCGTGATGATCGCCGTCGCACCGCATCGCCAGTATCAACTGAAGAACTTCTAGCTGCATTGGTCAAAGTAGCTAGGTGGTTTTTGTGAGTGAAGTCTGATCTACAAGCCCTATGGTATAATATTGGAATATTAGGAAGTTCAACTGCGCCTTCTTGGACTAGCTTTAGAATTGGATAAAAGTTTCTAACTGCGGCTGCGTCACACAATGTCTTCCAAGAACTGTTGCCCGCTGCCTTGCTTAGTTCAGAGAGTGGCGACTTCTTGCTGCACAGGATGCACGTTCCGGACTCAGGTTCAATCTTCGCCCGTTTCGCCTCGACACCGGCCATCTCAGCTGAAAGAACAAAAAGACTGACGTTAGATTACTCCGATATCCGAAAAGCTCGCCAGCTTACATAGACATACTCATCCAAGTCAGTGAACATGTTAGATGGCGCCACAATACAACTCTATAATAGAGTTGTATGTGGCGCCATCTAACATGTTCACTTTTAGTTCTTAAGCCACCCACCCCCTCCCCCCCCCCCCCCCTCAGAAATTAATCAGGTCACCGCAACAAATCTCAGACTGAGATATAGAATATATAATATAGATATAGAATAGACTGACGTCACTTTCGGCACTGGGTTCTGTGGGTTGATTATCGGCGGGAAATTCCAACTGACATAGTTTCGGTTTGTGGAAAGTGCATGCCTTTTCATATATTTTTTGTGTACACTCGTGGTGGATGATATGTTTTAGTTTTTGAGTTATTTTTATAGACAGATAAACGGTGTAGCACAATGCATAATTTGGAAAATCATACCAGTGTTGTTTCACTAAAAAAAGTACAAGTCTAATAATACAATATTGAAAAATATATGATTTTTTTTCGATAATTGATTTTTATAATAATTAATCTAAAACAAAATGCTTCATATTATTTTTTATTTAGACGGTACACATCGGACGTATATTTAGTCGTCAACCGCACATCGATAGCTAGTATAGAAGTCCAGATACACGTGCAACAATGTACCCCACCAAATGGGCATTTTCGAGCTGGGTGGTTTCAAAGATGGCGTCCATCCGGGCACTAAGCTACCGTTCTCAGATGTCCATCACACCTTTTCTGACACTTGAGACATTGGTCTAATGGAAAATCATAATGAGAATTACTCCCCCCGCCGGAGCATTCACTTCAAAAAATGGCCGGTTGGCTCAAGGACTACTTGGGGTATTAGTCTTTACTGGGTGATGAGATTTATCTAAAAGTCCAGTAATGTTTTCTAATGTCTTTACTTTTCTATTGGTGGGGGTTCATATGCAGCCTGTGGCTGCTTCGCTGCATCACTTTCTGGGGGTTCGGTGCCCCCCCCCCCCCTTACCAGTAAGCTGGTACTCATCTTGCCGACCTCTGAAGGATGACAGGCTGAGTCAACCCACATGGTGTTGCCTCAACAGCATGACCTGGGCTCAAGCTCAGAACCCGGAGATCTCAAGCCAGTCACCTTAACTGTTAAGCCAACACCAGGCTTACTTTTCTATTAATTTGAGCAAAAGAAAAGGAATTGAATTTGCACAAGGAAAAGCATTAATGTGATTAGCAATAGAAAAGCGTGACTTATTTTGTGTCTATGCTCATATTTTCTTGAACACTGAACATTAATTGATTGGAGCATAAAATCCAATGAATTTCTACAAGTGCAATCTAGCTTCAACTTTTGCTTGTGACCTCTTGTGCAAAGCTATTTAATGTGTTGCACTTGGTCAACTGTAAAATCAATCCTTCTGTTTCCCCACCAAGATCTTCCCACTGAAGGCAGAAATAATGACGGTTTCCTCCAAAAACCATCTTACAAGAGAAGCTGCACCTCTTCAGGTAAGTTGTGCGACACCGTTTACTTCTTTCTCCTGGTGTTGAGGACTAATGCCATTGTTATTGGTATACAAAATCAATAACAACAATCCCATTGAGTTATTGTTGTCGTCTTGTTCATCTTAAAACATGTCACACTTGATGAAATTACACCATTTCATATTCCGTGCCTTAATTGAGTTCTCTTCCATTGATCTTTATGGTTATGGCTTAGATGTCATCCTTCCATCTCTTGGCCTTCCATGGGATCTTTAGTCTTCCATCTGTCTCTGCATCACTGTCTGCATTTGATTTCTCTCTCTCTCACCTGGTGATTTGTCCAAAATACTTAATTCAGACTGTTAATCAACTGGATCTTTCTCACATGCTCTTCAATCTCCTCAAAAATAACTTTAATTAGTTATTCCCACCATACATCGAATATAAGCTTGTATATAAATGTACATTGTTAGCCTGGTGTTGGCTTAGCAGTTAGGGTGCCGGCTTGGGATCCGAGGATCCTGGGTTTGAATCCCGGTCGATCCCTGAATTAACGCCAGGGGGGTTGACTCAGCCTGTCATCCTTCCGAGGTCGGCAAATTGAGTACCAGCTCACTGGTAATTCCCTGTGTGTTGCAAAAAGGTGACTAACAGGGTTGGCGGCAGTAAGGGCATCCGGCCATAAAACATTGCTTCAAAAAGGGGACCAGAGTGCCCGAAAAAGGCCAACCCCGCGCTGCGGGGAAAAATGGCCTCTTTTGGCGGTTCATATAAATGTACATTGTACAGGTCTGAACATGAGAGTTATCACACTTCATGATGCTCAACTCGTAGCACCTCCACTCCATCTCGCTCTACTCCAATCATAATGATGTACGTTACACGTAGCACATAATGTACTCCACCTCTTAAGCCACAGCTGTCTCTGTGGTGCATCACAAATGCCGATGACTGTCACACACCATCAGGTTCATTTTCCAATTATGTTCCTGAAGGATGCACGAATTTTCCACCCTCCGCTTCCCCCCGTATAGCCAATATGTATTTTCTAGATTTTCTTTTCCAAAAACACCCGTGCAATGCTATTATTTTTTTTGAGCAAAAGCACCATATTTTTGGTTTTCTTTTACAGCTTTCATATTTACTTCCACCACCAAAGGTGGATGGAGGTTATGTTTTCACCCCTGTCTGTTTGTGAACAGGATATCTCAAAGTATTGACCGGATTCAGACAAATTTGTTGGAGAGGTAGTGCATGTGACCAGGACGAAATTAATAGATTTTATTGAAGACCCGGAGACGAGAATGTTTTAAGTGATTCTTCACCATTGAGAGGAAGGGCTAAAACCAATACATAGCACGATATCTCAAAAACGTTTGGGCAGATTTAGACTAAACTTGGTGGACAGGTTAGGTGTGTGTGACAAGGACGATTTTATTCAATTTTGGTGAAGATTCGAATCCGGATCCAGATAATATAATTTTTTAAAATTGATTGCGTTATTCTTCATCATTGAGTGATGGGACCAAAAACGATATACAATATAGCATGATGGCACCTTCCAATGGGAGCATTCAGCAGTTTGTGGAGCACTTCCAAGCACATGCAAGCATGAAAAATCAGAATAAAGGCAACAGTGTCTGCCCACCAAGTGTTACCAAGGACCAAGAGAACATTGATCTTGTGAGAGCTGTGGCTTAGAGTCCAGTCTTTCTGGGGGTGCGGGTGATTTTTCTGGGCAGATTTAGATGCTCATATGCATATGCATATATCTCGTCATCACCAAAATTGAATAAAGTCTTCATTGTCACACACCCAACCTCTCCACCAAGTTTCGTCCAAATCCGTCCACAACTTTTTGAGATATCCTGCTACGTATCGTTTTTGTCCCTATCTCCCAATGGTGAAGAATCGCTTTAAAAAACATCTACTACCCAGATGCGGATCCGGATCTTCACCAAAATCTAATCATTCCGTCCTTGTCAAATACACTACCTCTCTGCCAAATTTCGTCCGAATCTGTCCACAACTTTTTTGTCTTGTTCACAGACAAACAAACAAACAGAGAGACAGGGGTGAAAACATAACCTCCACCCACCCTCGGTGGCGGAGGTAAAGAGTGATTTGAAAATGGCATGGTGTATGCTTTGCATAAATGTATCACTGAACTTGCTACCTTTTGCAATTTTTCGAGAATAAAACGTTGAAATAGTCCACTTTTTTTTTTGGAAACACCATTATATATATATATATCAGTCGTTATTATAGTCATTATTATAGTCATTAGGCTGGAGAACTTAAATTATAATCTGATATATAAATATTTGAATCAAATATATATACAGTATATCAGTCATTATGCGACTTCATACCATCAGTGGGGAACCGCCAGTAAGGTGTCCCGTCCCATACAGCTACTGTTGCACCTTACTGGGAGCGATAAGAACCGCCTACCACACGGTAACATTATCTCTGGGTATCCACTCACTATATGGAGTCGACCTGGATAATGCGACCGTGTGGCAGGCGGTGCTTATTGCTCCCAGTAAGGTGCAGCAGTGGCTGTATGGGCCACCTTACTGGCGGTTTCCCACTGATGATATGAAGGTCGCATAATGACTGATATAAAAATCGAAAGGTTTTCAGAGTCACAAGTGTATGGAAGGCTCACTGCGTTGCCCTAATGAAGCATCAACAAGGGCGAAACCAGTTCGGTAACTGTGAGTTTTGCATACACTTGTGACAGTATCTGAATTTAAGATCCATAATGACGCACTGCGAGATAGCTCCTCCGGAGCTTGGCAGGCAATGCGGACATGCGTGGCGATGACGTCATGACGCTCGCTCATTAGGTTGGAGAACCAAATTACAGATACTAATATATATATATATATATGTATATAATTTTAGAAACAGGAATCAAATTACTGCGAGGGGCTAAGTGTGAAATTTATTTGACTCAATGCGGGGCTCGAACCACGGACCTCCGTTGATAATGCGTCAACAGCCCACTGCGCTATTGAGCCAGCCACAATCTCCTCAGAACGTTTCCATACTTAACACTGTGAGCTTTATCATGGCCGATGTCTTACGTGCCTGCTAAGCAGACCCTGAATGTTCATGGCCGATGTCTTACATGCCTGCTAAGCAGACCCCGAATGTTGGCGTAAGTATATGCATGCTTATGTATGTGTGAATAAGTAGAAATGCATTGAAGATTAATTCAAATACAATTTTAGAAACAGGAATCAAATTCCTGCGAGGGGCTAAGTGTGAAAAAATTCTGACTCAATGCGCGGCTCGAACCACGGACCTCCGTTGATAACGTGTCAACAGCCCACTGCGCTATTGAGACAGCCACAATCTCCTCATAACTTTTCCACACAACACTGCGAGCTTTATCATGGCCGATGTCTTACATGCCTGCTAAGCAGACCCCGAATGTTAGCGTAAGTATATGCATGCGTATGTATGTGTGAATAAGTAGAAATGCACGAATGCATCTATATATATATATATTGTTGCGAATATGGAATTTGGCCTCCATATCCGCTTGTAAATATTCCCCTATTTCCCCAATACTCCCCAACTATCCCCAATCCCCCATTCCCTAGTCCCATTGTCTGTAAACAACACTCTGTAGAACCGACCTTCCCCTTTATCCCCCATTAAATGTCGTGCCCAGGTCCACCGCATCTCACGTAGACAACTTTCGGACATCTTGCTAGTTATTCTTAGTCTATGTCAGTTAAGGACTCCTTTCCATTAATTATGACTCTTCGTTGCACCAGAATGTGATTATATGGCACCAGTAGTGAGTTTAGGACCTTCCCATACCTCCTTCCATCTTCTTCCCCAAACAACAACAACAACAACAACTACAGCTACAACAACAACAACAACTACAGCTACAACAACAACAACAACTACAGCTACAACAACAACTACAACCACGGCGCGCGGGGGGAGTGTGCGTCCTCCCACCAGCTCGGTTAGCCGCCATGACCATGCGCTCCACGGGGTTACCACGAAGGGGCTCCCTGTCAGCCCCTCGTCAAGGGCGGAGCCGGTAACCCCCCCGCATGCACCCAATGAGAAGCAACGAGCCGATTCCATCTGGGGCGGAGCTAACGAGCCGAGGGCGTGTCACTCCCCGCCGGATATACGCAGCGACTTACCGGATGTGAGGTGAGATGCGCCCCGAGCTTGAGAAGACAAGAGAGCCACCTCCGAGCGCTGAGAGACCTCCTGCATCTTTTGGGCCGCGCTATCCTGTCCCTGAGCACAAGGTGCACCTTGTGCTGGCCATCGAATACCCGCTTTCCTTGCCATCAATCCCCGTGTGAGTCAGTTTTTGTCCTGTTTCTCTGTGGTCTGTCGGGAATAATATAAGATTGTGTCTAAGTGCCTATCTTCCTTTGCTGTCCCTCTTGTAGTTGTAATCTAACCTTCCGAACGAATATAACCTCCTCCGGAGGTCTTGAGAACCGTATCCCTGGTGTCGTGTCATTTTAATCCCAGCCGTGTGTCTTTTCCTTCATTGACCTAGCGTAGCGCGATTAGTCAACGTTCGGGTATAATCGGGTAACTTGTGCAGACGTGGTCATACCAAACCGCTCGGTAAATAACATCCACCACCACGTCAGTAACAATTGGTGTCGAGGAGTGGAATTCGAACCCGGGACTAAATTTATTAGGCCCAAATTTGTAGTAGAATCAATTCGGAGCGCGTTTCCCGCGCGAAATTATAACGGCGAAATTTGAATTTGTTTTACAAAAATAAAAACCCGAATTTTGAAAGTCGCGCTATGGCAGACCAAGACAGCTGGGGTCCGGTAGGGGAGAGTGAGGCAGGGTCGGTCCAGGACCAAATTGAGGGACGCGAGGAGAGCGAAGCAGTGAGGGCGGCAGGGTCGCAAAATAGCGTTGTCACGCACGAGGTGGCCACGGCGTCCACGCCCGCGACCGTGGCAGCGCCCCTGGTGGATCCGAACCTTTTTATGTTGCAAATGAGGGCCCTTATGGAACAAATGGGTGAGCGATTGGAGGGCCAAATGGGGGCCCAGATCGGAGGGTTAGGGAGTAGAATAGAGGGATTAGACAATAGATTAGGGGAAATACAGGAGGGGTTAATGGGGGTAGAAAACAGAATGGCCGCTCAAGAGAATCAAATGGAAGGGATGCAAAAGGGGTTAGAGGGGGTAGAAAATAGAATGGCTGCCCAGGAGAATCAGATAGAGGGAGTGAAAAATGGGTTAGAGGGGGTAGAAAACAGAATGGCCGCTCAAGAGAATCAAATGGAAGGGATGCAAAAAGGGTTAGAGGGGTTAGAAAACACCATGGAAGGCAAATTGAGGGACATGAGGGACCAAGCGGAAAGGGAAGTTAACCAAATGGGGCAGCAGATAGAGGGGGTCAGAATGGGGGTAGAAACCAAACTGGATGCTCACAGGGAGGAAATGGAGCAGATGAGGGTGGCATCTGGGCAGGAGATGCAAGTGATGGGAGAGGAGATCAGGAGAGGTGTGAGTGAGGAGGTCGGAGGAGTGCGCGAGGAGGTGAGGCACTGTAAGGAGCGCATGGAGAAGGAGGTGAGAAAGGGGACTGTAAAATTGCAAAGTGGTATAGAGGAGTTGACGCAGGAGGTGGAACAGCTGACGGAGGGACAAAAAGAACTAACGGACCAGGTAAAGAAGAACACAGCGGTAATAGGAGGGTTAAAAGCGACACAAAATGACCTAAAAAATGACTTGGTAGCGACGAAGAGGGAATGTCAGATGGTACGTGAGGGACTGACAACGAGGTTGGACGAGGTGATAGAGGTAATGGAGACGAAGGACCGGCAGGTGAGGACGCACATGGAAACGGTCAAGGTAGCCTTGGAGGACGAGCTTGAGGAGACGTACCGGGGAATAAAAGAGGTGAAGCAGAAATTAGAAGAAGTGGAAGAAGGGGTGAGCGAAATTAAGAAGCGACGGAGAGAGGATAAGAAAGAGATAAAGGAGGAAGTAAAAGAATTGGTCCAAAGTCTGTGTTCGGATCGTGATGATGTGCTCATTAACCGGATGAGGGATTCGCAGGTGATGGAGGAGAAGCGAAGAGGAAGAGGACCCGGTGTAAGTGGGGACCAATATGGTCGTGCGTATGATGCGCCAGGTGATTTAAGAAGCTTGGGGGTCGAGATGGACCCGGGTGTTCGTGAGAGGCCGCTGGTGAAGTGTGCGACAGGTCTGGTGTGCGAAAAAGGAGGTGTGCGAGAAAGTCCGACTCTGGGGTGTGTGAGGAAAAAGTGCGTGCCAAGGAGTGAGGGTGCTGGCGAAAGTGAGTCGGTCGTAGCGCGTGTGCGAGGGAGCACATGGAAGCGCGGTGTGGTAAGTGTTACAGAGGGTGTGACGGGAGAGTGTGCGCAAGAGTGTGCGCGAGAAAGGTGTGTGACGGACAGGTGCATGGGGAGAGAGTGCGCTGTCAAAGGCAAGGAAGAATGCATGCCTGTGGTGAGTGTTACAGAGGGTGTGACGGGAGAGTGTGCGCAAGAGTGTGCGCGAGAAAGGTGTGTAACGGACAGGTGCCTGAGGAAAGAGTGCGCTGTCAAGAGTAAGGGTGAGTGCGCTGTCAAGAATGGAGGTGAGAGTAGTGAGAGTGACAAGGAGAGTGAGTTGGCTGTGACAGGTGAGCGAGGATGTACACCTGGGATGGAAGGATGCACACCTGGAATGGTAGAGCGTGAGTGGGAATGCACGCTGGAGTTGGTGGTGAGGCACGTGGTTGGGTGTGCGAATGAGAGCACACCTGTGATTGTCACAGAGGAGGTGACAGAGGAGGGGGCGCGAAGAGGTGTGTTGGTGAGGTGTGCGACCAACGAATGTGTGCCAAAGTGTTCGGTGGTCAGGTGTGTGACCAAGGCTGTGAGTGGAATGGGTGTACCTGGGTGTGTAAGGAACGGTACAAGGAGCATGGAAACGGCTGGATGTGTGAGCAAGGAACGGGCTGCGGGGTGTAAGCATGCAGGTGAAGCATCGACGTTAAACGGGTTAGAGGTTAGGTCGACTTTTAGCCGAAGCGGGCCCTCGGTGCGTGCCGGGCCTCGCTGTGAACGGCCGCGTCCGTGCTCCACTAGGCGGAGCTGGCAGCCCGATAGAAAGGGTCGTCATGGCGACCACTTTTTGGTGAGACGTGCCGGCAGGTCGAGAGCGGGACATTGGATGGCTCCGTGCCGAGATGGTGCGTGGGATCTCGGCACGGGTAAGCCCCCGTCCCTGCACCGAATGCCGGACGCATCCAGCCGCTGGCACAGAACAACCCGCATTCATGGCTTGGCTTTACGAAGCCGGGCTTTGGATAGGAGTTGGCGCACCGAGAGGCATTCGTGAGTAGACTGGGTGATGAGGTTAGTGTTTTGGACCCAAAATTAGAGAAAAACAAAATTTGATGATTGGCAAGGGATTGGCAGTAGTGATTGGCAGATGATGGGTAGTGATTGGCAAATTTTTAATTTGTTGAAATTTGATGTGCAAAATTGGTAGTGAGCGATGGGCCCGGTGGGTAAGGTTGGCATCCCTGCCACCCTTCCCATATGGGGGCAAATGCGCAATAGCTTATGGGGTGTATGGCAGTGAAAACTAGCCCGGGTGGGTTAGGATATGGTGTGTAGGGATCTAGCGAAGAGATTGACATTAGGTGACGTTAAGTTTAGTTAGTGACTGATACCTGTAGTGGGGACGCAGGTAGATTAGTGTGGATGATAATGACGAGGGAGCGCAATAGTTTAAAGGGACGACTGGGAAGCGCAAGTTTCAGAAGGGAGTAGTTAGCTGAGATGATGCCGTGTGTGTGAGAATTGAGCAGGTGTGATTGCACAGGTGTGCAACTGGACAGGTGTGTGGAGTAGTGTGTGAGTAGTGAGTGTTGTGGATCAGCGCGAATGCGCTTGGGGAGAGAAGGGTGCAGGTGGCACCAGGTGTGAGAGCACAGGTGTGCAAGTACAGGTGTGTGGAGAGAGTTGGAGTAAGTGGTACGGAGTGGTGTGCATGGTGCGAAGGTGTGGATGGGGGAAGAGTGGACCCCTTTCACGAGTACCCGGGGCGGGTAGTGTAAGTGTTAGGTAGAGGGTATAGGTAAATTGTGGTTGGATATTGGCATTTGTGGTGCGGTTGCAGAATGGTGTTGTGAATGGGTGCATTAGTGTTGTGGAAATGGCTGGGCATGTAGCCTGTTAGTGTGTGTAGTTGGTTGGGCACTCCACCACTGTGAGGATGTCGGCCAGGTGAGGCCGCAGGTGGGCTCTGGGAGCCGTTAGTTGTGGATGGGGCCCGAGGATCCGGAGGACGGACCCGGGTAGCCCAGTGCCAGAGAGGGCACCGAGTGGGGAGAGCGCCAGAGGGCCTTCCCCAGGTAGTTAGGTTAGGGTAAGGAGCAGGTAAGCTCGGAGGCAACTGCAGTGGTGGAGGTGTGCAGGTGGGTAGACCCGCTGGGAGAGGTACACGCCACAGCCCAGAAATTGTGCGAGGGCACCGGGAGATGAATCGGGGGAGTGAGACCCCAAATTGAAAAGCACCACAGTTTGGCCAATGGGAATTGGTTTTTAGAACCCATAGTGAAAGAGGGCCAATGGTTTGGCCGGAGAAAGACCCCGGGTAGTGTAAAGTTGTTAAAGTCATTTAGGAAATAGTTAGGATTGATGAACCTGTCGCACCATACGCAGCCACTTACCTGTGGTGATGATGATGACTCCACACCTGTGTTTTCTTTGTTTTGTTGCAGGAAATGAGATTGCTGTGGATTGGTTAGACGCATCACGACGTGGATGAGACATTGGGGTGATTCCATCTCTCCCTCCCTAGGAGGGACTGATGATGAATTGGTAATGGCAAATTTTGATGTTCAGTTGGAGATGGCAAATTTTGATGAGAGTTGAAAATGGCAAATTTGATTGGTTAGGAGGGAGAGAAGACGAATTTGGTTAATGGGAGGAACGGGGAAGACAGTAGGGATGTTTGTTGATTTGTAAAGTAGATGTTTATGGGTAGTGTTGTGTTTTGTGGATACAGTAAGGGGTAAGGGAGGGGCCATGTAGGTTACCTGGTGGGGGGGGGGGGGCGTACGGTAGGAACGTACCTGTCTCACCTGGTTCCCATGTGCCCCCAGTGTGCATTACCTTACATTGCGTGCACTTTTGCGCCCTTACCGCCTTACTCACTTGTCTGCTTCTTTTGTCTCCCACCTCCGAGGATCTGGCTTTGGGGCAGAGAGAGAGGAGAGAGAGGTGCTGGCTTCGCAGTTGTGGGCCTGCACTTTCGCTGCTTGCTGCCTGGATCGATACACCATATGGACCGCAATGTTTGTGGCCACCCACCATGGACCGCAGTCTTATGCGGCCAAGCACCACCCGTGGATGGACCTATGGGTCAACGTGGCACCTATGCCATACAAGGTGAACCACTAACAGTTGGCCCCCTGACGGCCACAATAGAGAAATGGACGCGGTTGGCGCCTTTCTTTATTTTTGAAAGAAGTAAGAAGGCCAAGTGCACCACACGAAGGCAAGACCAGCGGCAGAACATCGGCCGGCTGTGACACCACCGGTGATTCATAAACACTTTATTGGTGCACCGGATGGTGCTCACTGTGTGATGGGGTGGTGCTTGATGCTTGGAAGGGGTGCTCTGCACATTATTAAAGGCCGTAGGCCACAGAGCACTCGTGGGTTGGTGTATCGATGCTGGCATGCGTGCTCTCTCTATGCATAACATCTGCATGTGTTCCTCCAAAAACAGGTCCTGGATCGTAGTGTAAATATCAGCGTAGTCTTGTGTAAATAATGCTCCCTACCGGCTGTATGTTTAGTTTGAGGATTCTTTCCGGATTCGGTTATCCTGTGGGTGTGTTTCTGTGAGGAGAAGGGTGCAATGTCGCAGGGGGACATATTTACTCATTTGTGAATATCTGTAAAACTGTCGCACTCAGGGTAGAGTTAATAGTAGAGGGAACTACATTGCGTGCCACACTAAAGTAGGTAAAAATTTATCGGGTCGGGACGCCCCGAGGGTAGAGAAGGGTGCAGTGTTGCGAATATGGAATTTGGCCTCCATATCCGCTTGTAAATATTCCCCTATTTCCCCAATACTCCCCAACTATCCCCAATCCCCCATTCCCTAGTCCCATTGTCTGTAAACAACACTCAGTAGAACCGACCTTCCCCTTTATCCCCCATTAAATGTCGTGCCCAGGTCCACCGCATCTCACGTAGACAACTTTCGGACATCTTGCTAGTGATTCTTAGTCTATGTCAGTTAAGGACTCCTTTCCATTAATTCTGACTCTTCGTTGCACCAGAATGTGATTATATGGCACCAGTAGTGAGTTTAGGACCTTCCCATACCTCCTTCCATCTTCTTCCCCAAACAACAACAACAACAACAACTACAGCTACAACAACAACAACAACTACAGCTACAACAACAACAACAACTACAGCTACAACAACAACTACAACCACGGCGCGCGGGGGGAGTGTGCGTCCTCCCACCAGCTCGGTTAGCCGCCATGACCATGCGCTCCACGGGGTTACCACGAAGGGGCTCCCTGTCAGCCCCTCGTCAAGGGCGGAGCCGGTAACCCCCCCGCATGCACCCAATGAGAAGCAACGAGCCGATTCCATCTGGGGCGGAGCTAACGAGCCGAGGGCGTGTCACTCCCCGCCGGATATACGCAGCGACTTACCGGATGTGAGGTGAGATGCGCCCCGAGCTTGAGAAGACAAGAGAGCCACCTCCGAGCGCTGAGAGACCTCCTGCATCTTTTGGGCCGCGCTATCCTGTCCCTGAGCACAAGGTGCACCTTGTGCTGGCCATCGAATACCCGCTTTCCTTGCCATCAATCCCCGTGTGAGTCAGTTTTTGTCCTGTTTCTCTGTGGTCTGTCGGGAATAATATAAGATTGTGTCTAAGTGCCTATCTTCCTTTGCTGTCCCTCTTGTAGTTGTAATCTAACCTTCCGAACGAATATAACCTCCTCCGGAGGTCTTGAGAACCGTATCCCTGGTGTCGTGTCATTTTAATCCCAGCCGTGTGTCTTTTCCTTCATTGACCTAGCGTAGCGCGATTAGTCAACGTTCGGGTATAATCGGGTAACTTGTGCAGACGTGGTCATACCAAACCGCTCGGTAAATAACATCCACCACCACGTCAGTAACAATATATATATATATATATATATATATATATATATATTGTTGCGGATATGGGATTTGCATCCATCCATATCCGCTTGTAAATATTCCCCTATTTCCTCAATACTTCCCAACTATCCCCAATCCCCCATTCCCTAGTCCCATTGTCTGTAAACAACACTCTGTAGACCCGACCTCCCCCTATTTCCCCCATTAAATGTCGTGCCCAGGTTCACCGCATCTCATGTAAGACAACTATAGGACATCTTGCTAGTTATTCTTAGTCTATGTCAGTTAAGGACTCGTTTCCATTAATTCTGACCCTTCGTTGCACCAGAATGTGATTGTATGGCACCGTTAGGAAGTTTAGGACCTCCCAATACCTCCCCGCAGCTCTTCCTCACAGTTCAACAACAACAACAACGACAACGAGCGCAGGGAGTGCGCGTCCTCACTCCGGCTTGGTTGGTAGGGGGTGTTGGGAGGGCACCAGGCCTTCCCAACGAGCCGCCATCGAACATGTGCTCGACGGGGTTACCAAATAGGGGCTCCCTGTCAGCTCCTCGTCAAGGGCGGAGCCCGGTAACCCCCGCACCCAATGGAAGCGGCGGACCGGCCCCAGTGGGGCGGAACCAACCAGCCGAGGGCGTGTCACTCCCGGCTGAGCATGCGCAGTGAAGGGGAGGTGACGTCAGATGCGCGCTGAGCTTGAAGCAAGAAAGGCGTCCCCTCTGAGCGCTGTGATACCTCCCCGCATCTTCTGGACCGTGCTTTATCCTGTCCCCGAGCCAAGGTGCACCTTGTGCCATCGAACTACCTGTCCCTCCCTGCCATCAATCCCTGTGTAAGTCTGCCTTGTTCCGTTTGTCTGTGGTCTGTCTGGTATAAGATAAGACGGTAATTAAGTGCCCATCTCTTCTGTGTCTTTACCTCACTGCCTTGTAATCTACCCCTTTTCTCCACCACTGTAATTATACCCTCCTCCGGAGGTCTTGAGAACTGTACCCCTTGCGTCGTTTCATCTATCCCAGTCGTCGTGTCCTTTCTACCATTGATTTGGCATAGCGCGATTTGGCCAACGTCTGGGTGAATCGGGTGAGTTGGGGAAGAATCGGGGAAACTGTTAGGTCGCGGCAATACCACCGCTCGGTAAATAACATCTTTAACCGCGTCCGTAACAATTGGTTGTCAGGAGTTGGGATTCGAACCCGGGACTAAATTTATTTAGCCCAAATTTTGGACACCAATTGTGTTATTACCGTAACAATTGGTGTCTGGGCGTGAGATACGGACCCGAAGCGCGCTTAACGCGCTCAAAATTACAAGTCACCGAAATTTGATTTTGTTTTACAAAAACCCGAATTTTGAAAGTCGCGCTATGGGAGATCAAGACGGCTGGGTTCCGGTAGAGGAGAGTGAGGCAGGGTCGATCCAGGACCAAATTGAGGGACATGAGGAGAGCGAAGCAGTGAGGGCGGCAGGTTCGCAAAATGGCGTCCTCGCGCACGAGGTTACGGGCGTGCAAAATGGCGCCTCGCACATGGCTACAGCGACCGCGCCCGCGACCGTAGCAGCGCCGCTGGTGGATTTGAACCTTTTTTTAATACAAATGAAGGCCCTTATGGACAAGAATAGCGAAGAAATGGAAAGCAGAATGATGGGGGTAATGGGGAACCGGATGGATGCTCAGAGTGAGCAAATGAGGGCTGATAGTGAGCGATTGGGGGGCAGAATGGGGGGCAAAATGGGAGAAATGGGGGAACGGCTAGAAGCTAAATTAGAGGGGTTAGACAATGGGATAGAAGGGGTGAAACATGGGTTAACGGGGATAGAAAACAGAATGGCCGCTCAAGAGAATCAAATAGAAGGGGTGAAACATGGGTTAACGGGGGTAGAAAACAGAATGGCCGCTCAAGAGAATCAAATGGAAGGGATGAAAAAGGGGTTAGAGGGGTTAGAAAACAGTATGGAAGGCAAATTGAGGGACATGAGGGACCAAGCGGAAAGGGAAGTTAAACAAATGGGGCAGAAGATAGAGGGGGTCAGAATGGGGGTAGCAACTAAATTGGATGCTCACAAGGAGGAAATGGAGCAGATGAGGGTGGCATCTGGGCAGGAGATGCAAGTGATGGGAGAGGAGATCAGAAGAGGTGTGAGTGAGGAGGTCGGAGGAGTGCGCGAGGAGGTGAGGCACTGTGAGGAGCGCATGGAGAAGGAGGTGAGAAAGGGGACTGTAAAATTGCAAGGTGGTATAGAGGAGTTGACGCTGGGAGTAGAACAGCTGACAGTGGGACAAAAGGAGTTGGGGGCCCAGGTAAAGAAGAACACAGCAGTAATAGAGGGTTTAAAATCGACACAGAAGGAGATGAAAAAGGACGTAGGGGTAATTAAAAAAGAGTGTCAGACGGTACATGAGGACCTGACGAGGAAAATGAACAAGATGGTAGAAGTGATGGAGGTTAAAGAGCGGGAGGTGCGGGAGCACATAGAAAAAAATAAGGTGGAGTTCGAAGAAGAACTTAAGGGGGCGCACGAGGAGATGAAGGAGGTGAAGCAGAAATTAGAAGAAGTGGAAGAAGGGGTGAGTGAAATTAAGAAGCGACGGAGAGGGGATAAGAAAGAGATAAAAGAGGAAGTAAAAGAATTGGTCCAAAGTCTGTGTTCGGATCGTGATGATGTGCTCATTAACCGGATGAGGGATTCGCAGGTGATGGAGGAGAAGCGAAGAGAAAGAGGACCCGGTGTAAGTGGTGACCAATATGGTCGTGCGTATGATGCGCCAGGTGATTTAATAAGCTTGGGGGTCGAGATAGACCCGGGTGTTCGTGAGAGGCAGTTGGTGAAGTGTGCGACAGGTCTGGTGTGCGAAAAAGGAGGTGTGCGAGAAAGTCCGACTCTGGGGTGCATGAGGAAAGAGTGCGCTGTCAAAAGTAAGGAAGAATGCACACCTGTGGTGAGTGTTACAGAGGGTGTAACGGGAGAGTGTGCGCGAGAAGGTGTGTAACGGACAGGTGCATGGGGAAAGAGTGCGCTGTCAAAAGTAAGGAAGAATGCACGCCTGTGGTGAGTGTTACGGAGGACGTAACGAAGGAGAGGTGTGGACCGAGGTGTGCGCAAGAGTGTGCGCGAAGAGGTGTGTTGGTGAGGTGTGCGAGCGACGAATGTGTGCCAAGGTGTTCGGTGGTCAGGTGTGTGACCAAGTCTGTGAGTGGAATGAGTGTACCGAGGTGTGTAAGAGAAGGTACGACGAGGAGCATGGAAACGGCTGGATGTATGAGCAAGAAAGGGGTAGCGTATGAGCAAGAAAGGGGTAGCGTATGCGTGTAAGCATGCAGGTGAGGCATCGACGGTAACCGGGTTAGCGGTTAGAACGACAGTTAGCCGAATCAGGCCCTCGGTGCGCGTCGGGCAGCTTTGCGTGCCGCGAGAACCAGCGGGGATCCGAGCCACGGCGGGTTCGAAAGGACCGCCGTATGCGATCCACGCTGGGCCTCGCTTGGAACGGCCGCGTCCGTGCTCCACTAGGCGGGGCGGGCAGCCCGACAGGAAGGGTCGTCATGGCGACCACTTTTTATTGAGACGTTCCGGCAGGTCGAGATCGGGACATTGGATGGCTCCACGCCGAGGTGGTGCGTGGGATCTCAGCACGGGTAAGCCTCCTTCCCTGCACCGAATGTCGGACGCATCCAACCGCCAGTACCAAAGAACCCGCATTCATTGCTCGGCTGTACGAAGCCGGGCTGTAGACGTGAATTGGCGCACCGAGAGGATCTAATAAGTAGACGGGTGATGAGGTTCGTGTTTTGGACCCAAAATTAGAAAAAGGCAAAATTTGATGATTGGCAAAGGATTGGCAGAGTGAAGATTGGTAATGGTACAGTGATTGGTAGAGTGATTGGCAAATTTTTGATTTGTTGAAATTTGGTAAGCAAAATTCGTAGTGGGACCTCCCCGATGTGGTGGGATGGCCAATCCACCATCCCTCACAAAAGGGGGGCAAAGGAGCACTAGGTTTATGGGGTTTATGGCAGTGAAAACTAGCCCGGGTGGGTTAGGATATATCATGTGTAGGGATCTAGCGAAGATGACATTAGGTAACGTTAAGGTTTAGTTAGTGACTGATACCTGTAGGGGGGACGCAGGTAGATTAGTGTGGATTATATTGACGTGGGAGCGCTGAGTGTAAGGGAAGACGGAGGAGCGCGAGTTTTAGAAGGGAGTAGACAGAGCAGATGATGCAGTGTGAATGGAAGTGCTGGTGAGCAGCTTCAAATGAGGCATCGGTGAGGCAATGCTCCGAGGTGTGTGTGAGTGTACAAGTGATGAATGAGAGAGCATTGCGGATGAGGTCATGGTGAGTAGTGAGTGTTGTGGATCAGCGCGAATGCGCTTGGGGGAGAGAAGGGTGCAGGCGGCACCAAGTATGAGAGCACAGGTGTGCAAGTACAGGTGTGTGGAATATATGGAGCAGAGAATGAGTGGTGTGGAGAGAGTTGGAGTAAGTGGTACGGAGTGGTGTGCGTGGTGCGAAGGTGTGGATGGGGGAAGAGTGGACCCCCATCACGGATACCCGGGGCGGGTAGTGTAAGTGTTAGGTCGAGGGTATAGGTAAATTGTGGTTGGATATTGGCATCTGTGGTGCGGGTGGAAGAATGATGATTGGATGGGTGCATTAGTGTTGTGGAAATGGCTGGGCGTGTAGCCTGTTAGTGTGTGTAGTTGGTTTGGGCACTCCACCACTGTGAGGATGTCGGCCAGGTGAGGCCGCAGGTGGGCTCTGGGAGCCGGTAGTTGTGGATGGGGCCCGAGGATCCGGAGGACGGACCCGGGTAGCCCAGTGCCAGAGGGCACCGAGGGGTGACAGAGCCAGGAGGGGCCTTCCCCAGTTAGTTAGGTTAGGGTGAGGAGCTAGGTAAGCTCGGGTGGCAACTGCAGTGGTGGAGGTGTGCAGGTGGGTAGACCTGCTGGGAGAGCTACACGTCGCAGCCCAGAAATTGTGCAAGGGCACCGGGAGATGAATCAGGGGAGTGAGACCCCAAATTGAGAAGCACCACAGTTTGGTCAATGGGAATTGGTTTTTAGAACCCATAGTGTAAGTTGGCCAATGGATTGGCAGGGAAAGACCCCGGGTAATGTAAAGTTGTTAAAGTCATTTAGGAAATAGTTAGGATTGATGAACCTGTCGCACCATACGCAGCCACTTACCTGAGGTGATGCTGATGACTCCACACCTGTGTTTTCTTTGTTTTGTGTTGCAGGAAAGGAGAATTACTGTTTGGATTTGTGAGACGCATCACGACGTGGATGAGACATTGGGGTGATTCCATCTCTCCCTCCTTAGGAGGGACTGATGATGAATTGGTGATGGCAGATTTTGATGTTGAGTTGGAGATGGCAAATTTTGATGAGAGTTGGAAATAGCAAATTTGATTGGTTAGGAGGGAGAGAAGACGAATTTGGTTTATGGGAGGAACGGGGAAGACAGTAGGGGCGTTGTTGATGTGTAAAGTAGATGTTTATGGGTAGTGTTGTGTTTTGTGGATACAGTAAGGGGTAAGGGAGGGGCAATGTAGGTTACCTGGTGGGGGGGGGGGGGGGCGTATGGTAGGAACGTACCTGTCTCACCTGGTTCCCATGTGCCCCCAGTGTGCATTACCTTGTATTGCGTGCACTTTTGCGCCCTTACCACCTTACTCACTTGTCTTCTTTTGTCTCCCACCTCCGAGGATCTGGCTTTGGGGCAGAGAGAGAGGAGAGAGAGGTGCTGGCTCCGCAGTTGTGGGCCTGTACTTCCGCTGCTTGCTGCCTGGATCGATACACCATATGGACCGCAATTTTTGTGGCCACCCACAATGGACCGCAGTTTGCGGTCAAGCACCACCCGTGGATGGACCTCTGGGTCAACGTGGCACCTATGCCATACAGGTGAACCACTTTTAGTTGGCCCCCCTGACGGCCACAATTCAGAAATGGACGCGGTTGGCGCCTTTCTTTATTTCTAAAGAAGCCAGAAGGCCAAGTGCACTCCATGAAGGCAAGTCCAGCGGCAGAACATCGGCCGGCTGCGACACCACCGGTGACCATGGACACTTAATTGTGCATTTCTATGAACACTTTATTGGTGCACCGGATGGTGCTGACTGTGCGTAATGGGGTGGTGCTTTTGATGCTTGGACGGGGTGCTCTGCACATTATTAAAGGCCGTAGGGCCACAGGGCACTCGTGGGTTGGTGTATCGATGCTGGCATGCGTGCTCTCCCTATGCATAACATCTGCATGTGTTCCTCAAAGAACAGGTCCTGGATCGTAGTGTAAATATCAGTCTTGTATAAATGATGCTCCCTACCGGCTGTATGTTTAGTTTGAGGATGCTTTCCGCGATTCGGTTATCCTGTGGGTGTGTTTCTGTTAGGAGAAGGGTGCAACGTCGCAGGGGGACATATTTACTCATTTGTGAACATCTGTAAAACTGTCACACTCAGGGTTGAGTTAATAGTAGAGGGAACTACATCTGAGTGCCACACTAAAGTAGGTAAAAATTTATCGGGTCGGGCCGCCCCGAGGTAGAGAAGGGTGCAGTGTTGCGGATATGGGATTTGCATCCATCCATATCCGCTTGTAAATATTCCCCTATTTCCTCAATACTTCCCAACTATCCCCAATCCCCCATTCCCTAGTCCCATTTTCTGTAAACAACACTCTGTAGACCCGACCTCCCCCTATTTCCCCCATTAAATGTCGTGCCCAGGTTCACCGCATCTCATGTAAGACAACTATAGGACATCTTGCTAGTTATTCTTAGTCTATGTCAGTTAAGGACTCGTTTCCATTAATTCTGACCCTTCGTTGCACCAGAATGTGATTGTATGGCACCGTTAGGAAGTTTAGGACCTCCCAATACCTCCCCGCAGCTCTTCCTCACAGTTAAACAACAACAACAACAACGACAACGAGCGCAGGGAGTGCGTGTCCTCACTCCGGCTTGGTTGGTAGGGGGTGTTGGGAGGGCACCAGGCCTTCCCAACGAGCCGCCATCGAACATGTGCTCGACGGGGTTACCAAATAGGGGCTCCCTGTCAGCTCCTCGTCAAGGGCAGAGCCCGGTAACCCCCGCACCCAATGGAAGCGGCGGACCGGCCCCAGTGGGGCGGAACCAACCAGCCGAGGGCGTGTCACTCCCGGCTGCGCATGCGCAGTGAGGGGGAGGTGACGTCAGATGCGCGCTGAGCTTGAAGCAAGAAAGACGTCCCCTCCGAGCGCTGTGAGACCTCCCCGCATCTTCTGGACCGTGCTTTATCCTGTCCCCGAGCCAAGGTGCACCTTGTGCCATCGAACTACCTGTCCCTCCCTGCCATCAATCCCTGTGTAAGTCTGCCTTGTTCCGTTTGTCTGTGGTCTGTCTGGTATAAGATAAGACGGTAATTAAGTGCCCATCTCTTCTGTGTCTTTACCTCACTGCCTTGTAATCTACCCCTTTTCTCCACCACTGTAATTATACCCTCCTCCGGAGGTCTTGAGAACTGTACCCCTTGCGTCGTTTCATCTATCCCAGTCGTCGTGTCCTTTCTACCATTGATTTGGCATAGCGCGATTTGGCCAACGTCTGGGTGAATCGGGTGAGTTGGGGAAGAATCGGGGAAACTGTTAGGTCGCGGCAATACCACCGCTCGGTAAATAACATCTTTAACCGCGTCCGTAACAATATATATATATATATATATATATATATATATATATATATATATATATATATATATATATATATATATATATATATATATATATATATGTATATATATATATATATATATATATATATGTATATATATATATATATATATATATATATATATATATATATATATATATATATATATATATATATATATATATATATATATATATATATATAGATGCTGATCAATACCTTGCTTCATGCCTCTAAATTAATTATCAACATCAGATCCAGAATGACTAAAGCGATGAAATATGCATAGAAGATGATATTTTCCTGCAAAGAGAAGATGATTTAGTTTAGTAGAACCTGATCACCAAGGCTTTTATTCTCGTATTACTGAGCCACCCATTTGCATTTTGAAAATGTAACCGACCGTTTTTCACCATTCCCAACCTACCAACGTGGTCATCTGAAAGTAATTCATAAGATACACGTTTCCCTCTTTATCCATTGCAGCTACAATTTATAAAGCAAGACTGATGAATCACATGTAATAAGGAACAGGAGCCTGGTTCTGATCACATTTAAAGACGATCGCGCACTAGAAGGCTCTCATCCTCTCCCTGCTTGCATTTTGTGGAGTTGTTAAATGGGCCCATATATTCCCATTTTAAACCATCGACCTCGTAACCCTGTTGTCAATTTATTTGCTTCTGCTCTAGGTGAAAATGACTTGAGTAAGAGCACCCTGGAAAGTTCGGTGAGCAATATAACGGTGAGCAATATAAACATTTCTGAGTTCTTTATCTACAACATTCCCAATACTTCCATCTCCAACTTGTCCATTCTCTCTTGTCTCCTTTGGGTGATGCAGAGTGAGATTCACGATTACAGAGTCGTAAAAACTGAACCTGAAGTAGGTGTTAAAATCAGGTCCCTCACCATCGTATGATGCTTGAGATAAAGCAACAGGTAACAAAGTTTACTTTTTCTTAGTTTTATATTTATCAATTAAAGTTTACCTGCACCAACCAATTTATAATGCTGTTTGATGGATGGAATCAATAGACGTTCATTGATTTATGACTTTATGCGAACCTCCGTGAGAAACTGACGTTTCTGGCATTGACCCTTCCCCGGAGTAAAACAGCCTTGTTCTACCTGTCCATCAACACGAGCCTTCACCTGTAGGACTAGTTCTTCATTCTATGATGCTGTTGTTGTGGCTTTGCTGTCTTTTCAATATGTCACCTCTGTTGATGTCACTTCCAGAATGGAACTCGCAAACCAACACTGTATTTTCACAAACAATGGTTTCAAGCCATAGACGGATGTTTATCAGGTTATTGGAATATTTAACACTGCAGTTGGCTCCATAATTATTGTGCAATTGACCAGAATAAACAATTTCATGTTGAAGTTTAATGATAGGAAAGCAGGATGCAAGTTTTTTCAAGATTGGTTTTGCAACCAACATTATTTCTATTTTCTCGCTCTTGCTCTTCTCAGTACAACAGGTGCAGTTGCACATTTGAAGGAAGGAAGGGTGTGTGTGTGTGTGTGTGTGTATGTGTGTGTGTGTGTGTGTGTGTGTGTGTGTGTGTGTGTGTGTGTGTGTGTGTGTGTGTGTGTGTGTGTGTGTGTGAGACCTGTAGGAACTGACAGTGGGGAAACAATTGGGCACAACCAGCAATGGAATAAATGAACAGGAAAAGAAGAAGAATAAAAAGAAAACTAGACACAATTCCGTGTGTGTGTGTGTGTGTGTGTGTGTGTGTGTGTGTGTGTGTGTGTGTGTGTGTGTGTGTGTGTGTGTGTGTGTTGCATTGGCGACATAAGCCTGGTGTTGGCTTAACGGTCAGGGTGCTGTCTTGGGATCTCCGGATCCTGAGTTCGATCTTAGGATCGTTGAATTAACGGCAGGGGGGTTGACTCAGCCTGTCATCCTTCCGAGGTTGGCAAATTGAGTACCAGTTCACTGGTAATTGGGGCGCTGCATCAACGGCACAAACACACTTCCAGAGAAATGATGCAACCGGCAGCCACAGGCTGCACATGAAAACAACAACATTGTCTACATGTCCTGTTCAATTGTCACAATTTCTTTAATTTGCTTCCTAAAGTGTCATTATAAAGACCAGTTAAAACGATTTTAACCCCAATTCGACTGAAAATCACAGGGTTGTGTTTTCCAAATACCAATCAGGATCATGTACTTTTCAGATCAATTCTAGTTTTTTATATGCACATATGGTTCCAAGATACCAAATATCATTTTTGGTTTTTTTACACAAAATGTGCAAAAAACCAGTGTGTAAAAAAACAAAAACAAACAACTTGTAATGATAAGAATGGTCAAATATCTCAATAAATGTATGATAATTTGTCAAGGGTGTTCATACAGCTGTTATAATGACTTTTTCTGTTGGTTGGAAGTCATATTCAAACTGAATGATGTCCATGCAAATCCATTTTCTTGGCCCAAATAATTGTTCATGACTATGGAATCAAAATATGGATTTATTGTGCAGATATAACAGGGAAACTTGGAAAGTGCAAAGGGCATCGGGGATTAACTACTGCAAGCAGGTTATTAGTCCCCTACCGGTGTACACCGGCCTTCACCGAGTCTTCACCGTCCCTCCGTCTGTCAGTCCGTCAGTCCGTCAGTCGGTCACGCAAAGAATAGTTTTCCGGACTTTTTTTCTAAACGCTTAACGCTAATGATTTCAAACTTGACACATGGTTTCCTCATGATAAGTTACAGATCAAGTTCAAACTTCACGACGTTTCGATCATTTTTGACAAAGTTATGGCACTTTGAACTTTGGGAATTCTGATAATTCTGATGATCCTCAACTCAGTGCCATTTTAAGTTTTAATTTCCTTTAAAAACCATTTCCTCTGCAATAATAGGACCGATTGAGATCAAATTTTCACCATAGGAGGGACTCGGTCTGTAGAATATTTTAATGGTAATTATGACGTCACAGGTCACGTGGTTCGGCCGCCATATTGTTTTTAGTGAAAACACGAAAACCCCTTTTTCTCTGCAACGGCTGAACAGATCGAGGCCAAACTTTGCAGGCAGCATCGCATACCCATGACGAACAAAAAAGTCAGCGAGCATGACGTCATGCGTCACATGGTTTCAGAGTTATGACGTTTTTAAGCATGAACCTTTAAAACCGAGCCCCTCCCTCATTTTTGATCCAATCGAGGGGAAACTTCACAGATCTGTTCAGCATGTCAGTCTACTAAAATGTCCTTTTGAAATTTGCGATAGGGCACGTGGTTTGGCAGATATCGTTAATTAAACGACAATATTAAAATAAATGGATATCTCTTGAATCGCTAGTACCTCAGACCGTGAGTTGGTAATTATATAATTCACACAGTGCAACACGTGCAGGCCGCTCCACGGAGTGACCTTGCGGGCTTATCAACGAGGCGAGGCGTGACACACATGTGTCTCAGCATACCTCAGATCAAGTTTGAAAACCAGCGTCAACCATGCATAAATTTGCATATTCGATCATTTTTGACAAAGTTATGGCACTTTGAACTTTGGTAGGGGACATGTATTGTAGCGTAATACTCAGAATGCTTATTTTATTTGAAACAAAACCGTTTACCTTGTTTCATGACCATTACTGAATCTAAGGGGGCTTCCTGGAATAGCATGACCCATGATCATTATTACCCCCATTCACCTGACTTAACACAACCCTCACTGGTTGATTTGTGTTTCTTCTTCTTCCTATTCTTCTTCCTTTATTTATGCTGCGATAACTTCAGAACAGCTGAAGAGATCTAAGTCAAACTTGGTGCAAGTATGTATAATTATATAAAGATAAATTGATTAGATTATGGGGTCAAGAGGTTAATGATCAACGTCAGAAGTCCCATGAGGTAAAAAAAAAAAAAAAAAAAATACTGTTGCCGCACTAACTTGTGAACCAGTGATGGGATTTTGACCAAACTTCGAATAAGTATATATTATGATGCAACGATGCACTGATTAGATTTCGGCATGAAGATGTCAAAGGTCAGAGGTCATGCCAGGTAAAAATGTGATACTTGAGAACAGCTGAAGGGATTTCAATCAAACTTGGTACAAGTATGTATAAATCTCCATCAGTGCATCAATCCACGATAGATTCTTACTAAAAATAAACGGTCAGAGGTCTCCTGTTAATGTTAATGTGATACCATTGATTATAGGCTTTGAACAAACTAAGTAGACGCACCATGATAATATTGTTTGTACAGATTAGATATCGAGGTCAAATTGTCTTGAGGTTTTCAGTCAAAGTTAGTCAGCAAATACTTAATGTGGGTGGAGGCATATCGGTCGACGTTGCAACGTCGAAGTGTCTAGTTTTAGTTTTATTCTTCTTCTTTTCCTGTTCATTTAATCCCTTGCTGGTTGTGCCAATTGTTTCCCCACTGTCAGTTCCATGAGCCTTGCTCTTGTGGACAGAAAAAGCATTACTCTGGAGTCAACCCATGCTCTTCAAAATCAATGCCCTCATTAAAATGTCATGATCATATTTCAAAAAATGTTTTTGTATAAAAAATTGCTGCTCAACATGACATCACGGTTCAGTAATCATAGCAAATTAATGTTAGACATGCATTTTTGATGTTTTTGTACAAAAGTTTATACATCATTGTTTTGCAAAAAATATTGCCAAGACAATCTTTACTTTTTTTTATTATTATTGTTTTGTCTTCGATTTTGCACATTTTATATCAAGCATATTTTAACTACAGAATGAATGGAATTATGTTTTTATTCTTGAAATTACTCTTTGTAATATATTGTGATTGTGTCTCACATGGGACGTTTTGTACTTGCTGCAATAGGTATGTTTTGCCTTGCTATTTACCTTGGTTTTATTTCCATCTTAATGAATGTCATGTTTTTTGCACTCTATTATTTTGAAATAAACATCACATGAGTTAGATTTGTGTCAAACTCAGTAATTCTGCTTTATTCTCCACGAGCGAGGCCTACCCGGTGCTTCATGGGAAAGGGGGGGGGGGGGGGGGGAGGGTAGGAGGGTTGTGCGGTGCTGCCTAGCTGGGTGACCTTTTCCCGGCGGTGATTTTCAGTCGTGAAAGAGTAATAAAAAAAACACGGAAACAAAATTATTTACAAGATTACAATGTGCAACATGTGCCAGAACCCATACGTATATTTTATCGCCCGTGCAGTGCTTTATGGGTTGGGTGAGGGGGGTTGACCCATGATCTGACCTTGGCTACCCCCAACACGTTTGCAAAATTTGGTGGAGATTGGCCAAGCTGCTTCTTTCTATCATTTTCAGACGTACACACAATACATATATAAATTCCTTGAGGGGGGGTGTAATTTTGAGGGTGATATTTTGGTGCCATGAATTAATTTTTTTTTTGGGGGGGGGTGGTTATTTTTGTGCCATTAACTTGAACCTGGGTACCCCCCAGCACTTGTGCAAAATCAGTTGGAGATTGGCCCAGCCATATTTGTTTTTCTATTATTTTCACAACTACACAAACATGCATACAGAAAATTTTATTGTGGGTGGATAGCTTAAAATCTTACCTAGATTCTGAAGTACCTGCACCCAAAATTTGGGGCCTCTCGGTGCTACGATTCAGCTGTGAGAGAATAACGTACAAACTAACACAAATACTTCAAAATATTTAAAACTCTTTACCATCATATTCTCTGTCCCTCCTCCCAATCTTTGGATGATGGTTGTTCCTTGATGGGGCGTGGCAACTTTGAGTAATAAAACTTCACCCAAATAATCAGTTTGACATGTGTAAATATATATATAACAAATGTATTGGTACCACTATTGGGCTTGCAGCCAATTTTCGTGTTAAACGTAGGGGTGTTTCAGGAGTTTAGAAATAACTCCCGAGTTATTTAATTTAAAATTAAATTCAAAATAGAATTTATATATTGTTTAAAAATTGAATTCAAATGTGACATTGAAAAAAAAAAGGTCATCCAGTTTACTTGGAATACATTTGGTCATTGTTTGTGGTCATGCCTTGTGAAAATTATCTGGCTTTTTTAATCGTCTCTGGCAGTAAATCCCTGAGACAACTAAATCGTCTAAATGAAGTCAAGACTTCTAAAAATTATGTATCAGTGAAATCTGATTTTTAAATTCCATATAATTGTACCAAGGGGATGCCAATTAAATGAAGAGTGGACCAACAACAGACCTGTGCAACACTTTCAGTAATGAACTGGGACTCTGAGTGTCCAGCAATATTTACAGTAGATGTACAATCAGAAATGGGCTTTAAACTTTTCAAGAGCAGGAGATTTATTTATGTATTTTTTTTTTTATACACACAGTCGAGGCTCGTGTAAGAGCTAATAAATACATTAAACACAAAAAACATAAACGGACCCATAAAACATATAATAAAGGGAGCGGGAGACAAGAGAGGGAGAGAGAGGGAAGCACACAAGCACAACAACAGAAGAGAACAGGGACATGACATGATTTGATGATTGGTCTACTCTTGGTCTACTCTACATTATTTGGTCTATTGTTGGCTATAAAAATACGATTGGACCTTCAACATCCACCAATTAATGCTATCAGAAGGGTTTGCATCTTAGCATCTATCTGAGGTATGGGACATTTTATGATGTACCACATTGCCTGTGAAGTACCAATCTGAGTTTTATATTGAGACCGAGGATAGAATCCAGACAAAACAGCTCAAAATTAAATGTGCTACCTCACCACCATCCAGTTGGTCTGGTCAAGTAATATATTATAGTTATCTCTGTCAAAGCAGCTGATACAGTGCTTTTAGAAAGTATTCACACCCCTTGACCTTTTCATATTTTGTTGTGTTACAGCCTAAATTTAACATGGACTAAATATATTTAAAAATTGTCACTGATCTGCACAAAATACCCCATAATGACAAAGTGAAAACTTTTTAGCAATTTTTACAAATTTTCTTGAATATGAAATAAAGAAATATATAATTGAAATTTAACCCTATCAGTCAATACTTCAGAGTATTAGTCAATACCTGCTGGTGCGTAGGCGAGATAGGGGGCACCTCCGGGACACAAAGGTGATCCCGGGGGAAGAGGCTGTTTCACAGCACCACTTGGTTGTCTGCGACATAAGGGTGAAAGGTGCGAGGAGAGCTCGGCGGGTGAAGTACCAACCGAGAATGAAGGTGTGGAGGTTGAAAGAGGTGACAGTAAGGGAGGCATTAAAAGAGAGGCTGAGTATGGTAGAGGATGATGTGGTTGAGCTTGAAAGTGGTTGGATGTCAATGAAAGATAGTCTGTTGGGAGCCGTTGGTGAGGTATGTGGATGGACAAAAGCACCACCGAGGCACTCGGAAACATGGTGGGAGGATGATGAAGTTGGAAAGAAGATTGACGAGAAGAGGAAGAAGTTCAAGAAGTGGAAGAAGGCGGAGGGTATGGGGGCAGAAAAGGCAGAGCATGAAAGTTATAAGGCAGCCAAGAAGGCTGCAAAGAAAGGTAGCAAAGGCACAGGAGGCATGTAGGAAAATGTTCGGAGAACGCTTGGATTTGGAAGAGGGTCAGAGAGCGGTATTCAGGATTGCAAAGCAGATAGTGAAAGAGAGGTGTGATGTGATGGGGGTGAGTTGCTTGAAGGATGAAGTGGGACAAATCGTTGTGGACCCAGATGGAATTAAAGGAAGATGGAAGAGATATATGGAAATACTGTTGAATGCAGAGAATGAATGGGATGGCAACATAGAGAGTAACCAAGTTTTAGGACCGGCAGAGAGGATAACCGAGAAGGAAATTGAGGAAGCGATAAAAGCAATGAAGAGTAGAAAAGTGGGAGGGCCGACGGGAGTTGTGGGAGATATGTTGAAGGCAGCAGGAAGTTGGGGGTGTGAAGAGAATGACAGAGATCTGCAATCTGGTGGTGAAAAAAGGCCGCATTCCAGTGGTTGGGAACTGAGTACCCTCGTCCCTCTATACAAGGGGAAAGGTGACCCTCTGGACTGTGGCTCGTATCGAGCGATAAAGTTATTGGAGCATGGAATGAAGGTATTGGAAAGGTAGTTGGAGAGGAGGATAAGAAAGAAAGTGAAGATTGACGAAATGCAGTTTGGATTTACGCCAGGAAGAGGAACGACAAACGCACTTTTTATTGTGAGGCAGTTGCAGGAGAAGTACATGGAGAAGAGGAGGAAGTTGTTTCTTGGGTTTGTTGATCTGGAGAAAGCATTAGATAGGGTTCCACGTGAAGTATTGACATGGGCATTGAGGAAGTTAAGAGTGGAGGAATGGTTGATCAGAGTAGTGATGGCAATGTACAAAAGAGCGTGCACAGCTGTAAGGACGAAGGACGGGAACAGTGGTGAGTTTGAGGTGAAGGTGGGAGTGCATCAGGCGTCGGTACTAAGTCCACTACTATTTGTAGCTGTGATGGAGGTGCTGGCTCGGAACGTAAAGGAGGGTTTACCATGGGAGTTGTTGTATGCAGATGATCTGGTGTTGATTGCAGAAAGTATGGATGGACTGAAGGAGAAGATGAACAAGTGGAAGGAATGTATGGAGACAAAAGGTCTGAAGGTGAATATCAGAAAGACGAAGGTGATGGCGAGTGGTAAAGCATGTGGTGAGGTGGAAAGAACTGGGAAATGGCCGTGTGCTGTGTGCAGGAAGGGTGTCGGAGTGAATTCCATTCAATGTACAATGTGCGCTGAGTGGGTTCATCAAAAATGTAGTGGTTTGAGAGGGTCATTAACCAGTGTGGCAGCTACATTCAAGTGCAAGGTGTGCACAGAGGGAGCTGCAGATGGAGGAAATGTTGAGTTGGATCTTGGAGACAGCGTGAAGCTGGAAGGTGTGAAAACATTTTGTTACCGAGGAGACATGTTGAATGGAGAAGGTGGATCAGACTCGGCAACGGTTACTGGAGTGAGATGTGCATGGAAGATGTTTCGGGAACTGAGTGGCGTGCTGACGAGGAGGGGAGTGTCGTTGAAGCTGAAGGGAAAGGTGTATGCTGCATGTGTGAGAAGTGTTATGATTTATGGGAGCGAGACATGGGTAATGAACGTAGAGCAGCAACGAAGGCTGGAAAGGGTGGAAATGCGAATGGTTCAGTGGATGTGTGGAGTATCGTTGAGAGAGAGGAAGACAAATGATGAATTGCGAAAGATGATGGGAATAGAGCCTGTGATGGATACTGTGAAGAGAAACAGTTTGAGATGGTTTGGTCATGTGTTGAGGAAGGATGAAAGTGACTGGTTGAGAAGAGTGATGGAAATGAATGGAGAAGGGAGTAGAGGACGGGGAAGACCGAGAAAGACTTGGCTAAAGATGGTCGAAGAAGAAATGCGGGCAAGGGGGTTAACAAGGGGAGATGCAGAAAATAGGGCAAAATGGAGAAGATTGTCATCGGGACCGCAAGGCTAACCCCCGCTCTTGCAGGGAAAATGGCCTTAAAATGCCTGTTGTTGTTGTAGTCAATACTTCGGAGAAGCGCCTTTGGCAGTGATTACAGCTTCGAGTCTTCTTGGGTACGCCTATCAGCTTTGCACATCTGGATTTCGGGAGTTTCTCCCATTACATTCATTCATTACATTACATTACATTACATTCTTCCTTGCAGATTTGCTCAAGCTCCGTCAAGTTGGAAGGGGAGCATTGGTGAACAGCAATCTTCAAGTCTTTCTGCAGATTATATTAATAGGATTCACGTCTGGGCTTTCACATTATTGTTCTGAAGCCATTCAAGTGTTGCTTTGGCTGTATGTTTGAGGTCGTTGTCCTGTTAGAACTTAAATCTTTGCCGCAGTCTCAGGTCTTGTGCACTCTGAAGCAGGTTTTCCTCAAGGATTTCCCTGTATTTGGCTCCATTCATTCTTCCCTCTATCCTTGCAAATCTCCCGGTCCGGTGCATTAATCTGCCAATGGCTGCAGGCAAACAAGACCTAGATGGAAATGAGCAGTTCAGCAGACACAGGAGTGTGGAGAAAGACAAACGGTTGTCCAGAGAGTGTATGGAGTCATGAGCCAACTGTGCCAAGCTTTTGTCTGTAGCTCAATGGAATACTGCTCTCCACAATATGCCGAGGCCCCAACTTCACACCTGTTTCTCCAAGATGTTTTGGAATCCAAAGGTCTTAGCATCATTGGCATATCCCATGTTGTGGAAGAAGTACAGGGCTTGCTCCTTTCATTACAGACATGTTGATGACCACTCTTTTATATTGCCCGTCCTCATATATTTGTCCTCCTTGTCTTCCTCCCTCCATCCTTCTCTAGTCCCGCTAATTTGTACAAGGTATTCCAGGTGTCAACTTCTTCTTCCTCTTTTTAACCTTGTGGAACCTTTTTCAGTCTATTCAAACCCACTCTTCTCTGGAGTACTTCAAGTTGGCAGTGCACCACTACCTCAGATCACACTCAGTCCTTACCCTCATTAATCTTCGCCTTCCTCTGCTCGTCTACCTGCAGGTTGTTAGGTTTCCTTCTCTCTTTCTTTTTATCCTATTTGCACATCCTCTTGATGCATCCAAATATTGACCTACTGCCACACTGCTTGTTCATTGCCCTCGACCATCTGCCACCTCTCCTCTACCTGAGCGGAGACTTTGTATTAAAAGAAAGTTCGTGAAATTTAAAGCAAGAGTAAAGTAGAACTTTTGATAACTTTCAATTTTGTCAGGGTCACATCAGAAAAAAGTAGCTGAGTTGAGAAGACGTAACTTTCCAACTGTATTTTATTTATTTATTTTATTTTGGTGGAAGATCATTTATCTTTACTGTCAATTAAAATATAGATTGTGGACCACCAAATAAGTTAACAATCGTTCCCCAGTCAGGTTTCCCTTCATCACGATTTGTTGAAGTTTGGTTTTAACTTTACACAAGGGTAAGACATTTAAAATAAAAGGCAAATTCATCACATGAGGGTTAAATAAAAACAAAATGTTGATTTTATAAAATAAATTAAAATTTGATGAATGTTGCTACTCCAGTCCAAAACGTCTCTTTTCGACACCAGCACGATCCACCTGCTGTTGGAGTTGTTTTGTCAACCACGCACCACCTGAGAGTCCCTGAGAGGAGGGGGAGTGAAACAAGCTGAGTGAGTAATGAAGCTAGAACATATAAGAGGACAATTATTTGGTAGAGGAGAAAAGTATATAACTGTAATCACTTAAATAGAATACCTACCTAAAACAATATAAAGTTTGCTTAATTTATGAACCTCGTTTATATTAGTGGTGGAATAATTTTCATGTCGATTTTTGTAACTTTCTTGCATAATATACTTATTCTGTTTGTTTCTCGTCTATACAATGATTTTCTCTTAAAGTACTCGACGAGGAACCATAAAGGTGTCTGTTGGAACGGAAGAGGGCGGAGAGTGGAGTTGAGGACTTGTCACATTTTACACATTACATTACCCGGGAGAAGGTTCCTGCTGGTACCTTAATAATTTCATAAGCAGGTGGTAAAATACATCAGTTTGTTGCCTCTTACCTCTCTGCTGTTTGACTTGTTCACAGCTGGGTAGATCAAATTTAATTTACCAGCCCAGTGGGGTGCCATTAGTAAGCTTTGTGTGCAGTGATATCAAGAGAAAGGATCCCATGGTATCCCTTGCAATAATAATAATAATAATAATTCATTTATTTTGTATAGCGCTTTTCCAGAAGCCCAAAGGCGCTTTGACAGAGTGGAAAACATAATGCATAACAATACATGAAAACAACAATTGCAAAAAGACAAGAATCAAGAAAACAAACAGCAGCGATATACGGCATATATATAAGACAAGAATCAAAAAGACAAGACAAGAATCAATAGGGAAATATTTAAAGCAAAAGGAGGGAGAAGGAGAAGAGATAGTCAGGGGTTAAATGCTGTGGGTTGAATGTTGAATGCAGCGTTGAACAGGTGGGTCTTTAGTGATGTTTTGAATGTGGTGAGTGAGGAGGAGTCTCTGATGGTGTGAGGTAGTGAGTTCCAGAGGGTGGGAGCAGCGATGGAGAAGGCCCTGTCCCCCCAGGATCTGAATTTGGTCCGGATGGAGGGGGTCAGGAGGTTGGTACCAGCAGAGCGGAGGTTGCGGGTGGGAGTGTGTCTGGAGAGGAGGTCAGCCAGGTAGGATGGGGCCAGGTTATGGAGGGCTTTGTATGTCAAGAGGAGGATTTTGTACTGGATTCTCTGGGGGATGGGGAGCCAGTGAAGCTTGTAAAGGACGGGGGTGATGTGGTCACGGGTCCGGGAATGAGTGAGTAGACGGGCAGCGGAGTTCTGAATGTATTGGAGTTTATTGGTGATTTTTGAGGGTGAACCATAGAGGAGGCTATTGCAGTAGTCCAGACGGGAGGTGATGAAGGCGTGGATGAGGGTTTCTGCAGCCGTGGAGGAGAGGGATGAGCGGAGACGGGCAATGTTTTTCAGGTGAAAGAAGGCTGACTTTGTGATCTGTTTAGTGTATTTGTCGAAGGAAAGGGTTTGGTCAAAGATGACGCCAAGATTCCGGATGTGAGGGGAGGTGGATACTGGGATACCGTCGATGTTGAGGGCAAAGTTATGGGTGGATTTTGTGAGCGTTTTTGGGCCAATGATGATTATTTCAGATTTATCACAGTTAAGCTTGAGGAAGTTGATTTGAAGCCAGGATTTTATTTCAGTGATGCAGTTTGTCAGGATAGAGTGGGTGTCGGTGGAGACGGACTTGGTGGAGATGAAAAGCTGGATGTCATCGGCGAAGCAGTGGAATTGGAGACCATGACGGCGGATTAAGTGACCGAGCGGGGACAGGTAAAGGATGAAGAGGAGGGGGCCAAGAACTGAACCTTGGGGGACACCTTGGGGGAGGGGAGCAGTGGGGGATTTGCAGTTATTGATGGAGATGAACTGGCATCTGTCAGAGAGGTATGATTTAATCCAAGAGAGGGCAGTGCCGGTGACGTTAAAGGTGGATTCAAGTCGGGTGAGGAGGATAGTGTGATCGATGGTGTCAAAGGCAGCGCTGAGGTCGAGGAGGACGAGAATGTTGAGGTTGCCAGCGTCAGAGGAGAGGAGAAGGTCGTTGGTGATTTTGAGGAGAGCAGTTTCAGTACTGTGGTTGGAGCGGAATCCGGATTGGAATGTTTCATACAAGTTATTGGCAGAGAGATGATGTTTGAGTTGAGTGGCTACAGCGCGTTCCAAAACTTTTGACAGAAAGGGTAGGTTGGAGATGGGTCTGAAGTTGTTTAGGGTGTCAGGGTTTAGACCAGGTTTTTTTAGAATGGGGGTAACAGCAGCAATTTTGAGGGAAGGTGGGACGATGCCTGTAGACAGGGAGGAGTTTATTGTTGCAATGATAAGTGGAGAGAGAGCAGGGAGGGAGGCTTTGACAAAGCTGGAGGGGATGGGGTCAAGAGTGCAGGTGGCAGTTTTCATTCCTATGAGGAGTTCAGAGAGGTCAGTAGGAGAGATTGGGGAGAACCGAGACAGGGGATGGCAGGACAAGGGGGGGCAGGTGGTTGGAGGGGGAGCGGGTGCGGCGGTGGTCAAGCTGTTGTAGATGTTGTCAATTTTGCGTTGGAAGAAAGAGAGGAAGGAGATGCAGTTGTCTACTGTGAATGACTGGGTGGTGGTGTTCAGGGGGCGGAGGAGTTTGTTTATTGTCGAGAAGAGTGCTTTTGGGTTTCCGGAGCCAGAGTGGATAATTTGAGAGTAGTAGGCAGAGCGGGCGCGGGAGAGGGCATCTTTGTAGTGTTGTATGTGGTCCTTGTAGGCTTGGGAGTGAACTGTGAGACCCGTTTTATTGCGGAGTCTTTCAAGTTGGCGAGCACGAGTTTTCATCAGGTGGAGTTCAGGGGTAAACCAGGGAGCAGAATGGGTGAAAGAAACTGTTTTGGTTTTTACAGGCGCAAGCTGGTCAAGGCAGGAGGAGAGAGTGTGGTTGTAGTAGTCAGTGAGGTCGGAAGGGGTGTGGAGGTCAATGAAGGGAGAAGTGGACATTTTTTCAGAGAGGGTGGATGAGAATGAGGAAGGTGAAAGAGCGTTTAGCTTAGCTTATTATTATTATTATTAATTATGTTGAAAAAAGTTGTTGGTCCTAATTCTATGGTTATTAATGAGTGTGAAAAAACACAGCATTCTTGATTTCAATACCATAACCCTCACCCCTATAAAAAATAAAAAATAAACTCACTCCCACAATATCCCTAACTTATTGTGAGTAGTGTAATTTTCTCGGATGGAGTTGTGCCCAGTCTAAGAGGTAAATTACAAAACCACCAACTTTTCATGGGTGCTCAATAACTGGCATTAAGTATGGTATGATTTATGGATTGATATAACCTCTGCCAATATAATACCGTAATGTATGTAATTTATGAATGGACAAAGTTAATGAGGTAAAGATAAACAAGAAGAAAAAGACATAAAATGCCATAGCCCCCGTGGTTTGAGTAATTTTGCTGTACGGAGTTAAAGGCCGTCAGTCGGCCATCTTTGGTCAGATTACAAAACAAAATCTTCTGTTCATCTATTGTCTTTGTTGCAAGTTTGGACAAAATCGGCCCATGCATCTGGAGAAATAATTGGGACACGTTTTAAGTAACAAAATGGCCGCCACTCGGCTATCTTCGATCTGACCTGGAAAAAATGACGTGCATAAGTAAGCCATCATTCATTATGTGTGTGCCAAGTTTGAAGAAGATCGGGAAATGTATGTCCGAGAAATGGTTGAGGACGTGTTCAATGTCACAGGTTTTTTTCACAACTAAAATGGTCGCCAGTCGGCCATCTTTGATCGCATCGCGAAACAAAATGATGTGCATATGTATAACCATCATGTATTGGCTTTGTGCCAAGTATGATCAAAATCAGTCCATACATCTCAGATTATATGGTTGCGGACGAACGGATGGACAAGACCCAATCCATAAGCCCCGTTTTGGACGAAGTCCAACGAAGACTAATAATGTTATCTCGATAAACCATTGGTGAGTGATAATTTGGTCTTTTCTTTGTGAGTGATAATTTGGGATGAAGTTTATTCACTTCAACAATTCAAATATTTATTTTAAAGGGAATATATGTATGTGGTGCAGAGGTAATGATAACCAATGCTCTTGACCAGGTCAGCCTCACTTCTTTTAAAAAGTGAAGCTTTCTGCAAATCAAATGAGCCCGAAGAGTGGTAATGGCAGGAAGAGGAGAATCAAAGACGTACATCCATAGCATGGTGTAACCAGTTGAGCATTTTGTCTATTCGGCTGTAGACCCCAGGGTACTCTGGTCGACCACAGCCATGTCCCCAGCTTGTCACCCCAATCACTCGCCACACCCCATCAGCTTCCTGGCACACTAATGGCCCACCACTGTCACCCTGGAACATTAAACACCAAAGGATGAACATCTGTTGTCTTGTATCGGCACAGGCTGCCAGTATAAATCCAGTAATTCCCCGCTACAATCATCACTCACCTGGCAAGAGTCCACACCTCCACGAGGCTGTCCAGCACAGAACATCCTGTCAGTGAGGTGCCTTCTGTATATTTTCTCTCTACGGCAATGGCTATAGTGCACCACTTGCACCATGGCCTCCCTCGCTCGCCAAGGAAGCACAAGGGCTAAATGACAGGGAAAGGTAAATAGGAAGAGCAGAAGCCAATCCTCATTGAAGATAACCTCATTCCTTTTTATGAACACTTGTTTTTATTCACCTGAAAAAAACTTTCAACGTCAAACGATATGAAACTATCCTAGTTCCACAAAGGAAAGTGATTGATCTGATAAATACATGAAATGCAGAATGATTCTGTGCTAAAGATTGAATAGATTTTCCCAGAAGCTTCCAGACTTTGAATTTTATGTTTTTGCAAGCAAGGCTGCCTTGATAGGAGTCCCGGGTGCAAGGGTCTCCTGAAGTGGTTGCAAGAAGAGTTAGAGGTGGAGAGGCATGACCAGAAGACATAGTTCGGAGCAGACGAGTGAGTTTAATCGTAAAGAGGACAGAAATACAACATCACCGAGGAATGTCCAATGCCAACCCTACCTAACTCAATAAAACAATGAGGTGCTCTCTACAGGGTGGCCTGAAAGTCACTTTACCCCTCACCCGGTAAAGCATTAATTGATAAGGTTTTTGAGTCAGGTCAGTCCCTTGACTGCCACTGGTAACATGTAACCTAGTGCTACCTGCCGCATGGTCGGGTAGTTGGCGACTAAACCGATTACCCTCATTGGCTTGCCAGTGGGGAGGGTGAATGTGACAACCTGCAGGACTAAAAACAATAGCTATGTTCACTGTTTATAAACAAACCCACCATATCCGCGCATGCGCAGCAGCCTGGTTGGCAAAAGCGCAGTGTTTTCGTTTTGCACAATGGCGTCGCTCGACACACATGTGATCGTTTCGGAGTATTTTAATAGTCTTGACACTGTTGCAAAATCTCGGTACAAATCGAAGTTGAGTTATAGGAATGGTGAGGATATTCTTCCGGATCCATTTGCATTGAAAGGATGGCAAAACAATCCATCTTGCTGGCCAGATTTGAACTACGGCGACGTGTACACGTACTTGATCGACACACCGGGTATCTACACAAGGGAGTCACTGAAGGCAATCAGGTCACTAGAGGCATACAATTTTTTTTTAAGTGGTCATGTGAAGCCACTGTGGTATCATGTGATCGGGAATGATGTACCATTCTGCTTTATCAAAGGCAAAGTCATACCATCACAGCGTCTCAACAACAAACCTCATGAGGCCTGGGTGTGTGTGGGGAAGAAGGAAGAACTGCCACTGCCACTCTGCCACTAGAACTGCCACTTTAAAACTGCTGGCAGTGATGACCGGTTTACTCGCACCCACTTTTGATACAACCCCTCTTTTGATACAACCCCACTTTTGATACAACCCCACTTTCATTGGACATGCTTTGACACAACCCCCTTGGATACAAACCCCGATACACACACACACACACACACACACACACACACACACACCAAACCCCCTCCCCCCCCCCCACACCCACACCCACACACACATCCACACATGTCAATCCATGCACCGATTGCAGAAAAAGCCATTTTAAAAAGGAAATTAACCTGAAATTGCAGACAGAATTATTTATTTTATCTGAGAAGCCAAACGATTCTTCTTTTTCTTTAGTTTCTCACAACTTTGTGTGAAATGCGATCTAGTTAAAATAAGTCAGAATTTGACCAAATCTGTTTCATTCGTTTGTTAATATACCTCACCTATTGACAAATCTTCAATTGAGGTTGAAATGACCGCGGGAGATCGTGTGATAGTGATCATGTCCCGGCAGGACAAAATGGTGCGTTTCTTCTTCTTTAGTTGCTCACAACTTTGTGTCGAATGCGATCAAGTTAAAAAAAAGTCAGAATTTGACCAAATCTGTTTCATTCGTTTGTTAATATACCTCATCTATTGACAAATCTGCAATTGGAATTTTATTTGAGGTTTAAATGACCGCGGGAGATCGCGTTATCGTGATCACGTCCTGGAAGGACAAAATAGTGGGTTTCTTCTTCTTTAAACAATAAAGACTTATAGCTTCGAGACCGTACATGGAGAGTGGCTCTGGAATTCTATAGAAACTTATTCCCGAGTTCTTTTCAAATCTATTTGTGCAATTAACAACACAGCAGCTCACAGGCATTGTCCTTGAAATGGTGTCACGTCAATGATCGTAAAACTTCACCACTTAGAGACGGCCAGCATGGTTGGTGTTTTGCCAACCAAAACAAAGAGCGCGGTCATGTGATCGGGTACATGACGTCACGGTAAACATCGCTATACCTGTTAAAGGGCAGATGAGCTCCCTTCGGGAGCCAACGGCCATCCAATAAGGAGATGGTGTCTCCTAAAAGACACCCATCCGCTTGGACCAGTTTTTTAGGTCGTAGGTTGTAGACAGCAACCACCCAGGGTAGTACAACTGTTCTGACTTAGGAGCGTTAAAGTTGTGCCCGGAACTATCTTACATTCTCCGTGTCAGTGTTGCTGGATTTACTTTCTGTCTCACTCAAACTATCGTTACCAGGCTAGCTTCAATCTTTCTTTCTCACAAACAAACATCATACACTTTTCTTACTCATTTTGACTCCTCACCTTTACATTCTCTCTTTTATTTCTCTTTCCTCTCATTTCCTCAGAAATCTCCAATTAAATATGATAAAGTCTGAAAAATGAATGGCCTCTAGTTCCCGGCATTATTGGGTCTGAAGAATCTCCGGTGACCTGCCTCTCTGCTGCCAACGAGAGGGGGTTGGGGAGGGGGGCTCATATATAAGCAGTATTGGTTTCCCGACTCCCTCCCCAACCCCGCTGACCCCCCTAACCAAGACCCTTGCCTTTTGAATCGTGTCTCTTTTTCAATTAATTTCACCAACATTTGTGTTCTTTCTTCGAATCTTTCCTCTGTTGAACATCATCTAGCAAGTACCTCTCCTAATATCTTGCTCGTCTCCAAGACCCAATTGTCACATGATGATCTTATTAAGTCCTTTGACATTTTGAACTACAACCTTCACTCACAATTCCACATCGAAGGAAGAGCGTGTATCTATATACTCCAACGTCAACACTCCTGCTGTATGCCTTGTGGACTTTGAATCTCCAAACTTTGATGTCATCTGGCTGAAGATTTGTCTCCTGACCATCACGAGTTTTCTCTGTTTCATTTACTGCTCTCCCAACTCTACAAACTTTGTAGCTTTCTTTGACTATCTTAATTCCTGCCATGAGCCTATGACATCCGAACACCCTCAAGCAGAATTCCTCTATTTAGGAGACTTCAATGTACACCACAGGGAGTGGTTGAAATCATCCCACATGGATGTTGGAGGAGTTGAAGTCTTACATTTTCCATTCTCAATGATTTGGAACAAATGAGCACTGCCGCTGATAACACCGACTTGGTGAGCGCACAGGCAGGGTCATGAGCCACGCCCTGAGGAGCAGTTATTGGCAGGGATTTGATTGGCACAAGGACTGTTAGGATGAGGCTCGCTGATAGGAGTGGAGACGGAGACGTCGTGGGATGCCGTCAGAGCCTCAAGTACAAAATATTTAGAGCGGCGGACATTTTCTCTCTTGGGTCCGGACTTTGTTGGTGAATGGTTGCCGAAAAGCTCTCTCTCTCTCAGCATTGACATTTTGTCTCTCTCAGCATCGACATTCTGTCTCTCTCAGCATCGACATTTTATCTCGGCATCCACGTCATTTTGGCTCTTCTCGTTTTGGGATCTGGTGGTGAACGGTTGCTATTTCTCTTGCGCAAGGAAGCTTCATCGCGAACGGTCATGTTCGGACATCTTGCTAGTGGTCATGAGGAGGCGGAACTGCGGACGGAGAGCAGCGGTTTCTGTGCAGAGATCGTGAGGACAAGCACGGCTGGAGGAGTGAGCTGCACGCCAAGGCCGTTCGTTTCGCGCACGGAGCCAGGAGTGAGCGGGCCACGTGGGAGGCCTACTTCGCGCCAACAAGCGCGTTTCGTGCGCAAAGATGCCAAGGCCTCAGACGATTTTGGATGATTCCTGACGAGATACACCAGCCGATTTGAGCTAAGTGCCCACTAAATCACACCTATTTATTTTCCAGTTATTTTATCTTTTGTCTGTATTTGGGTCTGTGTGGGAGCGCTCAAATTAGGAATACCAGCGTGACTCAGTGCGCCCCGAGCGCCTCACCACATGCCGTTTCAGAGGGGTAGGCATCTTTGACCATTTCGGTGTCTTTTGGGTCTTCATGGTGCTTTGGGTCTTCAGGGCCATTTGGGTCTTCAGGGTCTTTGGTGTCTTCGGGGTGTTTTGGGTCTTCAGGGTGTTTTGGGTCTTCGGGATATTTTGGGTCTTCGGGATGTTTTGGGTCTTCTGGGTGTTTCGGGTCTTCTGGGTGTTTTGGGTCTTTGGGGTGTTTTGGGTCTTCGGGGTGTTTTGGGTCTTCTGGGTCTTCGGGGTCTTTTGGGTTTTTGGGTATTCAGGGTCTTTTTGAGCATCAGGGCCTTGAAGGGTATTTTGGGTCTTTGGGGTGTTTTGGGTCATTGGGGTCTTTGGGGTATTTTTGGTCTTCGGGGGTCTTGGTGGTCTGAAGGGTCTTGGGGGAATTAAAGGGGCGTCAAAGGTCTAATAGTAGACCAGCTATTTATGAAAAAGTGCTCTAAAAAAACTTTGGATGGCATTTTCTGTTAAAAGCAGGTATCCATGCTGGATCACTTAGTTGGGGTGTGTGGAAAATTATGTGGGTGGATGCCACCCTGGATTTTGACCTTGAAGGTCATTTTCAAGGTCAAATGGACCTAAAACATGCAAAAATGGGTATATCGTTAGCCTATTTTTCATAACAGTTTCTGTTGCACTTAGAAATTTATAACCTTATTAGATCAATTGCCCGTAGGATGTAGAAGAATATGCGAGTCGACTCCACCCTCAATGTTGACCTTGAAGGTACTTTTCAAGGTCAAATCGACCAAAAAGTGCTAAAAATGGGTATTTTCGAGCCTATATTTTATATTACAATAACTTTCTGTTGAATGTATAAACAGGCATCTGCATTGCATCAATTGCCTGAAGGTTGGGAACAAATAAGTGGTTGGATGCAACCCTGTTGACCGCACAAGACAGAGGGAAGCAGATGGTGATCAACAATGTCAAGCAACGGCTGATTGATGAAACAGGCAAGTTTCATGATGTCCTCAAGAAGAACAACTCGAAGACGTTTGCGTACCTATACAAAGCAAACGTGTCCACAAGGCAGAGTGTGCAGTCGACCATCAAAGCTGACCGAAAGCTGATGCAGCGGCTGCTGAATGCCATAAATGCTGGCCGGTTAGATGCTAGAGGTTCTGAGGCATGAGCTTTCTCCAGTGCTGCTGGCATTGGCTAAGCCAGGGGGCGTGGTGAACTCCACACCAAAGGCAGAGCTGATTAATATTCTGTCAGCTACAATGGAAATTCTTTCCGAAATTCCAGATGCTGACATGAAGGCATGCGTCCTGATCGATGGCCATGCCCTCATCCAAGCGATGGGAAAGCCTCATGGGTGCCACACATTTGGTGACTATGCTGCCGTCTTCCAGCAGTCAGTGACGAGGCACTTTGGTCAGCACACAACAAGGGTCGACATTGTGTTTGACCGCTACATTGGAGTCCACTCTACAAAGGCAGCTACAAGAGCCAAGAGACTTGGGAAGAAGAAGCCCATACAGAAGATCATTAATGGTCTGCAAGTCCCACTCCCGCAGGTCTGGAACCAGTTTGTTGCATTGGATGAGAACAAGGCCAGCCTTGCACGCTTTCTTTCAGAATCCCTCATGAAAAGTGCGAAGGAGCTGCCACAAAGACACGAGCTGGTCGTAGGAGGCGGTTTTGCTGATGTCAAAGATGCAAGATCAACCAGGAGAGATGACGTCAGACTCCATGGAAACCACGAAGAAGCAGACACAAGGCTGATCCTGCATGGATGCGAGGCAGTTGCTGCAGGCTATGAAAGAGTGCTGGTGATCTGCAGAGACACTGATGTCATGGTACTCTTGGTGCACTTCCTGACGCCGAAGGCATGCCAGGTATGGATGGTTTCAGGCACTGCTAAGAAGCGGAAGTGTTATCCACTGCACACCATATCGGAGAAGCTTCCACAGCATTTGAAGGAGAACCTGGTCAGCTTCCATGCTCTCACTGGGTGCGATACGTCATCATCCTTCACAGGCCATGGGAAACAATCATGCTGGAAAACCTTCCAGAAACAGCCAAATCTTGTCAGTGGGGTTGGGCGTGATGGAACCCTGGAGAACGTTGAGCGGTTCGTTTGCCACCTGTATGGCACTGCAGAGCAACCCACCATTGATCACGCTCGGCTACATCTGTTTGCTAAAGGCAAGAAGGGCCTTGAAATGCTGCCCCCAACGAAAGATGCCCTGGAGCTACACAGAGCTCGTGCTAACTACCAGGCCAAGATATGGTTACAGGCAGACCAGGAGAACATCATAGTCCCCTCTCCAAGTGAAACACCAGGATGGAAGCTGGAGTCTGGTAATCTGCAGGTAATCTGGACCAGGCTGCCATCTGTTCCAGGTGCCTGCATCCAACTTGTCACCTGTGGATGCAAATCAAAGTGCAGAACTGCTCGTTGCAGCTGTTACAGACAGGACCTCAAGTGCACCACTGCCTGTGGTTGTGACGCCATTGACTGCTGCAATCCTGCAGGCCAGTGAACACTTAAACATTTGCAGGATATCAAGCACATCAAATCATGCCCAAAGACACTTGTGTATTCACCTATTAGTATAGTTAGTGAGAAAATGCCTATTTTAAACATTATTCTTTGTTCAATTTGACCTTGAAAATGATCTTCAAGGTCAAAATCCAGGGTGACATCCACCCTCATATTTTTAGCCATCCCACAGGCAATTGATTTAGTATGGATGCCTGCTTGGACATGCAACAGAAAATGCTGTACAAAAAATAACAGAGAAAATACCTGTTTTTACCCTTTTTTGGTACATTTGACCTTGAAAATGACCTTCAAGGTCAAAATCCAGGGTGGCATCTACCCACATTTTTTTCCACATCCCCCAAGCAATTGATTCAGCATGGATGCCTGCTTTTAACAGGAAATGCCACCCAAAGATTTTTTGTGTGACTTGGCTGGTCCACTATAAGGGGTCTCAGCAGTTTTAACGCAATTAAGAGGGTTAATTAAAAGGGTGGTAATTTTATTTGAAGAAGAAGAAGGTGTTTTTGTCGCATATAAACATAGCGACATAACGACATAACGACATAACCATATACGTTTGCTCTATTATAATAAGATAGTTTCATTTATCGTGCATTTTCTTTGTTACCGGCATTTTGGTTAATAAAGCTGGCATTTTCTTGAACATTTTAAACCTGTGTCGGTTGAATTAATTATTGCAGGTTTGAGGACAGCCGGTGGGATCCGTGAAGGTAAGCGCTCTTCGGTCTCTCCCGCCCATGAGTATTCTCCGCTATATTTTGCCTGAACGCCTCGGAGTTAAAGCTTGTTCGGCAATCTTCGGGAGATCCGCAACAAATTGGTAGTCAGGAGTGGGATCTGAACCCTGAAAAAAAATTTGGACACCAATTTGTACAAATTGGCCGCAACAAATTGGTGTCTAGGAGTGGGATAATTGTACCTAGAGTGCGCTTCACGCACTCAAAAATTACGAGTGGACGAAATTTAGTTTTAAGAACCAAATTCAATTCGTACCATGGCTGGCCAAGATGGTCAGATGCCGGTGGGGGTGGGAGAAGTAGAGGAATTAATGACCCAGGACCAATAGGGACAGTTGGTAGTGGAGGAAGCAGATGAGGGTGCGGCAGTTGGTAAAGAAAATGGCAGCGCCTCGCACGTGGTGGTGGAAGCCGAGCCCATGGTGTCAGGGGACTTGCAATTATTTATGGCACAAATGAGGGCCTATATGATCAAGACAGAGGATAACATGGATAAAATGAAGGGCGAATTGAAGGAGACATTGGATACCCAGAGTGACAAATCCACCCAGGAATTGAAAGAAATGAGGGACGAAGCAAGGTGCAACATGGAGGGGTTGGAAAACAAAATGGGTGGTGAAATGGAAAAGATGAGGGCAGAGTCGGAAAAGGACATGAAAAAGGCAGGGGAGGACATTGGGTGCAGATTGAGCGGGAAGTTCGTGGTGGTACGCGATGAGGTGAAGCGGTGCGGAGAACGCGTGGGGAGCGAGGTAGAGCGAAGGACAGCCAAATTGACCGGGGCTATGAGGGTAGTGACGCGAGAGGGAATTGTAGAGCCGACGATCGTCGCATTGGAAAAGAAAATTTTGGGGGCGCCGGCGAAGGTCGAGTTGGAAAAGAAAATTTCATGGGCACCGACGATCGGCGAAGAAAAATAAATAATTGGGGCTGAAGAGACGGGAGAGAAAGTGAATAAATCGCGGGAGGAGGTGATGGAACCCGCGCAGAGTCTGTATTTGCACCGTGATGCCGTGCTTACTAACGAAATTAAAAGTTTGCAGGTGCTGGCGAAGAAGCTGGGGAAGGAGGTCCCAGAGGTGAGTTGCGAAAATGGTGCGAATGTGTTTGGCGCGGACGGGTTCTCGGCGCACTTGGGACAGAGGCGAGACCCGGGCATTCGCGATGGGCCCATTGTGCGGTGTACGAGGGCGACTGGTACAATTTGCGAAATGCCCATTGTGCGGTATGAGAGGGCGTGCGTGGAGCGCGAGTGAGAGAGAGAGTGTGTTACAGTGTGTGTGCAGGAGTGCACACCAGAGTGTGTTACAGAGTGTGTGCAGGAGTGCACACCAGAGCGTGTTACAGAGTGTGTGCAGGAGTGCACACCAGAGCATGTTACAGAGTGTGTGCAGGAGTGCACACCAGAGCGTGTTACAGAGTGTGTGCAGGAGTGCACACCAGATTGTGTTACAGAGTGTGTGCAGGAGTGCACACCAGTGTGTTACAGAGTGTGTGCAGGAGTGCACACCAGAGTGTGTAACGGAGGGTGAGCGAGAGTGCACACCTGAGTGTGTAAAAGAAGAGTGCACAAAGGAGTGTGTGAGGGGCGTGTGTGCGCCTGGTTGTGCGGTTAGGGAGTGTGTAACGGGAGAGTGCGCACCTGGGGGTGTGGAAAAAGAGTGTGTGATGGCCGAGTGTGCACAGGAGTGTGTGAGAGACGGGTGTGCACCAGAGTGTGCAATAACAGTGTGAGGGAGAATGCACACTGGACTGTGTGCGGGAAGAGTGTGTGACGGAGTGTGTGGGAGGCGCGTGTGCGCCTGGGTGTGCGAGTGCGGAGTGGGTCGCGAGTGGTGAGGACGCGGCTCAAGCATCGACACCGACCGGGGTAGCGCCTAGCGGCACGGGTAGCAGACGTGAGCCCCCGGTGAGTTGTGTGCAGCAGGGACCGGAGGGAATCCGTGCTGCATCGGTCTCACAAGGACCGGCGTGCACGATTCGTACCGGCCCCCGCACTGTATGGTTGGTGCCGTGGCGGCAAAGGTGATCGGCGAGGTTCAAGGGGAGGTAGGAGTTTTCGGAGCCACGCACCCTATCGGGTGCGGTGTTCCGACCTTGGCCGGCTGGGTCATCGTGCGTGGGCGCGCGGGGCCCCGCGCAGGGATGGAGCCCGGCACCTGGGTCCATCCATCCCTCCCCCCTTGGATCATAAATGCCGGACAGACACCACATACAGGCGACCAACCACCCGCATGGACCGCTCGGCCCTTCGAGGCCGAGCTGTGACGATGTACACCCACACGGAGGAGCTCGTAGTTTGGAGGACTGGGGAGAGTAGTGTCCCCCACGTGGGGCAATGGTAGTGTCACCATTCCTCACACAGGGGGTGGGGGGGGGCATGAGCACTAGTTTAGGGGGATGGCAGTGATAGGCACATGGGGGTGCCAGCAATGGTTGCCTCAATGGGGCACAAAAGCTAGCCGAGGGAGGGCTTGGATAATTGTTAGGGACTTAGAAGACTGTAGGGACACAATATTTAAGTAGTGACACCTGAACTATAGAGGGGACGTAGCGAGTTTAGGTGGTTGAGAAAGAAAAGGGAGTGCATCGTGTAAAGGGACGACGGGGAAGCATGAGTCTTAGGGGAAATTATGTAGATAGATGATGCTGTGTGTGTGAGAAGTTGTGTTGTAGAGATAAATGGAATTGTGTTGAGGTTTGTGAGGAAAAATGGTGTCCAAGATATTTGGTGTGCAGAATAAAAGGTGTGGAATGCTTGGTGTGGAATAAAAGGTGTGGAATGCATGGTGCGAAGGATCGAATGGGGGAGAGTGGAACCCATTCGCGAAAGCCTGGGGGGGGGGGGGGGGGTAGTGTAAAGCCAGGTAGAGGGCATAGGTAAATTGTATGGATATTGACGCCTGTGGTGCAGGTATTAGCAAGTAGTGCTTTGTTGGGTGCAGTAGTCTGTGGAATGGCTGGGCGTGTGGCTTACTTAGTGCGTATGGTTATTGGGGCACACCGCCACTGGTAGTTTGTCGGTCAGGTGAGGCCGCAGGTAGGCTCTGGGAGCCGGTTAGTTGTAGTGTGAGTGGGGCCCGAGGATCCCAGGAGAGGACCCGGGTTGCCCGATGCCAAGGTGGGCACAGAGGGGGTAAGAGCCAGGGAGGGCCTTCCCCGATTAGATAGTCGCAAGGAGCAGGTAAGCTCGGGTGGTGGCTTCAGTGGCGTAGGTGCGCAGGTAGGTAGACCTGCTAGTGGAGCCACATGACCCAGCCCCAAAATTGTGCGAGGGCACGAGTGAAAATTTGCGGGAGTGAGACCCAAATTCAGGATGGCACCACAGTGTGGGCAATGGGAATTCGGGTTCTTAGAACCACATAGTTTAAAGAGGCCGATTGGCAGGGTACGACCCCGGGTAGTTTAAATGAGTTGACGTTACTAGAGTAGTTAGGATGAGAAATCCCTTCGCACCATCCACAGCCATTCACCGAGGAGGACGAGCTCCACGCCAGGGCTCTGTAAGCCGTTTGGAAAGTAAGACACATCAGGACGTAATAAGACATTGTGTTTGTTCCATCCCTTCCTTCCTGGGAGGGATTTGGAGACAACTTTGGAATAGAGGGGGATATGGGAGACAAGACGTAGTGATGGATTGTAAATACAAGGGGGGCTAGGGTAGTGTCGCCAACAGTGGGGGGTACAGATGGTTAGGGACGAGCCTGCTTTGCTCGCTCTTCCACGTCCCTTGCGCCGCACCACCTTGTTTTTCTGTGTGCCATTGCATCTTTTCCGCTTGCTTTTTGTGCTTTGTCTCTCCCCCCCACCCCAGGACCATTTTGGAGGCCGGACTGTGCAGCACCATCGACCTGTGCAGCATCCCTTCTGCACCTTGCTGCCATGTCACTGTCGCACCTGTGCAGCCGAACTGTGGAGCACCTGGCTGCCATGTCCTTTTGCTGCACCCTTGTTGCACCAGTGCAGCCGACTTGTGCAGCACTTTGCTGCCAAACCACTTTGCTGCACCTTGTTACACTCATGGACCACAAGCCTTGTGGCCTTGCTCCTCTGCTGTGCAACATCTTGCTGCAAAATCATCTTGCACCTTCGGACCACTTGGTTGAGTGGCATTGATGCCACACAGTTGGACCACATGAGAACGGCCCTGCTGGCCAAAGGAAAACAAATAAAAGCATTTTTGTTTATTATTGTGTGCTAGGGACGAGAAGTTCTGCAAGTTTAGATGGCCCTGATGCTTCAAATGGCCTGTATGCCGGTCAGCGGGCCAGATGGTTTGTTAGACGCACACGGAAGAAGCAAGAAGCAAGATGCAAGAAGCAAGTGCCACGATTATGAGTGTTTTGTTGCGTTTTCTCTCCCCTCCAATCTTCTCTTCCAAAAAGAACAGGTCCTGGGTCATAGAATTGTAAATATACGTGCTTGTAAATATAAGAATGCTGCCCACCGGCTATGTGTTTAGTTTGAAATTCCGGAAATACTCGGGTAGTTGTGAGTGTGAAACTGTTTGATAGCTGCTCAACGCAATAGGAGGGACATATCTAGTGCTAAAACTGTCGCACACATGGGTCAGAGTAAATGCTAGGGGGAACCACACCTATGTGTCACATCTAAATGTAATATTAATTTTGCATGTCAGGCTCTACCGGTCATTCCATTGGTGGGTTCGACTCGGGACGAGTCTGATGAGAGAGGGGTGTAGTGTTGTGGTTTTGGAATAAAGGATAATCCCTCTCGTAGGTAGACGCACCACAACATGTAGCCTCGCGATAGTTCAGTTATTTCTTAGTGAATGTAAGGGTAGTCCTTTCCTGTGTTAGTTTTGCGTTGAGCAGGCCCGTGAGTAGGGTGATCTTTTGGCGCTAGCATGCCACGTGGCAGGCCTGAACAAGTCTGGCGAGGCCGAAGGGAGGCACTGCAGGAGGGAGTGGCCGGTAAGCAACGAGCCGCCAATCAGGGCTCGAGGGGTGTGGCTAACCACGACGATGAGAGGTGGGGTTTGGAACATTCGAGTAGAGCTGGGGCGGAGCCATAAAATCCTGCTCCGAGCCCCCCCACATGAGTTCAAGTTCTGAGTTCAGTAGAGTTTGAGTCACGAGTTGAGTTCAAGAGAGTTGCGCGTCAGTTCAGTTGAGTCGGAGCCCCTGTGAGAGTGAGTGGAGTTGAGTTGAGCTTGAGAACGCACCGCAGAACGAGTGCATTGAATTGCCGGTTATCGTGATTGTACACGAATTTTCCCCGTGCCCTGTGTCCTGCGCTCTGCGCTGTATTAACCATGCTCAAGAAGACGACCCGTGCCGGGCCACAGACGGGGATCTCCTCCTGCCTGCCTTCTCCTGCATACGTGCCGTGACTGCCAGAGAGCTACGCCTGGCGAGCTGCCCCGGAGCGACCGACGTCAAAGCGCGTTTGGCGCGCGGACTTCTTCTCTTCTTCTCCCCGTGTGCGTGAGTGGGCCCTGTGTCTGGGTTTAAGTTAAATTGGTTAAGCTTCTGCTCTGTGTCCCCTTTCCTTCTGCGAATCATTGTACATTGTAAATAAATTGTGTTATTCCTCTTATTTGACGGTTCCTGCCCCTTCCATCCATTGGCCTCCAATGGTACGACTAGAACCGCTCGAATCGGGTTCCATAAAAGTAACGGCATGAGTCACATGACACGCATACTGCTCAGGCGTACTCGATTAAGCGTGGCTTGTGCGAGGTTCGGTCCCCGCTTTCGTGGCAGCGTGGGTTAAAGGTACGTGCGACGTTGACCGGATACCCTTTTCACGCTTGCTCCGGAAGTGGCGATTCGGCCTCGTGGACACGAAGACCCAGGGGGGAAAAAGGGGTTTAATCCCCCCTTTGTAACGGGAACGGGCTTCGGGAGATCCGCAACAATATACATATATATATATATATATATATATATATATATATATATATATTGTTGCGGATATGGGATTTGCATCCATCCATATCCGCTTGTAAATATTCCCCTATTTCCTCAATACTTCCCAACTCTCCCCAATCCCCCATTCCCTAGTCCCATTTTCTGTAAACAACACTCTGTAGACCCGACCTCCCCCTATTTCCCACATTAAATGTCGCATCCAGGTCCACCGCATCTCAGGTAGACAACGATAGGACATCTTGCTAGTTATTCTTAGTCTATGTCAGTTAAGGTTTCGTTTCCATTAATTCTGACCCTTCGTTGCACCAGAATGTGATTGTATGGCACCGTTAGGAAGTTTAGGACCTCCCAATACCTCCCCGCAGCTCTTCCTCACAGTTCTCTTCAACAACAACAACAACAACAACAACAACGAGCGCAGGGAGTGCGCGTCCTCACTCCAGCTTGGTGGGAGTGGTGGGAGGACACCAGGCCTTCCCAACGAGCCGCCATCGGACATGTGCTCGACGGGGTTACCAAACAGGGGTAGAACATGGCTCCCTGTCGGCTCCTCATCAAGGGCGGAGCCCGGTAACCCCCGCACCCAATGGAAGCGGCGGACCGGCCCCAGTTGGGGCGGAACCAACCAGCCGAGGGCGTGTCACTCCCCGCTGAGCATGCGCAGTGAGAGAGAGGTGACGTCAGATGCGCGCTGAGCTTGGAGCAAGCAAGACCACCTCCGAGTGCTGTGAGACCTCCCTGCATCGTTGAACCGTGCTTTATCCTGTCCCCGAGCCAAGGTGCACCTTGTGCCAGCGACCTACCTGTCCATTCCTGCCATCAATCCCCGTGTGAGTCTACCTTGTTCGTTTGTCCGTGGTCTGTCTGGGAATTGATAAGACTGTATTTAAGTGCCCATCTCTTCTGTGTCTTTACCTCACTCTGCCTTGTAATCTATCCCCTTTTCTCCATCACTGTAATTATACCCTCCTCCGGAGGTCTTGAGAACTGTACCCCCCTTGCGTCGTTTCATTTTTCCCAGTCGTCGTGTCCTTTCTATCATTGATTTCGCATAGCGCGATTTGGCCAACGTCTGGGTGAATCGGGTGAGTCGGGAAGAAACGGGGAACAACTGTTTGGCCGCGGTTACCTCCGCTCGGTAAATAACATCCAATCCGCGGACCGTAACAATATATATATATATACATATATATATATATATATATATATATATATATATATATATATAGATAGATAGATAGATATATACTAGACGACCCATGACCCGTTGGGTCAATGTCAGTTTCAATAGATATGAGAATAGAACTAAAGCGAACGCTGGACATCATCAGGGAGATTATTTGGGCCAGCAAGCCATAAGGCTCACCTCTCCAGCGTTCTAAATCACTTACCTGTGACACGTGATTTCGGCCCTTATCTCCGATCACGTTTTTTTTGTTTTGTTTTTTTTTAGAAAAAACACGCGACCCGTGGACTACCACGATTTTGTTGTCAGAGGACACTTCTGATGACGATGTTCTTTGTCGACGATCCTCCATTTACATAAACTCGCACGTTCTCTTTCCTCTTCCCTCGACTGAGCGCCACATACAGCTGACCATGCTGGAAGATAGGTTTCTCCAGGTAGACCAGCACATTCTCCATAGTTTGCCCTTGCGCCTTATGGATCGTCATTGCGAAGCAGGATTGTATGGGGAACTGGCAGCGCTGCAAAGGGATATCCTCAGCTTCCGACAGATTTAGTCGGATCCGAGGGAGCATTACAGTTTCGCCTTCAAACGTTGAACTTATGATCCTCGCAACTATAATATTTCGAAGCATGTCCTCAACAATCATGCGCGTCCCGTTGCAAAGTTTCGGAGGGTCCAAGTTCCGCATCAAAATGATAGGGGATCCTTTTTTGAGCTCGAGGTTTTGCGGCGGCAATCCCGAGACTTCAACGGAATCTAGGAATTCCGTTGGGAAGTGCGTCGCATCAGTACCCTCAGTCACACTGTTGAACGCAGCATACTCCTTGCTAGCACCAGGGAACCTTGTGATGCATCTTGAATTGATGTTTCGCATCATATCGTTGAGGGGCACTAATATAGACCTTGCTGAAAAAACCTCCATCGGATTGGCGAATGATGGATATATGGTATCGATGCACTCATCGAGCCCACTCGCTGTCAGCAGTATATCCTCTGGCAAATCTATCTCATCATCCGCATTTTTCTCGATTCTATCCTCGCCGATGTCGAGCAAAAATCTTGAAAACTGCCCACTTCCGTCGGTCAGTCGCATATTAGTTCTCAAGTGAAACATTCCAAAGCTCTGCCATAAGTAGGACTTCTTTATGCACGCATTCTCAACGTCAGCATCACACCCTCTTTTCACCACGGGCAGAAGTTGACGGAAATCACCACAGCATATCGTCAAGATCCCTCCAAAAGGCTCGTCTTTGTCACATACATCACGCAACGTGCGATCCACAGCCTCAAAACTCTCTCTCCTGATCATAGGACACTCATCCCACACGATGAGTTTTTGTACTTCGAAAGAGGTCTGCGATAGTGGAATTTTTATCGATGTTGCATACGCCACCTTCCCTCGGTGTCAGAGGGATTTGGAACCTTGAGTGCGCTGTTCTTCCACCAGGCATGAGAGTAGCAGCTATGCCAGATGAGGCCACCGCAAGGGCAACTTCTCCACTCGCTCTCACTTTAGAGAGAATCAGGTTAATAAGAAACGTCTTCCCTGTGCCTCCAGGCACGTCAATGAAAATCATTGATGACTGATTCGTGCGGATGTTGCTATTCGCGTCCATAGACGTGAGGTGTGATTCGTTGTCCGCGTCCATAGCGCCGTCGGAGGGTTGATACGACATTCTTCCTGCAAATAGTATTGTGTTTGTGCTATCGTTTTGCCGATCATCAAATGACAAATAAATTACATTGTGAAAATTAAAGATTTCAAATAAACCTATTTAAAGTGTATGCGCATATAAATAATAAAAAAAATCGAAGAAATATTTCTCGGTAATTTCCTGAAACATATTTTACTTCCGGGTAATAATGTTGAATGAAATAACGAAGATATATACTGTATGCCTGTTATTTTAGGCGGTGTATTTTCGTATATCAACGTGGCGTGATTTTTAAAATATATCTCTGCAATTTCCCGTGTGTGCGTGAATGTTCTCAATTATTTCTTTTACCGAGTCTAAAACCATCGATAAAAATGAAATCAGATGGCGACTTAGATTGAAGATAAAGGCGTGAGACAGACTCAATGGCCTTGAAGATACAAGCCTTTCAGAATTCATTTCGTTCTATAAACGGAAACTTTCATCGGATTTTCTTCCCGTTTTTTTTCAACCGAGTCTAAAACTATGTTAGCGACTGTGAAAAATGAAATGATATATCGAATTTGATTTGAAATAAAACTGAGAGAGAGAGCAAGACACCACGGGCCTACAAAACAGGCCTCAAAGCTATGCGAGGTAATAAAATGGTGGATATTACTACTCTCTCAAAGGGGTAAGCCACGCCCCCGGACCGATCGAATGTTACACACAAACACGCAAGATTTCAATTTTATAATTATATATAAATATATATATATATATATATAGATATATATATATATATATATATATATATATATATATATATATATATCTATATATATATATATATTATACATATATATATATATACATATATATATATATATATACAACTAAATAGCTATCTGGGCAACCCTGACCAAGCATGTAATTTTCCCACACATATAATTGCCACTCTCTTTCCGTCACTGCTTCCGGGGCACTCACTGCCAACCATAGGAGCACCAACAGCCTGCTCATGAGAGGATTTTCCTCCAATGAGGGGACAAATCCATGCCGGCTATTTATAAACAGCACTGGGGACATAAAAACACATTATATAAATGAACAGGATTATAAATAATGAATGATAGCCCAGATGGCAGAGCACTGGTATGGTTTACTAGAAGACCTGCGTTTGATTCCTGGTCTGGGCATGTAATTACCTCCGCCACCAAAGGTGGATGGAGGTTATGTTTTCACCCCTGTCTGTTTGTTTGTTTGTTTGTTTGTGAACAAAATATCTCAAAAAGTTGTGGATGGATTCGGACGAAATTTGGCAGAGGTGTAGCGTATGTAAGAAAGACTAAATGATTAGATTTTGGTGAAGATCCGGATTCGGCTACTATAATTTTAAAGTGATTCTTCACCATTGGGAGATCGGGCCAAAAACGATACGTAGCAGGATATCTCAAAAAGTTGTGGACGGATTCGGACGAAACTTGGTGGACCGGTCGGGTGTCTGACATGGACGATTCGATTTTGGTGAAGATCTGAATATGGATTCGGATATGAGAATTATTTAATTTTTTAAGTGATTCTTCACCATTGGAAGATATAGGGCCAAAAACGATACATAGCAGGATATCTCAAAAAGTTATGGATGGATTTGGACAAAACTTGTTGGACAGGTTGTGTGTGTGACAAGGAAGAATCGATTCGATTTTGGTGAAGATCTGAATATGGATTCGGATATGATAATTATTTAATTTTTTAAGTGATTCTTCACCATTGAGTGATATGGCCAACCAGGCGGAGGTATGCTTTTTATTGAGTGCCGTTCTAGTTTTCCTACATGTGTCAATTAATTATATCTTAGAATCAAACCTGGTGTGGCTAAGAGTTAACGTGGCTGGCTTAAGATATTAGGGTCTTGAGTTTGAGCTGCTGTCATGTGGTTAAATAACACCAGGTGGGTTGACTCAGCCTGTCATCCTTCTGAGGTCAGTAAAATGAGTACTGATAAAAATTATATATATATATATGTATCTTATTGAAAACAGGGCGTCACTGCGTCTGCGTCAGCTGCGTCACTGCGTCACTGCGTCAGCAACAGCCACTCTCCGAGCAATGATGCTGTACCATATAATTTTTGAGACCAAAACAAAATATTCTCTGGACAATAACTTGGCGGGAATTGTTAACTTGAGCTGAAAACAAATTCAGATTGGAACGGGACTTGGTAGAGCGCATGCTTCTGCCAAGGTGATCAGTTTACGTTTTGTATCCCACTGATAGATCGGATCTGAATTTGGACCTGAACCAAATCTAATCAATCCTTCCTTGTCACAGACCCAATCTGTCGACCAAGGTTCGATGGAATCCATCCACAACTTTTTGAGATATCCTGCTCACAGTGAAATAGACAGACAAACAAACAGGGTTGAAAACATGCCCTCCATCTAATCCACCTTCAGTGGGGGAGGTAATAATGGAGGGATTGTTTAGTTGGCATCAACGGAGTGTTTACATACACACACATGGTCCATTGGCTGTTCTTGAACATTCCTTTCATCAAAGTCCTCTATGGATAGATTAGCAATCATAAAAAGTAATCCTAACCCTCATTCATCAATAATTGCTCAAATCATTCAATATGATATCTGATATACATTTGATAAATTATCTTATGAAAAATGTTCTGCCTTTTTACTAAATGGGATGGCACACATCAAGCTGGAATTTTTTGATAAAGTGTCAACAGCAGAATGCAGCGATGCACTGGAGATTGTTAACATCCCAAGCACTAACAACACTCGACATCATTGTGTCTCTGTTTAACTGACTATCCTCCCCAATTCGCCCCAATCCCATCCATTTTCCTCTCACCACTCACATGCCTCGCTCTCCGTCCCCCAACCACTGATCCAGCACTTCATGCCGGGTTGTAGCACCCAGCCTGGTGGAGGTAAGCACACTGGAGCCATGGCATCTGGGTTTCAGAGGTTAGAGCAATTGAGACAAATGGATTGGTGTCAACATTAACTACTAACCATGTTGACATGGTCATGTTGACATGGTCATGTTGACATCAGATCATCATCATCATCATTATCATGTACCATGCCCTCTGCAGAGCATTAGTGCTGTTGAAACAGTTACTAGGCGACAATCCTGATCAGGTCGCTACTCCGACTCAGGAAGTCAAAGAAGGAATTTGGAAACGGTGCTGGCGATGACTCGCCTACTCTCCTTGAAGGACTTGAAGTTGGTAGAATTTCGGATCTGACATGCACTGTCAACTGTAGGACCTAATATGGAAAGGTGTGTTTCTTTCTAAATAATGTCCAATCAATTGAATTTGCCACAGGTGAACTGCAATCAGGTTGTAGAGACGTCTCAAGGACGATCAAAGGAAATTGGATGCACCTGAGCTCAATTTGGAGTGTCATAGCAAAGGGGTTGAATACTTATTGACTCAAGACATTTCAGCTTTTCATATTTAATTATTTTGTGAAAATTTCTAAAGAAAAGAATTCTGCTTTGACATTATGAGGTATTATGTGTAGATCAGTGACAAAAATTTTCAATTTAATCCATTTTAAATTCAGGCTGTAACACAACAAAATGTGAAAAAGTCAATGGGTGTGAATGCTTTCTGAAGGCACTACCTGAGTCGAGATTCAAACACAGGCTAAACAGCTTAAAGGTGAGTGTGCGTACATTTAGGCCATCCTGTCAGCCCCACATTGGATCAATAAGACCAATTACAATAATTGTAAATTTGGGGTGACAATTTTGTTGGGGCAGAAGTGATGGGTCAGAAGATATTGATATTTATTGGTCCTATTCTTGATTTTTTTTTAAAGGTATTTCAATTCTGAAAAATGCAAGAGCTTTGTTTTTGCTTCATAGCTTGTACGATGATTCCTAGCATTGATGGTGTTCGCATACACTGAGCAAATGCTGTAAACCTGAAAACTAACCAGATTTTTGTTCTTACAATTTGTTTCCTTTTAGAGGTGTGTGTGTGTGTGTATGTGTGTGTGTGTACAAGGCTTCACAGAGTTAAATGCTCTCTCTTGTTGTAAATGCAAATCGATTTGCTGTATCATTTGGTCATGTTGATAATCATTATGGGTTGAAGTAGGGAATTGTTTTGTAAAAATCCCAAGGTTTTTATTATGCACAAGTTGGAAGAAGAATATATATTTGTATGGTTTTTTTTTCTTTTTTTCTTTTTTAAAGAAGTACCTGATCCGCATGTGTGCTTGTTTTCATTGAAAATTTCTGTCTGCTGGATGCAGCAGATTTTGTGTTAAAATGCATTTATTTCCCATTTGAGAACATTTGATGTTTTGAGCATTTGATGCAAATTAAATGGAAAACATTTGATGCCCTCCGAGAAAGATTTGTGCATAAATTAAAATCCTTCCTTTCACTATTTCTTTCATCAATTTGCATTCGGTATTCCTGCCCAAATATATTTCCAAATCCTTGCTTGCATTATTTCTAAAGTGTCTTCCCAATAACTAAACAAGAAGACGTCATGCGGAGCACGATACTTGCAAAATCCGCCCTCCACCCCCAATAAAAAAAATTCCATTGATACAGCAAATTGTCCATTTCATCAAGATAAAAATTGACAATCTTGATCAAAGCTCGGGTCAATAGGAAGAAAAGTGACGATTTTTCAGATTAAAAATGATGATTTTGGAAGGTTGACCTTGAGTTGACCTTTGACCTTTTGACCTCAAAAATAGTTAGTTTCCCTATTTAGTGACTGTGTGCAAATGCTGTTCAATTTTCAAGTCAATCTGATGAAAATTGAGGATTTTAAACACTTGGCCTATGTTGACCTTTTGGCCTATGTTGACCTCAAAAATAGTTGGTGGTTGAATTCAGTGACCATATATGTAAATCCTCTTAGAATTTCAAGTCAATCAAATGCAAATTGGTGATTTTAGAAATTCAGCCTATGTTGACCTTTTGGCCTATGTTGACCTTTTGGCCTATGTTCACCTAAAATATAATTTGTGGTTGAATTCAGTGACCAGATATGCAAGTCATCTTCAAATTTCAAGTCAATTGGATGAAAATTGAGGATTTTAGAAATTTGGCAAAGTTGGTGACCTTTGGCCTATGTTGACCTTTTGACCTTTTGACCCCAAAAACAATAGGCTTCTCAATTGGGACGACCCATACAACTTGGTGAAGTTTTGTGACGATCGGTTTAGAATTGTGACCTGTAGGCCGGTGACAAACAGACAAACAGACAGACAGAACCACAAACGCAACCGACCAATATACTTGAAAAATCTTCGATTTTGCAAGTAATAAGAAAATAACTCCATAATAATTATTTTGGATCTCTCTCAAAGCAATATATATTTAATAAATAGGAAGTAAATTCCTGCGTGGGGCTAGTGTGAAAAAATTCTGACTCAACCCGGGACTCAAACCCACGAACCTCATCACTTACGCGGTGACAGCCCACTGAGCTATTGCGTCTCCGGGATATCCTCAGAGATTTCTCACACTAACGCTGCAAGCTTTATAATGGCCGATGTCTTACGTGCCTGCAAGGCAGACCCCAAATGTGAGTGTTTGTAAGTGTGTGAAAGTGCATTGAAGATGAACTCATCTTTAACAATATATGTATGTATATATATATATATATATATATATATATATATATATGAGATTTGTCTAACACAGAGACTATTGGACAGAAAGTAGACAGGGTGATGAAAGCAGCAGAGCACCAATTGCTCTAACGTGTTGATGAGATTAACTTATTTGTGTACAAGTCCACCAGCATACAATGCCTTCGGAAAGTATTCACACCCCTTGTCTTTTTTCACATATTGTTGTGTTACAGCCTGATTTTAAAATGGATTAAATTGAGATTTTTTTGGTCACTGATCTACACATAATACCCCATAATGTCAAAGTGGAATTTTTATTTAGAAATCTTTACAAAATAGTTAAAAACGAAAAGCTGAAATGTCTTCAGCCAATTAGTATTCAGCCTCTTTGCTATGATAATCCAAATTGAGCTCAGGTACATCCAATTTCCTTTGATCATCCTTGGGACATCTCGACAACTTGATGGGAGTCTACCTGTGGCCAATTCAATTGATTGGACATGATTTAGAGAGAAACACACCTTTCTATGCAAGGTCCAACAGTTGGCAGTGCACTTCACAGCAGAAACTCTACTATGAAGTCCAAGGAAATGTGTGTAGAACTCTGAAATAGAATTGTGAGGAGGCATACTGTAGATCTTGGGAAGGGTATAACACAATTTCTAGAGTGTTGAATGTTCCCAAGAGCACAATGAGCTCCATTATTAGGAAATGGAAAGAATATGGAACCACCCAGACTTGAGCAACCAGCCAAGAAGGACCTTGGTCAGGGAGGTGACCAAGAACCCAATGAACACACTGACAGAATTACAGAGGTCCTTGGCTGGGATGGGAGAACCTGCCAGAAGACCAACATTCTCTGCAGCACTTCACAAATATAGACTTTATGGGAGTGAGGTCAGATGGAAGCCACTTCTGAAAAAAAGGCACATGACGGCACGCCTGGAGTTTGCAAAAAGGCACATGAAAGACTCTGAGAGCATGAGGCTAAATATTCTGTGGGCTGATGATATGAAAATTTAACTCTTTGGCCTGAATGCAAAGCACGACGTCTGGCAGAAACCAAGCACAGCTCATCACCCATCTAACACCATCACTGCCGTGAAGCATGGTGGTGGCAGCATCATGCTATGGGGATGCTTTTCAGCGGCAGGGACTGGGAGACTTGCAAGCATAAAGGGAACAACAAATGGAGGCAAATACAGGAATATCCTAGAGGAGAAACTGCTTCAGAGTGTAAAAGACCTGAGACTGTGGCAAAGACTTGCGTTCCAACAGGGCAATGACCTGAAGCATACAGCCAAAGCAACACTTGAATGGCGTGAGAACAAGAATGTGAAAGTCCTTGAGTGGCCCACCCAAAACCCAGACTTGAATCCCATTGAGAATCTGTGGAAAGACTTGAAGATTGCTGTTCACCGACACTCCCCATCCAACTTGACAGAGCTTGAGCAAATCTGCAAGGAGAAATGGGAGGAACTTCCCAAATCCAGATGTGCAAAGCCGATACATACCGGAGAAGACTCACAGCTTGAATCGCTGCCGAATGCCCTTCTACGAAGTACTGTATTGATTGAGGGGTTGAATACTTATGTTATGTAAATTAAATATTTCTGTATTTCATTTTTTTTTTTTTTGTTATTTTGTGTAGGTCAGTGAGCATAAAATCTCAATTTGAGCCATATTAAATTTCAGCTGGAACACCAAAAAATGTGAAAAGGTCAAGGGGTGTGAATACTTTCTGAAAGAAGTGTAAATGTCGTTTTGGTTCTTTCTGATTGGTTCTAGTGACTAGTGAATTTGCAGTAATTGAAAACCTTTATGACTTAACAATGTATTTGTAGGAGGGAGAAGAGAAGAAAACCCACCAGTCATATTGAGTGGTTGTGCAAGTTGAACTAGTGCCAAGTCAAAATCTTTACTACTTGGGCGATATAAGGGGTGGCATAGGATTCGCGAAACCTTAAATCGAGGGTTTCCAGACCGCCTGGACAAAGTTCCTGCCATGACAGACCACAGCCGTACATCATTATGCCTGAAAATATAACAGACAAAGAAAATAGTTGGTGAAAATGTAACCTTGGTCCTCGAAAGACAATTGGCATTCTTTTAACAAGGGAATATAACATGTTACATGCCTTTGAATAGGATTTTTTTTTTTAATATTAAGATCTCTCTTATATGCACTGATATAGACCACAACGTTAGAAGGACCACCCCTTTGCAATATGTGGCATGAGCTGTGTGTACTATTTTTCATTCCGAGTCAGCCGTCAGATACATCATTGAAGCCTTATATGATCTTCAAAGTGACAATACTTTGGAAAGCTTTTTTAACCCTATCTTGGAGAATCTAGGTTACATTAATAACCCACCATTCTCCTTCAGATAGGGAATGTAACATCCCTTACAGATGGAAACATTATAACAAGGAGTGGGTGGGGAGAGAGGAGAGGAGGGGAGAAGAGGGTGGCAGGGAGATTGGGAGGGGGGAGCAGAGGGATGGGGGAGGGGAGAGTATAATGGAGCAGGACAATGGAGGAGTGAGTAGGAAATAGGACAAGGGATGAGCAGCGATCAGGATGAGAGGGGAGCAGGAGGAGAGTGAGAAGGAATGAGGAGGGTGAGCAGGGGATCAGGAGGAGGCATAAGCGGGGAGTATGAGGAGGGGTGAGCAGGGAGCAGGAGGAGGGGTGTGTGAGGATCAGGAGCAAGAGGACGGGTGTGCGAGGATCAGGAGCAAGAGGACGGGTTGCAGGGATCAGGAGCAGGAGGATGGGTGAGTGGGGAGCAGTATGAGGGGTGAGCGAGGATCAGGAGGAAGGGTGAGCGGGGAGCAGGAGGAAGGGTGAGCAGGGCGCAGGAGGAAGGGTGAGCGGGGAGCAGGAGGAAGGGTGAGCGGGGAGCAGGAGGAAGGGTGAGCGGGGAGCAGGAGGAAGGGGTGAGCAGGGAGCAGGAGGAAGGGTGAGCGGGGAGCAGGAGGAAGGGTGAGCGGGGAGCAGGAGGAAGGGTGAGCGGGGCGCAGGAGGAAGGGTGAGCGGGGAGCAGGAGGAAGGGTGAGTGGGGAGCAGTAGGAGGGGTGAGCGGGGATCAGAAGGAGGGGTGAGAAGGTAGCAAGAGGAGGGGTGAGCAGGTATCAGGGGGAGGGGTGAGTGGGTAGCAGGAAGAGGGGTTAGTGGAGATCAGGAACAGAGTTTGAGGGGATTTGGAGGAAGGGTGAGCGGGGAGCAGGATGAAGGGTGAGCGGGGAGCAGGAGGAAGGGTGAGCGGGGAGCAGGAGGAAGGGCGAATGGGGAGCAGGAGGAAGGGTGAGCAGGGAGCAGGAGGAAGGGTGAGCGGGGAGCAGGAGGAATGGTGAGAGGGGGGAGGAGGAAGTGGCAGAGCAGGAGGAGGGAGAAGGGGTGTTCCATTACCATAAGCTTGTAGAGTGCATGCCATGTGGCTTAAGCACTGAAACAAACACTCCAATGAAATGGTTGATAAGCAACGGCTGGCTTGCAGAGCGATACCTACTTGTGAAGATAAGGCCTTTGATGATTAGCGCTTGCAGTTCACTTATCTCAGTGCTTTACTTATTATAATCCTACCATTATTTAAATCGTTCTTTTAATTCGACCTTTGATTTGATTTATGTTGCCTTCCTAACTCCAGAGATTTCCCCCACAGAGTACCCAGGTGCGGCTGTGCAAGCCTTCACAGTGATCCCACTGATTAATTATTTTCGTTGCACTCAAAGTTACACTTTGGGCATATTCCTTAATCTTTTCATCATTCAATATACTTGTTGGAGCAGTAGAAAAGTTAAGTTTAATGCTTTGACAATATGGAGAAGGAGGAAGGGTAGGCCCCCAAAAGCTTAGTTATAGGAATCGGGTGGTTTCTTAAAATTTACAGATTTCGGCATTATTTAGTCCTGCAAATCCAATTCTCAAACGCGAACCCAGATTTTGATTAAATATTTTAATTAGTCTGTGATAGTAGATCGGGTTTCCAAGGCAAGGCACGTTTGAATAGGCCGAAACAAAATGGCGGCTTAAGAACTCAGCAATGTGACAGAGGGATGACCAAGATGGCGCACCGCCATTTTCGTAAGGCTTTTGTTTTTTTGTGATGTGCATCCCATAAATGATCTTCAAAAAGGGTGTTTAAACGCACCCAAACACAGTTTTCATTCCAGCACTCCTTTGGAGGTTGATGAGTATGCATGCAAAGTTTGGGATTGCTAGATTTCATGGTTTTGTAGTTATGGAGGAGACACCCACACTGACTGACTAACTGACTGACATATATTGTCTTTTATTATTATTATAGATTCTCTCACACGGTTTTTGCTTCGTTTTGTTTTGTGAGGAACACTATTTATAACTCGAGAGGTGAGACCAGGCCTCCAGATGCAATCATATTGCTCCTTTACTCCACAGCAGGCTAGCTATATCCAGCAAAGATACACTTTTTATTCCATTCCATTGCCAAGTTGTTTGGGCTTAGCGGTTAGGGTGCCGGCTTGGGATCCTCGGATCATGGGTTCGAATCCCAGTCGATCGCTGAATTAACGCCAGGGGTTGACTCAGCCTGTCATCCTTCCGAGGTCGGCAAATTGAGCACCAGTTCACTGGTAATTCCCTGTGCGTCGCAAGAGGGTTGGTGGCAGGAAGGGCATCTGGGCCATAAAACATTGCTTCAAAAAGGGGACCAAGGTGCCCGAAAAAGGACCAACCCTTGCTCTGCGGGGAAAAATGGCCTCTAAAGGTGGTTCTATACACTTTGCCTTCTACAACCATTGCCTGCTGTGTATCTCCCTTTTACTTGAAGTATAGCAGTGTAGTGAAATCGTATCCGTACTGAACCCGGGTGGGGATGCTCGCTGCTCGCTGTCATTGTTGTCCCCACCAGGGGCGTGACTATAAGACCCGTTGCCGTGTCAGTGCTCCGAGACTTCTCCCTTGTGACATGTTACATCGGTAGCCTCGTTAATGGTACGCCTTTATAGAATATCTAGCTTGCTTGCATTGACTGATATGAATGGCTTTATGAGATGTCGCATCGTATGCTTATTGTGTATTTCTACTTACAGGAATGATGTGATGATCTAAATGCAATTAAACCAAACCGTTGGACTAAAAGTTGTGCGGACCTGAATGGTTTTCCACAACACTTAATTGCATTAAGTTGCCGCAGAATTGCCGCAGAACCCACGAGCCCAGCGCCTTACCCGTCTTCGAAGGGGAGGGCCCCTCGCTGCGGCCCGCTGGGCGCTCAGACAACCTTGACTGGCGCCACCGGAAAGCCACCACCGTCTCATTCTCCATCGGGGACAAAGGCCGCGTCCTTGGCCAAACCTCGAGCCACGCAAGGGAAGAAACAGCTTTCGAATACTACGGAAGCCTCTTGTCAAAGCGACCAAACGAAAAAGGCGATTTCGAATACTACTACGGACGCCTTTTGTCAAAGCGACCAAACGAAAAAGGCGATTTCGAATACTACGGAAGCCTTTTGTCAAAGCGACCAAACGAAAAAGGCGATTTCGGCTACAACGGAAGCCTTTATCTGCCAGGAGTGTCAAAAGGCGATGTCAAATACTACTGAGGCCTTTTCTCATCGGATTTTGAATCGCGAAACACCGGAATGCTGGGGAAAGTCCTCTGATGACGATAATGGATTCCCCATGGTCAACGCAGACTCCGGCCACGATCGCAAAACTGCAGCTGGTGTAGGATCCACCCGCGAGGCTGGTCCGACCCATTCGGGGGGCTCAGTCCCGCTCCCAGCTGCCTCGTCTGGCCTGGCTCAAGCCCTTATTCCCCTTATGGTTGAGGGCCATTGTGTTCAGGCCTTGGTGGACACCGGATCTACGGATAGTTTTATCGACCAGCGACTTGTGCTCAGGCATGGATGGCGGATCGGGCGGTCTACACGACGGATCTTCATGGCATCCCAGGGACTCCGGCTTAGCACAAAAGGGGAATGCCGATTGTAACTAGTGCTAAAGGGACGGGTTTTCCCTGATGTACACCTTATGGTTTTACCCGCATTATGTGCTGATATTCTGCTAGGACACGATTTTCTTAAGCTGCATGGACGTCTGGTAATGGAGTTCGGTGGGCCTGACACTCTTGTTGTGGGGGCGGACGACGCGCTAACGGTGTGCGCCCTAGCGCAAATGGACGTCCGTCCGCTTTCGCTGTTCCCCAATCTAACCTCCGACTGTACCCCTGTCGCGGTAAAATCGAGACGCTACTCCCGCGCGGACATGCAATTCATTGCGGACGAAACGACACAGCTCTTGAAAGACGGCATCATAGAACCTAGTAGGTCACCGTGGCGTGCTCAGGTCTTAGTGGTGCGCAGTGAGGCCCACCGCAAACGCATGGTAATCGACTATTCCCAAACGATTAACCGCTTTACACAGCTGGATGCCTACCCCCTTCCGGGGATGGACGCGCTAGTGCAACAGGTGTCCCAGTATTCGGTCTATAGTACTCTCGATCTCCGTAGTGCGTACCACCAGATCCCTATCTCTAGGGCGGATCGTATCTATACCGCTTTCGAGTCGGGGCAGCGGTTGTACCAATTTACACGATTGCCCTTTGGGGTGACGAACGGGGTCGCTTGTTTCCAGAGGGCCATGGATGACCTCGTTGCGCGGGAGCACTTAACCGATGTTTTCGTCTACCTCGATAACCTTACGGTTTGTGGATATGACCAAGGGCACCATGACGCTAATCTGAAGCGCTTCCTTGAGGTCGCGCAACGGTATCACTTAACTATGAACGAGGATAAGTGCCGATACTCCCTACGCACCATAGATCTTCTGGGGTACACCGTGACCCATGGCTCTGTCTCTCCGGATAAGGAACGTCTGCGACCTTTGCTCGACATGGCCCCTCCCTGCGATCGGGCTTCCCTGAAACGCGCCCTTGGGCTGTTCGCCCATTACTCCAAATGGGTGCAAAATTTCTCCGCGAAACTTCGCCCCCTTGTGGCCTGCGACACCTTTCCCCTGAGTTCGGCCGCATTGACGGCCTTTGAAGGACTTAAGACCGACATCGCCCGAGCCGCCGTAGCAACCATTGACGAGAGCGGCTCGTTCGTCCTCGAAAGTGACGCCTCGGATCAGGCCATCGCGGCGACCCTCTCCCAAGGGGGACGTCCCGTGGCTTTCTTTTCACGGACTCTTACCTCCGCTGAGCGGCGGCACTCGTCCGTTGAAAAGGAAGCGTATGCGATCGTCGAGTCTATTCGGCGATGGCGCCCGTACCTACTCGGGCGGAGCTTCCAAATCATCACGGACCAGCAAAGCGTTGCGTTCATGTACGACACCTTACACGCCCAGCGCATTAAGAACGAGAAAATCACTCGCTGGCGTATCGAACTCGCCGACTTCTGTTACACCATCAAATATCGCCCAGGGAAGGATAACCAGGCCGCCGATGCCTTATCGCGCCCCACTACATGTGCTGGTATCACCTCGTTGGAGGGCCTACGGGTGCTGCATGCTACTGCGGGCCATCCCGGCGTAACGCGTTTCGCTCATTTCGTGCGGAGTGGGAATCTCCCTTACTCGATTGACGATATCCGCCGTATCTGTCGCGACTGCGCTATCTGCGCGGAAATCAAACCGCGTTTCTATAACCCCCCTATGGGGACTCTGGTGAAGGCTACACGCCCGTGGGAACGCTTGGCGATGGATTTCAAGGGCCCTTTGCCGGTGTCGAGCGGCTCTCGCTATCTGCTCACTATCGTTGATGAGTACTCACGATTCCCCTTTGCTTATATGTGCGCGGACATGACTGCTGCCACGGTGATGCGTTGCTTACAGAACTTGTTCTCAATGTTCGGTTACCCGGCCTATGTCCATACCGACCGGGGTGCAGTCTTCTTGTCTCAGGAGGTGCGCGGCTATCTGCTCCAAAACAACGTTGCGTCTAGTTACACCACGCCGTATAGACCCCAGGCTAATGGGCAGATCGAACGCTTCAACGGGATTATCTGGAGGGCCGTCATGCTCCATCTCCGGACCCACGGCCGGGGCCTCGATAAATGGGCTTGGTCGCTACCTGCGGCGTTGAACTCAATCCGGGCACTCCTGAGTACGGCAACTAACCAAACTCCCCACGAGCGTCTTTTCCACCACCCCAGGAGCTCGGGGTGTATACGGTCTTTGCCCAGTTGGCTCGCTGGGCCCGGGCCGGCCTACCTTAAACGGGCAGTTCGCGCGAGCAAGTACGACCCCCTTGTGGACAAAGTGCAGATTCTCCAGGCTAATCCTGAGCATGCTCGTGTGATGACGTCTGATGGTCGTGAGACTACTGTCTCCGTTCGTCATCTTGCCCCTTGCGGGGTCGACGACCTTAGTAGGGAATCGGACGAACCAGTCGAACCCGTCTATGAGACTATGACCTCTCCCGACGCTCCCATCGCCGACAGTCCACCGACCCTCCCCCCGTCGAGACTGCCCGGGTCCGACGACTTGGCGTTACCCCCTTCATCACCCGACCCTGTTGACGCCTCTGACACCGGGGATACAGGGTTACGAGACGCCGTACCCGGGGAATTTCGAACGCGTGCTGGCAGAGAAATTCGCCGCCCGGCCCGCTACGGTTGGGCCGACTAATACTCCGCGCCCATGCTGACGCTCACTCGCTTTTAGCCACGCGGCCGTATAATTCTGACGGGGGGGTGAATGTAGTGAAATCGTATCCGTACTGAACCCGGGTGGGGATGCTCGCTGCTCGCTGTCATTGTTGTCCCCACTAGGGGCGTGACTATAAGACCCGTTGCCGTGTCAGTGCTCCGAGACTTCTCCCTTGTGACATGTTACATCGGTAGCCTCGTTAATGGTACGCCTTTATAGAATATCTAGCTTGCTTGCATTGACTGATATGAATGGCTTTATGAGATGTCGCATCGTATGCTTATTGTGTATTTCTACTTACAGGAATGATGTGATGATCTAAATGCAATTAAACCAAACCGTTGGACTAAAAGTTGTGCGGACCTGAATGGTTTTCCACAACAAGCAGTACGGTAATAAAATGGTGATGTCTGTGTATAGTCACCGTTTGAAGCAGTGAGCAGCAGTAAGAATCCAATTTTCAGTGAGAAGAGATCCACCACAACGATGACTGCCAGCCCAATGCAGGCTAAGGAGCCAAGGCCAGCGGCCAGGCCTAGCTTCAGATCCTCCAACCACACGTGATGCTGGTCCCCACGGCAAACCACATGCTTAAACAAACAGAAAAACTATTAGGTGAAGAATGTTGTTTGTTATGTTTGGTGTCATACATGTAAGCTTTTTAGAACAAAACACATGAATTGGTGGCAATGGCTTTTAAATCGGTCGCACACTGGAGTGATTCACTTGTGTGAATGCAAGGCGATTCATCTAAGATCATTGGAGTGTGGATCTCGAGGCCCCTCACAAACTAGTGTCTGACGATTGGGACTCACCCGTGAATACCCTATTCTGTGACGAGCTGGGGGGCAGAGATTGTGCGTGCGATTAGATATATTGATTACATATGGATAATGGAGATGCGAGATTTTTATTTTCTACAATTTGCTTTATGTATTTGCTTTAGGCAATGAATGATTTTTTTTTTAAATCAGGTTTCGAGTTCTGTTGTTTGATTTATTTATTATATTACATTTAAAGGAAGGATGTGTAATTGGAACATTAGGGAGGAGGAGCAGGGAATAATAATTGTAAAATAGAATAATATAATAAAATAAAATAAATTGTACATGCTTTTGCAACCATATCATCTGTACCAACTTGCAGCAGTCAATATTTACATATTCACACATTCACATGTTATAACCTTGGGGGAATAAGTGATTGTATAAAACGTCTGCAAAAGTTTTTTAAAATCCGTTTTTTTTTCCAGAAACGTGCTGACTCTTTCTTCCAATTTAAAATCTTTAAAAATACAAATTTTCCAATTTCTTCCAATTGAACATTGCCTCAAACAGGGAACCATGATTGTCATGGGGCCCGCAAGGCTAACCCCCGCTCTAGCGGGGAAAAATGGCCTTAAAACGATCATTCATTCATTCATTTATTTATTGTTAACGTGTAGTGGTTACCTTATTCACATGTCGCGGTTACCTTATTCACTTGTCGCGGTTAACTTATCCGCATGTGACGGTTACCATTACGATGGGTTTGGACTAACCCATGCACACGGGCTTTTGGTTGTGTCGTCGTGACGCACGCTCGGCTGTTGGAGCCACGCCCTCCGAAGAGGGTTCTTGGTTTTATATAAGCCGTTACGACTTCCGTTCGAGAGCAGTTGCTGGAGATTTCTGTACAATAAACAACCTTTTGTACCCAACGAAATGGCCTCTTCTTGTCGTCTTCGGCAACCGCTAAACTGGTGACCCCGTTGCCCCCGGATGTATTCGGGGGCCAAATGAACACGGCAGGATTGCGACCGCAATTTCTTCCACAAGACCTAAACTCGAACTGCCGGAGTTTTAGCAACGACGAGCGGCCATGTGGTTTGAATTTACATAAAGTAATTTAATGGTCAAGGTTGCCAGGTCTATACTACCTCTTGAGATTGCTTCATGGCAAAAAGGATATTTTGGACCTTCAGGGATACGTCTCATCATTCCTTCATAAATGTCAATTGGGCTTCTGGTACAGGGCCTGAACTCCAGCTCGAGACAATATTGCCCCATGATTGGTGCTGAGATGGACATCACACTCCTCAAATGATATGATTTACCCATTATTTATTTAAGTGGATTCTGTCTACCAAGATTAATTTTAAATACCAGAATAAAAACTACAGGACATGGTGTCGGTGCATTTGAAATTCGCCTTGAAAATGATGGGGTTCACCCATCAGTGAATGCTTGTATTCCTGGGCAACACCACATGAATGTGCCAAATAATGTCAGTAATCACCAGGCGGTTCATATGGATGAATCTTTCCATTGCCAAGTTGCATTATCTGTACATTTTAAAATAATATTGTTTATTATATATTTACTAGTAAAAAAAAAAACTCCGTTAAATATGACAGGTTGGAACAGCTTAATCGACGGTACAGCCTCATGAGCATGCCAAATTCTGAAGCCTCGGCCTAGTTTGCTTATATCTTCTTTATTTATTATACATCCTATGGACATAAATGAACACTCGGTTTACTCTGCATACGTTGCACGCACATCACGTGCAGCAAATTTCACCTGCCTGTACCTTGTATTTATTGTTTTTTAAAACGCTTCTGTACACCACCCTTGAGGCTCGGTTTGCAAGCCACCGTCTACAATTCCAATAGAAGAGACATAATTACTCTTTTAATGAAAATGTTTTTCGAGTTTGTTTTATCCTCAAATATAGACCGTGGTGAACACACATTCGTGTTTTAAAAAATTGGCCTTTAAAACCTACTCTTATAAAGTGGGACAGACATCTGTACAAACACACAAACTGAGATTGTGTTTTATATGGTAGATATATATGTGTATATATATACAGTACCTACGCTGGCATTGCAACTTGAGAATTTGCGCACTTTCACATTCGTCACTGCATGAAAAACAGATGGAAAAGCACATGTTATGAACCAAATAGCAATGATTATAATAGCAAAAACTTTTACTTTATATTTCAGGATTGGACTGATGGGACAACTTAGAAGTTAACATTCTCATCATTGAGCTGTTATGGCTGAATTTGATTCAGCGTGGTTGTGGGGCAGGCTCCCCCTCCCCTGTTAGTTACGCATCCTGCAGTAAGTGCTGGTGTGACACAGGATGGAAGACTTGGGCCGAAAATGTTCGACCCAACGAGAAAGTGGGAAGAATCGGTTGGGGATGTCATACGGGGATGTTATATACTGTTACGGACACGACTTAAGATGTTGTGATGGGCCGAGCGGAATGGCCGCCGTGTTCGCACAGTTTACCCGATTACACTCGAACGTTGGCCAAATCGCGCTACGCTAAATCAATGATGGAAAGGACACAACGACTGGGATAAATGAAACGACGCAAGGGGTACAGTTCTCAAGACCTCCGGAGGAGGATATAATTGGTGGGGGAGAAAAGGGGTAGATTACAAGGTATGAGGTAAAGCACAGAAGAGATAGGCACTTAGACACAATCTTATCTTATCCCCGACAGACCACAGACAAACGGAACAAGACTGACTTACACAGGGATTGATGGCAGGGAAGGACAGGCAGTCGATAGCACAAGGTGCACCTTGGCTCAGGGGCAGAATCAAACACGGTCCGGTCCAGAGATGCGGGGAGGTATTGCAGCGCTCGGAGGTGGCGTCCTTCTCTGTCCAAGCTGAGGGCGCATCTGACGTCACCTCCCTCTTCCTGCGCATGCTCAGCGGGGAGTGACACGCCCTCGGCTCGTTGGCTCCGCCCCAGATGGCATCGGTCCGCCGCTTCTATTGGGTGCGGGGGGTTACCGGGCTCCGCCCTTGATGAGGAGCTGACAGCGAGCCCCTACGTGGTAACCCCGTCGAGCACATGCTCGATGGCGGCTCGTTGGAAAGGCTTGGTGCCCTTTCAACACCCCCTACCAACCAAGCCGGAGTGAGGACGCCCACTCCCCGCGCCGCCGCCGCTGTTGTTGTTGTTGTTGTTGAACCGTGAGGAAGAGCTGCGGGGAGGTATTGGGAGGTCCTAACTTCCTAACGGTGCCATACAATCACATTCTGGTGCAACGAAGAGTCAGAATTAATGGAAACGAGTCCTTAACTGACATAGACTAAGAATAACTAGCAAGATGTCCTATAGTTGTCTACGTGAGATGCGGTGGACCTGGATGCGACATTTAATGGGGGAAATAGGGGAAGGTCGGGTCTACAGAGTGTTGTTTACAGGAAATGGGACTAGGGAATGGGGGATTGGGGATAGTTGGGAAGTATGGAGGAAATAGGGGAATATTTACAAGCGGATATGGATGGAGGCCAATCTCATATCCGCAACATTGCACCCTTCTCTACCTCGGGGCGTCCCGACCCGATAAATTTTTACCTACGTTAGTATGGCACTCAGATGTAGTTCTCTCTACTATTAACTCAACCCTGAGTGCGACAGTTTTACAGATGTTCACAAATGAGTAAATATGTCCCCCTACGACGTTGCACCCTTCTCCTCACAGAAACACACCCACAGGATAACCGAATCGCGGAAAGAATCCTCAAACTAAACATACAGCCGGTAGGGAGCATTATTTACACAAGACTGATATTTACACTACGATCCAGGACCTGTTCTTTGAGGAACACATGCAGATGTTATGCATAGAGAGAGCACGCATGCCAGCATCGATACACCAACCCACGAGTGCCCTGTGGCCCTACGGCCTTTAATAATGTGCAGAGCACCCTGTCCAAGCACCAAAAGCACCACCCCATACACACAGTCAGCACCATCCGGTGCACCAATAAAGTGTTCATAGTCACCGGTGGTGTCGCAGCCGGCCGATGTTCTGCCGCTGGTCTTGCCTTCCTGGAGTGCACTTGGCCTTCTGGCTTCTTTAAAAATAAAGAAAGGCGCCAACCGCGTCCATTTCTAAATTGTGGCCGTCAGGGGGGCCAACTAAAAGTGGTTCACCTGTATGGCATAGGTGCCACGTTGACCCAGAGGTCCATCAACGGGTGGTGCTTGCCCGCAAAAGAACTGCGGTCCATTGTGGGCGGCCACCAAAATTGCGGTCCATATGGTGTATCGATCCAGGCAGCAAGCAGCGAAAGTACAGGCCCACAACTGCGGAGCCAGCACCTCTCTCTCCTCTCTCTCTGCCCCAAAGCCAGATCCTCGGAGGTGGGAGACAAAAAAGAAGACAAGTGAGTAAGGTGGTAAGGGCGCAAAAGTGCACGCAATACAAGGTAATGCACACTGGGGGCACATGGGAACCAGGTGAGACAGGTACGTTCCTACCGTACGCCCCCCCCCCCCCCACCAGGTAACCTACATTGCCCCTCCCTTACCCCTTACTGTATCCACAAAACACAACACTACCCATAAACATCTACTTTACACATCAACAAACGTCCCTACTGTCTTCCCCGTTCCTCCCATAAACCAAATTCGTCTTCTCTCCCTCCTAACCAATCAAATTTGCCATTTCCAACTCTCATCAAAATTTGCCATCTCCAACTCAACATCAAAATTTGCCATCTCCAATTCATCATCAGTCCCTCCTAAGGAGGGAGAGATGGAATCACCCCAATGTCTCATCCACGTCGTGATGCGTCTCACAAATCCACACAGCAATTCTCATTTCCTGCAACACAGAACAAAGGAACACAGGTGTGGAGTCATCATCACCACAGGTAAGTGGCTGCGTATGGTGCGACAGGTTCCTCAATCCTAACTATTTCCTAAATGACTTTAACAACTTTACATTACCCGGGGTCTTTCCCTGCCAATCCATTGGCCAACTTACACTATGGGTTCTAAAAACCAATTCCCATTGACCAAACAGTGGTGCTTCTCAATTTGGGGTCTCACTCCCCCGATTCATCTCCCGGTGCCCTCGCACAATTTCTGGGCTGTGACGTGTAGCTCTCCCAGCAGGTCTACCCACCTGCACACCTCCACCACTGTAGTTGCCACCCGAGCTTACCTGCTCCTCACCCTAACCTAACTAACTGGGGAAGGCCCTCTCGCACTCTCACCCCCTCAGTGCCCTCTCTGGCACGGGCTGCCCGATCCACACCCGGGATCCTCAGGCACCCACTGACACTAACGGCTCCCAGAGCCCACCTGCGGCCTCACCTGGCCGACATCCTCACAGTGGTGGAATGCCCAAACCAACTACACACACTAACAGGCTACACGCCCAGCCATTTCCACAACACTAATGCACCCATCCACAATACCATTCTGCAACCGCACCACAAATGCCAATATCCAACCACAATTTACCTATACCCTCTACCTAACACTTACACTACCCGCCCCGGGTACTCGTGAAAGGGGTCCACTCTTCCCCCATCCACACCTTCACACCATGCACACCACTCCGTACCACTTACTCCAACTCTCTCCACACCACTCATTCCCTGCTCCATGTATTCCACACACCTGTACTTGCACACCTGTGCTCTCATACTTGGTGCCGCCTGCACCCTTCTCTCCCCCAAGTGCATTCGCGCTGATCCACAACACTCACTACTCCCTCACTGCTCCACACACCTGTCCAGTTCTCACACAGCATCATCTCATCTAACTACTCCCCTCTGAAACTTGCGCTTCCCAGTCGTCCCTTTAAACTATTGCGCTCCCTCGTCATTATCATCCATACTACTCTACCTGCGTCCCCACTACAGGTATCAGTCACTAACTAACCTTAACGTCACCTAATGTCATCTTCGCTAGATCCCTAACAATATAACCTAACCCACCCGGGCTAGTTTTCACTGCCATAAACCCCATAATCTAGTGCGCATTTGCCCCACTATCATGGGAAGGGTGGCAGGGATGCCACCGTTACCCACTGGGCCCATCGCTCATCAATCCCCCAGTCCTCTGGCACTAATAAGCCCCCCTTATTCAGAGGTACTGGGTCCCGCCTTGGCATCTAAAGCCGAGGCAATCCACGGGGGCGCCTGCTCGCCGGTGTAAGGCCTTATCCGGTCGGCGTGGACGATCCGAGGGAGGGCTCGTGGCCCCATTTTGATTTTTACTACCACGTCACAGACTTGCGACAGGACGACCCCAGGGCCTTGCCAGGGAGAGGTGAGTTTCGGGCACCTACCCTTCCTCCTCCGGGGATTGAAGAACCAAATCTTCATCCCCGGAGTGTACTGACTCCCCTGGCTCCGGTGGTCCTACCTGCGCTTCATCTTTTCCCCCGCCAGATGGAGTTGGCGGCGGGCAAAGGCATGGACTAGCTCCATGCCTTCCTCTAGGTGACGTGCGTACCCCTCCCTCGGCGGGTTAACCACTGTGTCTGGCACGGGACCGCATAGCAAGTCGGCGGGAGCCCGTAACTCCCGCCCATACATAAGCAACGCTGGACTGCATGCGGTGGCCCCGTGCTGGCTGGTTCGGTAGGCCATGAGCAAATAAGGGAGATGTTCGTCCCAGTCATCCTGACGGGTGGCGGTGAACAGTGCCAGTTGTTGGATTAGAGTTCGGTTGAATCTCTCCACCATCCCGTCAGATTGAGGTCTTAAAGGCGTTGTTCTTGTTTTCCGAATTGACAGGAGACTGCACACATCTTTTAGCAATTTGCTCTCAAAATTTCGTCCCTAGTCGGTGTGCAACTCCTGTGGAATCCCATGCCGGCACACAAATCCTTCCACGAAGGCCTGCGCTACCACCCCTGCTTCTTGGTTGGGGAGGGCGTAGGCCTCCGGCCACTTGGTGAAGTAGTCCATCACAACGAGGATGTACTTATTACCTAGGCGGGTGCGGGGTAGTGGGCCTAGTATATCCATGGCCACCCGCTCTAGGGGGGCCCCCACCTGGTGTAATTGAAGGGGGGCCCTCATCCTCCGTGCTGGTCCCTTTTTGGCAGTACAGGCGTCGCATCTCCGACACCAGTCCTGTATGTCGCGCCCCATATTCACCCAATAAAACCTCCGGCGTACCTGCGATGTCGTCTTTGTCCTGCCCAAATGGCCGCCGGGGCGGGTACCATGCACCTGTTGCAATATATCGGTCTTAAATTTATTTGGGACTACCACCAGCCAGGAAGTTTTATCAGAGGGAACCTCCACCTTATTTTTTTCTATGTGCTCCCGCACCTCCCGCTCTTTAACCTCCATCACCTCTACCACCTTGTTCATTTTCCTCGTCAGGTCCTCATGTACCGTCTGACACTCTTTTTTAATTACCCCTACGTCCTTTTTCATCTCCTTCTGTGTTGATTTTAAACCCTCTATTACCGCTGTGTTCTTCTTTACCTGGTCCCCCAACTCCTTTTGTCCCACTGTCAGTTGTTCTACTCCCAGCGTCAACTCCTCTATACCACCTTGCAATTTTACAGTCCCCTTTCTCACCTCCTTCTCCATGCGCTCCTTACAGTGCCTCACCTCCTCGCGCACTCCTCCGACACTCCTCACTCACACCTCTTCTGATCTCCTCTCCCATCACTTGCATCTCCTGCCCAGATGCCACCCTCATCTGCTCCATTTCCTCCCTGTGAGCATCCAATTTAGTTTCTACCCCCATTCTGACCCCCTCTATCTGCTGCCCCATTTTTTAAACTTCCCTTTCTGCTTGGTCCCTCATGTCCCTCAATTTGCCTTCCATACTGTTTTCTAACCCCTCTAACCCCTTTTGCATCCCTTCCATTTGATTCTCTTGAGCGGCCATTCTGTTTTCTACCCCCATTAACCCATTCTTTACCTCTTTTATCCCATTGTCTAACCCCTCACCGGTACCCCTCGCTTCGTCCCTCATTACCCCCATTTGGCCCTCTAATCGCTCACTATCAGCCCTCAATTCGTCCCTCATTACCCCCATTTGGCCCTCCAATCGCTCACCCAATCGCTCACTATCAGCCCTCATTTGCTCACCATTAGCCCTCATATCGTCCTTCTGCAGGTTGAGGGACGCCTGCATTTGTACCATAAATTGCTCCATGAGGGCCTGCATTTGGGCCATCCCTCCCACTTGTGCAGCGGGTGCGGCCGCCGTAGCCATGTGCGAGGCGCCATTTTGCGCGCCCGCAACCTCGTGCGCGAGGACGCCATTTTGCGAACCTGCCGCCCTCACTGCTTCGCTCTCCTCATGTCCCTCAATTTGGTCCTGGATCGACCCTGCCTCACTCTCCTCTACCGGAACCCAGCCGTCTTGATCTGCCATAGCGCGACTTTCAAAATTCGGGTTTTTTTTTTGTAAAACAAAATCAAATTTCGCCGTTAATAATTTCGAGCGCGTGAAGCGCGCTTCGGGTCCAATCCCACTTCCCGACACCAATTGTTACGGACACGACTTAAGATGTTGTGATGGGCCGAGCGGAATGGCCGCCGTGTTCGCACAGTTTACCCGATTACACTCGAACGTTGGCCAAATCGCGCTACGCTAAATCAATGATGGAAAGGACACAACGACTGGGATAAATGAAACGACGCAAGGGGTACAGTTCTCAAGACCTCCGGAGGAGGATATAATTGGTGGGGGAGAAAAGGGGTAGATTACAAGGTATGAGGTAAAGCACAGAAGAGATAGGCACTTAGACACAATCTTATCTTATCCCCGACAGACCACAGACAAACGGAACAAGACTGACTTACACAGGGATTGATGGCAGGGAAGGACAGGCAGTCGATAGCACAAGGTGCACCTTGGCTCAGGGGCAGAATCAAACACGGTCCGGTCCAGAGATGCGGGGAGGTATTGCAGCGCTCGGAGGTGGCGTCCTTCTCTGTCCAAGCTGAGGGCGCATCTGACGTCACCTCCCTCTTCCTGCGCATGCTCAGCGGGGAGTGACACGCCCTCGGCTCGTTGGCTTCGCCCCAGATGGCATCGGTCCGCCGCTTCTATTGGGTGCGGGGGGTTACCGGGCTCCGCCCTTGACGAGGAGCTGACAGCGAGCCCCTACGTGGTAACCCCGTCGAGCACATGCTCGATGGCGGCTCGTTGGAAAGGCTTGGTGCCCTTTCAACACCCCCTACCAACCAAGCCGGAGTGAGGACGCCCACTCCCCGCGCCGCCGCCGCTGTTGTTGTTGTTGTTGTTGAACCGTGAGGAAGAGCTGCGGGGAGGTATTGGGAGGTCCTAACTTCCTAACGGTGCCATACAATCACATTCTGGTGCAACGAAGAGTCAGAATTAATGGAAACGAGTCCTTAACTGACATAGACTAAGAATAACTAGCAAGATGTCCTATAGTTGTCTACGTGAGATGCGGTGGATCTGGATGCGACATTTAATGGGGGAAATAGGGGAAGGTCGGGTCTACAGAGTGTTGTTTACAGGAAATGGGACTAGGGAATGGGGGATTGGGGATAGTTGGGAAGTATGGAGGAAATAGGGGAATATTTACAAGCGGATATGGATGGAGGCCAATCTCATATCCGCAACAATACTTTTGGTGAGGGCAGTTGGGGCCATTCTTAAAAAGGGGGAAAAAAAAAATAAAGCACAGGAGCCAACCGAGACTTGCACAATAATTACTGGGCGGCAGGATGGCCTGATGGTACGTAGACACCTAAATTTGAATTTGATGCATCGGATAGAAGCTGAATCGGATAGATAGACCTGTAATCATCGGATAGATAGAAGTGTGCAGGAATATTGCTAGGACCTGTAAGTAGCTTGAGTTTGGATGGGTAATGGTTTCAGGGATTGGTATAGGCATGATTGGCTGATTGGTCTACTCCTGTGCAAAGTTTCTTGTATATCCTTTTATTTCATTGATTACCTTCACCACCGGAGGTGGACAGAGGTTATGTTTTCACAACTGTCTGTCTGTGAGCAGGATATCTCGAAACGTTAGACGGATTTGGATGAAGCTTGGTGGACAGGTTTGGTGTGGGACAAGGACGAATTGATTCGATTTTGGTGAAGATCTGGATCTGGATACTGGAATTTTAAAAGTGATTCTTCACAATGGAATACTGCTCTCCCCTTTTGGTTGGTACTCCTGTCTCACACCTAGCTCGGCTTCACGCGGTTGAAACCAAAGCATTCAGCATCATTGGAATCTCCCGCGATGAAGCTGATTCTGAGGGCCTTTCTCTCTCTCACCGCAGATAGGTAGGTGGTCTTTCTGTCTTCCCTCGACTCCTCTCCGGCCTTGCTCCCCCAGCTCTATCTGTGCTCTGTCCCCCAAATATTCCAACAGGTCGCACAAGCTCTGCCTATAACCCTCTTCTGGTGAAATTGACAAAATCAAGACTCTCTGCTCACCTTCACGCCTTCATTCGTCTTTTCTCCCACCTCTGGAACAAACTCCCACACCCTCTTCAATCCCTCTCCTCCCCCCACATCTTCAACCACTGAACAGGTGTTCACCACCATCTCTTATCTTCTCCATCCAAAACCTTGATTCGATTTTGGTGAAGATCTGGATCTGGATACTGGAATTTTAAAAGTGATTCTTCACAATGGAATACTGCTCTCCCCTTTTGGTTGGTACTCCTGTCTCACACCTAGCTCGGCTTCACGCGGCCCCTTCACCTAGCCCCTTCAATACACCCCAAATCCGCCTCTTTCAATCTCCAACTTCTTTCCTGTAATTCCTAGTGGTGTTAATTTGCTTTATACCGTGTACCCCTCCCTCCTCCCTCAGCCCTCTCCCTCCCACAGATCTACCGACGTCCCTGTTCTCTACTGTTGTTGTGCTTGTATGCTTCCCTCTCTCTCCCCCTCTTGTCTCCTGGTACACGGTATAAAGTCTTGTCTCCCCCTCCCTTCTTGTCTCTTGTCTCCCCCTCCCTTTATCTTATGCTTTATGTGTCCATGTATGTTTTCATGTTCAATGTGTTAGCTCTTACACGAGCCTCGATTCTGTATTTTTTTTTTTAAACCCCAAAAAAACAAAAAAAACACTGTGATATTGCCAAAGATATATAGCATGATATCTCAAAACGTTGTGGATGAGTTATGACAAAACTTTGTGGATGGGTTAGGTAGGTGACAAGAACAAGCCGATGTGATTTTGGTGAAGATCCGGCCTATCAGTGGGATACAAAACAAACTGTTCAGCCTGGCAGAGGAATGCGCTCTACCGAGTGTCGTTTTAGTTTACATATACAATAGTATTATAATTATGGCTATGTAAAATCTGTAGTTTATAAAAAAGTAAATCCTATGACATTTATAACCTTCAAAATTAAACACAATTTTGTTCCACTAACAAAGACCTTTGTACTCATGTTTGCACTGTCCCTACAGATACCAGGAATGTGTCAATATTGAAGGGAAATATTCCAACCTCTTCCACTCATCCTTTCCTTCAGTCTGCACAAAATAAACCTTTCCTATGTTTTCTCTGTACTTTGGCTCACCAAATATACATTCCAAAAGCTTGCTTTGTACATTTGACTTATTGGATAAACATTTCAAATGTTTACTCTGAATGTTTGGATCATCTTGTACAAATGATATGGAGAATGAGATACAGTTCAAGAAGACATGAAAAAATCCGTAAACTCACAATTTCACTCAACACCATATTATGGAATCTAGAAAGTTACAATTCTTGTGTATCAAGTGATTTTATTGATGATTGATGTTTATTTGATGAGAGAATCAAAAATGAAACTCACTTGAAGATGATGCAGTATTTTAAAGGAAGACCCTTGTGAAGGCATTCTCTGGACAGGTGGGCAAAACGTCTTGGTATGGGAGTGAGACAGCTGGCATTCACCAACCCCCAGGTACTATGCCTTGTCAGGAGACATCATTCTGTGTCACAAAAGCACTCTTTCATCTGACAGACGTTGCTTGCATCTTTTACCACACACCCAATCATTTGAACATCTGCCTCTCGTGTTAAAAGCAGAGGTGACTTCTCTTTTCAAGAATTCTTTCTGTCCAAAGAGGCTTTGTAATCACTTCGAGTTGTAAAACTACTTATCACGCACAGCCATCTCCAACCTGCCCCTCCACCTCTCATCCTGCTTGCTCATCAGTAAAACAATGCAGACACAGGTGGGCAAATAAGAAAGAACGTAAGATATCCAGCTTAAATGGAAGGGGGATGGAAAATGCTTCCAAGTGATATTTTCCTGAGGGTATGGTCTTATGTGCAGTCATTTTCTGAGACTTAGCTTGACAGAATAAAGTAATAGGTGGTCATTTGCCCATCAAGGAAAAACACCTTGATTTGTGCCCCTTTTGCTGCAACTGGCTTTTGGTCAGGTCAATCTTTTGGGACTTCCACTGGTAACATGTAACCCGTGGTCAGGTTGTCGTCAACTAAACCGACACCTCTCCTTGGCTTTGCTAGTGGGGAGGGTGACTGTGACACCATGCCAGGACCAAAAAGAACACCTGGCAAAGGGCGGATGAGCTCCCATCAGGAACCAAAGGCCATCCAGTAAAGTAAGGAGATGGTGTCTCCTAAAAAAAACACCAATCTGGTTTGGACCGGTTCAAGTCATACGAAAGACTTTAAAATGGTACTTGCTGCTTCCTTGCTTGAAAAAGTAGAGCACAGACACTCCCCATTGGTTGGCATCCATGAGGAGGAGGAAATTCCTTTTGAGGAAATGCCCCGCTAAATACGGTGAGAAAAGCGGTGCCATTGTTATGACGTCACTGGTACCCAGAGTATCCCGGGAAGTGACGTTAGTGACAGCACTTCCCAGGAGCTCAGTGGTTGTATTAGTGTATGTCTCATCAGCATGTCTGTGTTTGTGTGTGTGTGTGTGTGTGTGTGTGTGTGTGTGTGTGTCAGCTCTATTACGAGCTTTATCGTTGGTTTAGCCCATGTATGAAAAATATATTTTAAAAAACCCTTACCTGGCACTGCACAAAATATATATGAATGAATGATCGGTTTAAGGGCATTTTCCCCGCTAGAGCGGGGGTTAGCCTTGCGGGCCCCATGACAATCATGGTTCCCTGTTTGAGGCAATGTTTTTATGGCCGGATGCCCTTCCTGACGCCAACCCTTGGTCACGCTCTTCGATGCGCAGGGATACGGTGTGCCTATTCTGAATCGGGGTACACACCGGGATCATTCATCCCAGCAAGCTGCTACTCAATTTGCCGACCTCGGAAGGATGAGCAGGCTGAGTCAACTCCCCTGGCGTTAATTCAGCGATCGACCGGGATTCCAACCCAGGATCCTAGAATCCCAAGCCGGCACCCTAACCGCTAAGCCAACACCAGGCTAAGACAAACAACACCTATATTTATGTATCATCCTTTACAAACTCGTTCTTTGTGAATCACACCACTGGAGGATCTCAGGTATGATTTGGAGGAAAGTAAGTATTGCTTTCTGTGATCTTTTGGTGCAATGTTATCTTTTGGTGCAATTTTTCATCCCCTTTTCATCTGAAAATACTTCATGTATATCATGGCTTTCTCGAACTGAGATCTCATGGGAACAAATGCAGTGTGACTAATATAGCAAAAATAGACCACTCTATTCAAAAAGCTTGCTGCACAACAGAGCATTGTGTTGCCAGGACAACAGTCAAGGTTCAGCACATTTACATGGAATAAATGACAAGGATGCCTGTACCAGATGTGGTATTGAAAAGAATGGCGAAAAGAACCGCAGAATAAAAGGAGACTCAAACTGAACTAGAATATATAAAAGGAGTGCAGCAGTATTGTACAAAGAGGTTCCCCTAGCATACACCTTTGATACGTAGCCCTCACACCCCCATCCCTCCTTACCAAAGTAAGAAGTGTGAGTGAGCGGCACTGGGAGGACGCTACCGAGAACGGTCTTTAATCCGAGAAGCTGTAGAGAATGTGTGTGTAGGGCGTAGGCCAGGCCCTGTGGATGACAACTTCCTTCTTGTTGAGCATGAATTTCAGATAAACTCAGAGCTAAACTTCACCCTTCCCCATTCTCTTTGTTGCAACGTTAATTTCGGGTCTTCATAAGTGTATGTGGCAAAGAGGGACATAATGGAAAGCTACCAAAATGTCATTTCCCTTTTGGGCTGGTAGAATGGCCAAGAGATACGCACATGCATCTGAGCTGTCTCGTCTGGTTTAGATATATATATATATATATATATATATATATATATATATATATATATATATATATATATATATATATATACATACAGACTTGGCATTTAATATGGAATATTTTTTTTGTCGGGGTGAACTTACTTTTCAAGATGACATCGAACCAAAAGTTCATTGGAATTATGTTGAAATTATTCTCGATTTTGTTAATGTGACCTTTAAAAGAAACAAAAACCACATTTGACATTTCGAAGCAAATAAATTGATCCTTGAAAGTGATGTAAACTGATATCGAACTCAATTCACGGACAGTACTGTGTTAAACTTCTGTACGTTTTCCAGAAGTATCATTCTCTTTATTTTGCACATTAGCCAAAAAAAATTTCAACAAAAACAAAAGCTAAATTATAACTGGGATTACGGACAGTAAAATTACAGTTTAGTACTTCGTGTAACCCCACCGAGCATTCAGGAGAGCACGTACACGTCGAGGCATGCTGTTCACGAGATTTGCCCAGGTTTGGACAGGAATCGCTTGCCATGCAGTTACAATAGCCTGCTGCAATTCATGCACAGAGGCAGGCTGCTGGTCCAAGTTGGCGATTTGACACGTTAATTCTGCCCACAAGCTCTCTATCGGATTCATATCCGGGGACATAGCAGGCCACTCCATATGCTCTACACCACGGCCAGAAAGAAAGTGTTGGATCATGCGAGCACGATGAGGCCGTGCATTGTCATCTTGGAAGACAAAGTTTCCTCAAAAGGCCGCACGAACAAATGGAAGCAATGTTTCTTCCAGAATGGCCCTGCGCTTGAACTGGTTCAGGTTTCCATTCAGAACAACCAGGTCAGTTTTGTCCCCTGCATGAAAAGCAGCCCAAACGGTCACCCCACCACCTCCAGCTTGGACTCTTGGCACTATACAATCTTCGTTGTAGGCTTCATGCACTTGTCTGCGCACTCGGACGCGGCCATCTTAACGATAGACCAGAAATCTAGACTCGTCACTGAAGATCACATGATTCCAGTGTCCTGGCTGCCATTGACGGTGCTCTCTGGCCCACTGCAATCGGCGCTGGCGGTGTTGTCTGGTCAGACGTGACTTTCTCAGGGGACGCCTGGCACGATAGCCTGCTTGAACCAGTCGTTGGTTGACTAGCCTTCTGGATACAGGCACATTTGTCAGTTGCTGCCACTCAGCCCTAAGCCGATTAGCTGACTTGGTACAGCCATTGCGGACTAACCGGTGCAGCTGGTGATCATCCCTCCTTGTGATTCTGTGGGGACGTCCTGGCCTCGGTATTGGAGTAGGGACACCCCGCTGAGCATTTCGTTTCAGGATCTTTGACACCTGACCTTGAGTGATGCCATACTGCCAGGTAATAGCATGCTGTTTCATGCCGGAATTTCGTAAAGCCACCACTAAATGACAAACAGCATTGTCGAGTTGACGGACCATCTCCAGGGGAAGTGGCAATAACCTTTGTAGATGTGCAGCAGTTGTTTTCCACTAATAGAGAACGCAACAACCCTTATATACCCGATTGTGAAGCCAATCGTCAAATGTACCTGTCCGTACATTTTGTCACGCTACCTGTGATATAATCCTGTTATTGACTTCTTGCTGCGACAGACAATCAGTGACATGGTTCTTTTAACAAATAAATCACCGAAGCGTAAAAGAAACTCACCAGATTGATATACCGAGTTCAGAAAGTAAACCCAAGTCAAGAAAAAAAATTTTTATTCCATATTAAATGCCAAGTCTGTGTATTTGTGTATATATATATATATATATATATATATATATATATATATATATATATATATATATATATATATATATGTTGTGTATGTGTAAAGCAAGCAGCATAACACAGTTATACTTTCAGTATATTGTTACTTTCAGAACCTGTTATATCCCAGTGTGTGGCAGACGAGGTCAGCCCAGTGTTTCCCACTTGCACCCTCTGCTGGATGATCTTGGCAAACAGGCACGATGCTCCCCCAAGGGTTACTCACACCAAGCACACAGCCAAAATGAGCTGGGGATAATGTAAAAAGGCATTTCAAAAGGATTAGAGAGAGAAAAGTAACAGGCAAAATTGCTCACAACAAACATAATCATTTGCAATACGTGACTTTCAAAATGGCATAATCTGCCTCAAAATGCGAGGTGCGCATGCACAGAAACTCCTAAAAACAATGATCGTCAGGGCATGTGAATTTATATTGTGTGTGTGATAACGATTGTTACCTAAAATGGTTCACCAAGCATCAAAAAGAAGCCGAAAATACTTGGAAAAGCACCCGAGAGAAAGCTGGGGTGCACCTCTGCACAACAAAGAACCACGCTTTACATTTTAAACGATGTGTTTCGTTTTAATGTATCATGTCAACGTTTACAAAGTCCTTCCATCAGTGTAATATTTCTGTAATTATTAATCACCTCCGCACACAGTAAATAATTATCCATGTTAGTAATTATGGGTCTACTGGCTGTGTAAATCTCTTGTATTATCGAATTGTTTCATGAATCTTTGAACAGACGAGGTTTTGCATTCTGTAATACCGAGATCGCCCATGATAGGCCGAAGGAAAGGAAGGGTTATAATTGTTGGACATATATGTGGTAATGACGTAATTACGTGTCGATCAGATCCAGTTGTTTAGTGCAGTACAGCCCAATTAGCGATGGCGAGGATCACGTGACAAGCTATAGTTCTTTAACAATATTCCTTGTCCCTCTCTATTTTCCTTTCGACGACTTGGATTGGAATCCACTGATCTCTATAAGAACTGGATAGGGTGCCGAAGTTAATTGGTCAGGCGGTCCTGAAGCCACCGGAAGCGCACAATCCGCCATATTGCTTCTCCCACAACACAGCAAATCTCGTTTGCGTCAGTAAAAATACTTGCTTCATGAATCATGATGCATATTTCCTACGAAAATTCCACATTCCTACTTGATTTTCTCCTTTCCCACTTCACTCCATTCCCGCGTCAAAAACTATCGTTACAGTATTTACGAAATGCCATCACGTGCTGCTTATGGTTGTAAAAACCGGGACGGTCGTGATTAAAAGGAGAAGTGGAATCACATTTCATCAGTGTCATTCACCTTTGTTACTTTGAACTCATGGGAACTCATTGTACTAACAATCCCATTCATTACTCATACGAGAGCAGAGATGGTGGAGAAATGACTTCCGAAAATGAGCATCCTCTCCAATCCAGTTAGTATAGAGATCAATGTTGTTTTAATTTAACCCTTTTTATAATGTAAGCCAATCCATCCCACGGTGTTCTTTGGAAAGAGTAGAGGAGATCACCTCTGCTGCTGAGCCTGCTAGGGCAGCTTAAAACTCCTTCATATGCCCCCATATAAATTCGTGACTGCCAGTGCCTGTGGGGGCACTATGAAGTACAAGTATAATTGACCCTTAGTTCCGGGCACCACCAACCACTGTACACCAATAATATTTGGCATCATTAACCTTAACAATACGTGCAATTAATTGGTTATGACACAAATCATCAACCTTGGAATTAGGGATTAGGGTCAACATATATTAAATAGGATAAACAATTCATCCATATCGAATCATAAGTATACAAGTGTCAACTTTCACACACAATCATTCCACCGTCCAACATCACTCGTAAAATAATCTGTGACAAAGACAACAGAGATCTTTCGAAAAAATAAATAATGTATTGTCTCTTCCTTTTGTGTTCCTCTACACAATGGCCTCAACGGTGTCAGTCTACTCCTTCTCCTCTTGTTCCTCTCTCTAGTGCTGCAAGATGGATGTCCACAACCATCAAATGCCTCCTACCAACATCCTGAAAAATCTTCTTGTGATATTTACCATTCCAATGGTAAATATACACCGAGTCATATACTCAATTACAATACCTGGAGGCTTATTGTTCATTCATCCATCTGCCAGTCCAATATAGCATTGTTCTCTTTTGTCTCGAGGTCAGTATACTATATAACACCCTTAGTCCCCTGCGTCTTTCTTTTCCACGCGTCTCGATAAACCCACGCAAACTTGTACAACATGCACTGTTATAAACCAAAATTCCTCTTCACAACACAGGAGAAAGATAAGCGAGGAGGTAAAAGCGAAACAGATTTAAGCCCACCATCTTCATGAGAGTTGACCATTCTCAGCAGAGTGGGAAGGAGCAACCAATGTAACCGAGCAGCCATGTAAGGACCTGTGAAGACACATGTGAAGACAAACACTTAAATCATCCTTGAACACTTTGTCTGATTGGCCTTGAGACACCAACTCTTTATAGCGGCAGCCAACTCCTGTTAGCACAGCGATAAAAAGATTCCCCACCATTTGTCCTTGAAACATTTTATATCTCGACTTTATGTAATCTCTCTTTGTCTCTGAAAAGAAAATGCAAGTGTAATCAATCCTACAAACACTTGCCTTCCCAGCAGGAGAGCAGGAATTTGTTAATAGTGCAGATGATATCACTCGATAACTCTTCTTGAAGGACACCGTGGGATCTCCAAGGTCCACCAACTAATTCCGACAGAGGTGATGCCCTGTTAACGTCCAACCAAGGGAGGGCACACACATTGATGACTCGTCCTGCCTGTAAAACACCGGGATGACAGTTTATAACTAGAGCAGCACTCGGTAGAGTGCATACCTCTAACCTCTGCCAGGCTGAAGAGTTTATGGTTTATATCCCTCCGATAGGCCGAATCTGGATTCGGACCTGAACCAAAATCGAATCGGCTTGTTCTTCTCACCTAATCAGCTCGTCCACCAAGTTTTGTCATAACTCGTCCACAACTTTTTAAAATACGATATATTTCGCTTTTCGTCCAATCTCTCTCAATGGTGAAGAATCACTTACAAAATTTAATAATTCTCGTATCCGAATCCACATTCAGATCTTCAAAAAAATCGAATCGATTCGGTCTTGTCACACACACAATCTGTCCACCAAGTTTTGTCCAAATCCGCCCACAACTTTTTGAGATCTCCTGCTATGTACCTATCGTTTATGGCCCGATCTCCCAATGGTTAAGAATCACGTAAAAAGTTCTACTACGTGGATCCGAATCCGGATCTTCACCAAAATATAATAATCTCGTCTTTTTCACTTATGCTAACTTTCTGCCAAATTTCGTCTAAATCCGTCAACAACTTTTTGAGATTTCTTGTTCACAAACAGACAGACAGACCCACAGGGGTGAAAACATAACCTCCATCCACCTTCGGTGGAGGAAGTAACCAGGGCGAGGTTCGAACCCAAGCTAGGCATCTTCCAGGTGAGTAGTGCGTACATCTGGGCCATTCTGCCAGCCCAGCCCAGGGCTTATTCTTGAGATAACACTCAAGAATAAGGAAAGTCGCACCCACCAACTATCAAAATTTCCTTATGTATGTTCTACCCCTTTGGCGTTTACTATAGTTGATGGTGCCTTTTTATTTTGTGTTCCCTGCCAGTAGGTGAAATTTAAACCTCCAATAACGTGTTCCAATCATCAAGTTAATTAAAACATTAAACGTTGGTTTTTTTCAAAATTCAAGCGACAAATCAAAGAAGAATATAATTGATTTTCAGATCATCTAAGTAATCTTGAAAAAACACTGATGTGCTATAAACTGATCTTAATTCAATGGAGCTTATATATATATATATATATATATATATATATATATATATATATATATATATATATATATATATATATATATATATATATATATATATATATAGATACAGACTTGGCATTTAATATGGAATATTTTTTTTTCCTTGACTTGGGTTTACTTTCTTAACTCAGTATATCAATCTGGTGAGTTTCTTTTACACTTTGGTGATTTATTTATTAAAAGAACCATGTCACTGATTGTCTGTCGCAGCAAGAAGTCAACAACAGGATTATATCACAGGTGGCGTGGCAAAATGTACGGACAGGTGCATTTGACGATTGGCTTCACAGTCGGGTATACAAGGGTTGTTGCGTTCTGTATTAGTGGAAAACAACTGCTGCACGTCTCCAAAAGTTATTGCCGTTTCCTCTGGAGATGGTCCGTCAACTCGACAATGCTGTTTGTCATGGAGTGGTGGCTTTACGAAATTACGGCATGAAAGAGCTTGCTATTGCTCGGCAGTATGGCATCACTCAAGGTCAGGTGTCAAAGATCCTGAAATGAAATGCTCAGAGGGGTGTCCCGACTCCAATACCGAGGCCAGGACGTCCCCGCAGAACCACAAGGAGGGATGATCGCCAGCTGCACCGGTTAGTCCGCAATGGCCGTACCAATTCAGCTAATCAGCTTAGGGCTGAGTGGCAGCAACTGACAAATGTGCCTGTATCGAGAAGGCTAGTCAACCAATGACAGGTTCAAGCAGGCTATCATGCCAGGCGTCCCCTGAGAAAGCCACGCCTGACCAGACAACACTGCCAGCGCCGATTGCAGTGGGGCAGAGAGCACCGTCAATGGCAGCCAGGACACTGGAATCACGTGATCTTCAGTGACGAGTCTAGATTTCTGGTCTATCGTCAAGATGGCCGCGTCCGAGTGTGCAGACAAGTGCATGAAGCCTGCAACAAAGATTGTATAGTGCCAAGAGTCCAAGCTGGAGGTGGTGGGGTGACCGTTTGGGCTGCTTTTCATGCAGGGGGCAAAACTGACCTGGTTGTTCTGAATGGAAACCTGAACCAGTTCAAGTACAGGGCCATTCTGGAAGAAACATTGCTTCCATTTGCTCGTGCAGCCTTTCGAGGAAACTTTGTCTTCCAAGATGACAATGCACGGCCTCATCGTGCTCGCATGATCCAGCACTTTCTTGCTGACCATGGTGGAGAGCATATGGAGTGGCCTGCAATGTCCCCGGATATGAATCCGATAGAGAACTTGTGGGCAGAATTAATGCGTCAAATCGACCACTTGGACTAGCAGCCGACTTCTGTGCGTGAATTGCAGCAGGCTATTGTCGCTGCATGGCAAGCGATTCCTGTCCAAACCTTGGCAAATCTCGTGAACAGCATGCCTCAACGTGTACGTGCTCTCCCGAATGCTCGTGGGGGTTACACGAAGTACTGAACTGTAATTTTACTGTCCATAATCCCAGTCGTAATTTAACTTTTGTTTTTGTTAAAAATTTTTTTGGCGAATGTGCAAAATAAAGAGATACTTCTGGAAAACGTACAGAAGTTTAACACAGTACTGTCCATGAATTGAGTTCGATATCAGTTTACATCACTTTCAAGGATCAATTTATTTGTTTCGAAATGTCAAATGTGGTTTTTGTTTCTTTTAAAGGTCACATTAACAAAATCTAGAATAATTTCAACATAATTCCAATGAACTTTTGGTTCTAAGACATCTTGAAAAGTAAGTTCAACCCCACAAAAAAAATATTCCATATTAAATGCCAAGTCTGTATGTATATATATATATATATATATATATATATATATATATATATATATATATATATATACAGTGAAACCTTGACTTACGAGTGCACCAACTTACGAGTTTTCCGAGATACGAGCCGTCGCTCGGGCGGTTTTTTGCTTTGAGATGCGAGCCGAGATCTGAGTTACGAGCTTACGCCACCCGCCACCAGGTGGGTTCTGGTCACGTGGTTATCTTGCCGTGCAAGCATCTCTGCCGTATATCGCTGCTGCTTTGTTTTCGCATTTTGGTTATTTTGGAAAATTTCTTAGTTTTAACCATGGGTCCTAAGAAATTGAGTGCCAAGGGCAGTACTGAGAAGAAGAAGAGGATGATGTGCTTGGATATAAAACACGCAATCGTCGAAAAACATGAGCGAGGTGTGCGTGTTGTCGACTTGGCGAGGCAGTACGATCGTAGTACTTCTACGATATGTACGATTTTGAAGCAGAAGGAGTCGATAAAGGCTATAACGCCAACCAAGGGCGTTAAGATTATTTCAAAGCTCCGGACCTCTGTCCATGAAGAGATGGAGAAGTTGTTGTTTGTGTGGTTGACGGAGAAGCAGCTCGCAGGAGATACCGTGACCGAGAGCATCATCTGTGAGAAGGCACGAGACATTTACGGGGATTTGGTGCAGCAGACGGCGGGAACATCAACGGACGAGGCATCGGAAGAGTCATTCAAAGCCAGTCGGGGATGGTTTGATAATTTTAAGAAGAGGACCGGCATTCACTCTGTCGTCAGGCATGGTGAGGCAGCAAGCTCGGATGTGAAGGCAGCTGAAGATTTTATTATAACTTTTGCCGAACTGATAGAAGCCGAACGATACATCCCCCAGCAAATCTTCAACTGTGACGAGACAGGGCTCTTCTGGAAAAAGATGCCGAGGAGGACGTATATAACGGCAGAGGAGAAGAGCATGCCAGGCCACAACTTGTTCAGAGTGCCGGCGATAGCTCGCCTTCTCTTTGTGGAAAACACGGTGAGATCCTTAACATCCAACAACTAATGGGACGCAAACGGGGCGCCCAGTTTAGCGGTACACACATTGATGAATCACCCTGCCTGTGATTCACCCATGACAGGTTATAGCTGGGTCGGGATTCAAACCCAGGCTGGACAGTTTAGAGTCAAGTGTGCGTACCTCCAGTCCAGGCCATCCTGCCAACTTGTATGCTGCATACAGGTGAAATATAAAGCGCGAGATATTTGTATATATACTGTATATTAAAAAAAAAAATTGGTGTGGTTTTTGGCGGGCTGGAACGGATTAATAGCATTTCAATTCATTTTAATGGGGAAATTTAATTTGAGAAACGAGCAAATTGAGTTACGAGCTCGGTCACAGAACGAATTAAACTCGTAAGTCAAGGTTTCACTGTATATATATATATATATATATATATATATATATATATATATATATATATATATATATATACATGTATATATATATATATATATATATATATATATATATATATATATATATATATATATATATATATATATATATATATATATATATATATATATACAGCATATATATATATATATATACAGTATATATGTTGGAACCCATCTGTGGATCGGTCCCATCGGCCGATGGGTCTGACCCGTTTGCGGATCTGCAGATGGGTCGCCCATCGGCTGTGGATGCACGAGAAATGACAATGCAGACCCATCGGCCGATGGGTCTGCGCCATCTGCGGATGTGTTGTTCACCTTGAAGGAATGTGTTGACAGAATGGTGCTCTTCAATCAGGTACAGCTTTCGGAATTTGTTGATATTATCGCCAGCTTTTTCGGGTTTACCAGGGAGAACAAGAGCGTTTGTTACTCCAAGAACCGGCAGATCCATGACTTGAAACTGTTTAGATTTCACCCAGTGTCTGAAGTGTGCGCCAACTGGATCACTAGGATTACTTAGATGACTAACAATTTTGTCGTACTTTTCGTCCGTAATAACCGGTGAGCGTTTACTGCCGATAACTTTTGCAACAAGTTCATCACAAACTTGACGTTGTCGTATTGTATCCATGTTGAATGCAATGATGGGAATGATTGAAAACGTGACCCAGGCCATATTTATACCATGTCTATTCACACGCCAGACACAAGACGTTTTACATAAACACTGAGGGCCTCATAGAATCACATAATGCGTTATTGTGTTTATATAATTGACAATGCCCCGATTACGAAGCCACACCTTCATCTTTAGCTTTGGGGTGATTAAGGCATGCCAGGAATTGCTATATAAACAATGGAGAGCTGAGTCTGCCAGTGCCAACAGCGAAGTAGACCAGCGTTTTTAAATGGAGCGACATTATCTTAAACAAACCACATGTCACGGACTGCTTTATAAACATTTATGACATCAATTGCTTATTTTTAGGTTCAAATAAACATACTCATCCACCATTGATGCATACACATTCCTTCAAGGTGAACAACACATCCGCAGATGGCGCAGACCCATCGGCCGATGGGTCTGCATTGTCAATTCTCGTGCATCCACAGATGGGTTGCCCATCGGCCGATGGGCGACCCATTTGCGGATCCGCAAACGGGTCAGACCCATCGGCCGATGGGACCGATCCACAGATGGGTTCCAACATATATATGCACACACACACACAACAACAAACAACACAGTCATTTTAAGGCCATTTTCCCTGCAAGAGCGGGGGTTAGCCTTGCGGTCCCCATGACAATCTTCTCCATTTTGCCCTATTGTCTGCATCTCCACTTGTTAACCCCATTGCCCGCATTTCTTCTTCCACCACCTTTAGCCAAGTCTTTCTCGGTCTTCCCCGTCCTCTACTTCTTTCAACATTCATTTTCATCACTCTTCTCAACCAGTCACTTTCATCCTTCCTCAACACATGACCAAACCATCAAACCATTCACATTTCCACCCTTTCCAGCATTCGTTGCTGCTCTACGTTCATTACCCATCTCTCGCTCCCATAAATCATAACACTTGTCACACATGCAGCATACACCTTTCCCTTCAGCTTCAACGACACTCCCCTCCTCGTCAGCACGCCACTCAGTTCCCTAAACTTCTTCCATGCACATCTCACTCGAACAACTGTTGCAGAGTCTGATCCACCTTCTCCATTCAGGATGTCTCCTAGGTAGCAAAATGTTTTCACACCTTCCAGCTTCACGGCGTCTCCAAGATCCAACTCAACATTTCCTCCATTTGCAGCTCCCGCTGTGCACACCTTACACTTGAATGTAGCTGCCACACTGGTTAATGACCCTCTCAGACCACTACATTTTTGATGAACCCACTCAGCGCACATTGTACATTGAATGCAGTTCACTCTGACACCCTTCCTGCATACAGCACACGGCCACTTCCCAGTTCTTTGCACCTCACCACATTCTTTACCACTTGCCAGCACCTTCGTTTTTCCGATATTCACCTTCAGACCTTTTGTCTCCATACATTCCTTCCACTTGTTCATCTCCTTCAGTCCATCCATACTTTCCGCAATCAACACTAGATCATCTGCATACAACAACTCCCCCAGTAAACCCTCCTTTGCATTCCGAGCCAGCACCTCCATCACAGCTACAAATAGTAGTGGACTTAGTACCGACGCCTGACCACCTTCACCTCAAACTCACCACTGTTCCCGTCCTTTGTCCTTACGGCTGTGCGCGCTCTCTCTCGTACATTGCCATCACTACTCTGATCAAACATTCCTCCACTCCTAACTTCCTCAATGCCCATGCCACGTCTTCGCGTGGAACCCCATCGAATGTTTCTCCAGATCAACAAACCCAAGAAACAACTTCTTCCTCTTCTCCATGTACTTCTGCAACTGCCTCGCAATAAAAAGCGCATCTGTCGTTCCTCTTCCTGGCATAAATCCAAACTGCATTTCATCAATCTTCACTTTCTTCCTTATCATCCTCTCCAACACCCTTTCCAATACCTTCATTCCATGCTCCAATAACCTTATCGCTCGATACGAGCCACAGTCCAGAGGGTCACCTTTCCCCTTGTATGGAGGGACGAGGGTACTCAGTTCCCAATCCACTGGAATGCGGCCTTCTTTCACCACCATATTACAGATCTCTGTCATTCTCTTCACACCCCCAACTTCCTGCTGCCTTCAACATATCTCCCAGAACTCCCGTCAGCCCTCCTGCTTTTCCACTCTTCATTGCTTTTATCACTGCCTCAACTTCCTTCTCAGTTATCTTCTCTGCCGGTCTTAAAACTGGGTTACTCTCGATGTTGCCGTCGCATTCACTCTCTGCATTCAACAGCATTTCCATATATCTCTTCCATCTTCCTTTATTTCCATCTGGGTCCACAACGATTTGGCCCACTTCATCCTTCAAGAAACTCACCCACACACAACATATATATATATATATATATATATATATATATATATATATATATATATATATATATATATATATATATATATATATATATAATATATATATATATATATTGTAACGAATTTGGAAAGTGTAAAGAATGTGAGAACTGGTTTGCTGTGTTTTAACTGGCCCTCGTAGAGTAAATAAGATCGAAAGACGTCCCCCTAGTTAATTCCATGAAACTTACACACAGGCCACGATATATCTTTTTAAATAGCTTATTTCCTTATTCTATGTAGGCTAAATATGTGTTTCCCACTAGATTGACTCTGCATTGCATCGAACGAAATAAGCGTAGGCCCTTTCAATTTCCCCAATCATCTCCGCTCTCCAAAGTTCCTTTCAAAAGCGGTGCGAGTGGTGTTCAATCCCGCAAGCCGCCATTGCCCATGTGCTAATCTCGGAGAAGAGGGGGGTAGGAGCCGCCAACTCATGGGCGTGGCACGTCGTCATGATCAAAGGGGGAATCGGACAGCCCTAACAGCCAACCAGCACCGCGATGAGTGACCCGGTAGGCGTGCCCTCGCAGCCGGCGGCTTGATTCCGACCCGAGTAATAAAAGCGACTGGAAGGGACTGCTTCGGCAGATGAGATGAGAGGTGAGATGAGATGAGAGGTGAGATGAGATGAGAGGTGAGATGAGAGATGAGCTGTGAGATGAGGGATGAGAGACGTTCCAAAAAGGAGAGGTACTTGGAGATGAAACAAGCTTTGGAGAGACGCGCTGAGAGGAGGGAGACGGCTCCACCAGAAGGAGAGGAGCAGGTGTGACCGAGCCAGCGCGTGATGTCCACAGCATCAGCAGCGTCGACGCGGCCGAGGGTTTTCCCGCCAAAAACGCGAAGAGTGGGAGCTGCTACCTCCAGCCCTGCCGGTTGCAGGGACCTGACCCTGCCTCCCTCTCCAGCAACCCACCTCCGCCATTCCTGCCTGCAATTTCCCCCGTGTAAGTGTGAACGTCATCTGTCTTAATCGTTGTCCTGGGGTTAAGTAAACTGCATAGATAAGCTAACGATTCACTGTGTGACTGCTTCTTCCATCCATTGATTGTAAATAACTTGATCGCTCCTTCTTTTTGCTTGTGTGTATAATAAATGCTGTTATTCCTCCGAACTCTGTCTTCTTCTCTCTTCCTTCTCTTTCGGTCGCTTTAGAGGTTTCCATATTGAATATCTGTGGCGCGATTTGGTCAACGTTGGGGGAGTCGGCTAATCGGGGATCCTGTAACGGTCGCGGTTGACCATCCGCTCGGCCCAAAGTAACATCTTGTCCGCGACCCGTAACAATTGGTGTCTAGGAGTGGGATACGAGGCCCGAACCAAATTTTTAAAACGTCTAGAAAAAAATTTGGTCAAAATTGCGAGCTGTCGAAATTTTGTTGTTTTATAAAACCCGAATTTTGAGATCGCGCCATGGACAATCAAGGCGATCGGATGTCGGTGGGGGAGATAGACGGGTTAGGGGTAACCCAGGACTTAGGGGAAGCAAGGGAGGAGGAGAGCAATGAGGTGGTTGAGGGTGTATCAGGCGCACAAAATGGCGCTCTCGCGCACGTGGTTGAAGAGGCACAAAATGGCGCCTCGCGCACGTGGTTACAGCGGCACCAAATTTTGCCGCGCCCGTGACCGTAGCAGCGGGCTTTGATGTGGGGGACTTCATGGCGCAATTCGCCGAGATGCTGAGAATAAACGGGGAGAAATTGAGTAATAAAATGGAGGCCCTTATGGAGAAGAATAGTGAGCAATTGGGAGCAATGAGGGACGAATTGGAGGGCCAAATGGGAGCGATAACGAACAGAATGAGGGCCGATATGGAGCGAATCGACAAGATTGGGGACAGAATGGGTGACCGCATGCAAAAATGTGGGGAGACCATGGATCGCATGGTGGGCGAAAGGGTCCCAGGGGTGCACGAGGAGGTAACGCGGGTCGAAAAGCGCTGGTTGAGCGAAGCGGAGGAAAGCGCGGGTACAATGACGGGGGTAGAAATCGCGACACGGGGTTTGGAAAAGCCGGCGACCGATGAGGTAGAGGGAATTTTATTAAAGCCAGCGGTCGTCGAGGGGAACAAAGACAAAGCAGGGCTGGGAATTAAAATTGAAGAGATGACGGAGGTAGCCCGGGAATTGCAGGGAGAAATGGAAAATGTGCAAAGTCCCTGCTCACATCACGATGCTGTGCTTAACCCGAATGGAAGTTTGCAGGTTTTGGTTCAGGGAGGAAGAAGAACCCCGAAGGTGAGACGTGCTGTGTATTGTGCGGGTAGATTTTGCAGGAGGATGTTTGACGACAAAATAATTGTCGCGCGATTGGGATCGATATGGCACCCGGGCGTTGGTGAAGGGTCCCGTGTGAGTGGAAATGGCACGCGTGTGAGGAAAAAGTGTGCGTCGGCGAGTGGGTGTGTTGTAACGTGTGGGTGTGAAACCGAGTGCGAGCGAGAATGCACGTCGGGGTGTACGGAGTGTACGTGCGAGGGTGAGAGTGACCTGGAGAGTGAGTTGGTGGTGGAGCGGGTGCGAGAATGCACGCTTGGAATGGTTGAGGGTGTGCGAGGAAGCACACCTGAGTTGGTAGTAGCGCGAGTGTGGGAGAGCCCATCTGAGCGCGTTAGTGGGTGGATGCCAGAGTGCACGCCCATGGTGAGTGTTACGGAGGACGTAACGGAGGAGAGGTGTGGACCGAGGTGTGCGCAAGAGTGTGCGCGAGAGTTTGCGCGAGAGGTGTGGTGTGTAACAGGGAGAGCGTTGGTGGAATGTACGGACAGCGTTGGAACGCCGGGTTTGGTGAGGGTGAAAGGGGTAGCGTATGCGTGCGAGCATGCAGGTGAAGCATCGACGGTAACCGGGTTAGCGGTTAGGGCGACGGATAGCCGATGCGAGCACTCGGGGCGCGGTGTGCTTTGTTGGATGCGAGGCCCTGCGCGGATCGAAGCTGCGTCGTTTCTCTTCGAAGCGTCGTTGCCGATTCGGGCTTGGCCCCGCCCCGCACGGTCGAGTCCGGGCCTTGTCGGGCCAGGCGACCGGTCCGGTTCAAGGGCGAGTGGGAGGAAGCGGAACGGTGCCCCCTCGCGGGGACGGGGTTCCGACCGGGGGAGATTGAGCCATCGGGCCCGGGACCGCAAGGTGCCGCACCGAGATGGTGCGTGGAATCTCGGCCCAACCAAACCACCTCCCTTGAACCGAAAGCCGGACGGATTCAACCTGCAGGCGACCAAACCACCCGAATTCATTGCTCGGCTTTGCGAAGCCGAGTTTAATGACGTCATGACGCACCGAGGCTAGGATATAGCGGACTGTGATGATGGTGATAGTGATAGTGTTTTGATCCGAAATTTCGAAAAGTAAATAGAATTGGCAGATGATTGGCAAATTTTTGATTTGTTCAAATTTGGTAAGCAAAATTGGTAGTGGGACGCCTCCGATGTGGTGGGATGGCCAATCCACCATCCCTCACAGCGCTGGGGGCAAAGGAGCTATAGATTATGGGGTTGATGGCAGTGAAAACTAGCCCGGGAGGGTTAGGATATATCGTGTGTAGGGATCTAGCGAAGATGACATTAGGTAACGTTAAGGTTAGTTAGTGACTGATACCTGTAGTGGGGACGCAGGTAGTTTAGTGTGGATGATAATGACGTGGGAGCGCAATAGTTTAAAGGGGTGACTGGGAAGCGCAAGTTTCAGAGGGGAGTAGTTAGATGAGATGATGCCGTGTGTTTGAGGATTGAACAGGTGAGATTGCACAGGTGTGCAACTGGACAGGTGTGTGGAGCAGTGTATGAGTGAGTGAAGGTGATTGTGTATTGTGCTGACCGAATGGTCCAGGAAGAGGAGGAGGGTGCAGGTGGCACCAGGTATGATTGCACAGGTGTGCAACGACAGGTGAATGGAGAACAGGTGTATGGAATAAATGGTATGGAGTATTGGAATGGATGGTCGTGGAGTGAGTATGATGGAAACAATGGAGTGGAGTGGATGGTGCGGAGGTGTGAATGGGGGAAGAGTGGACCCCCATCACGGATACCCGGGAAGGGTAGTGTAATTGTTAGGTCGAGGGTATAGGTAAATTGTGGTTGGATATTGGCATCTGTGGTGCGGGTCAAAGAATGGTCTTTGGATGGGTGCATTAGTGTTGTGGAAATGGCTGGGCGTGTAGCCTGTTAGTGTGTGTAGTTGGTTGGGCACTCCACCACTGTGAGGATGTCGGCCAGGTGAGGCCGCAGGTGGGCTCTGGGAGCCGGTAGTTGTTGTGGATGGGGCCCGAGGATCCGGAGGACAGACCCGGGTAGCCCAGTGCCAGAGGGCACCAGTGGGGTGACAGAGCCAGGAGGGGCCTTCCCCAGTTAGATAGGTTAGGGTGAGGAGCTAGGTAAGCTCGGGTGGCAACTACAGTGGTGGAGGTGTGCAGGTGGGTAGACCTGCTGGGAGAGCTACATGTCACAGCCCAGAAATTGTGCAAGGGCACCGGGAGATGAATCGGGGGAGTGAGACCCCAAATTGAGAAGCACCACAGTTTGGTCAATGGGAATTGGTTATTAGAACCCATAGTGTAAGTGGCCAATGGATTGGCAGGGAAAGACCCCGGGTAGTGTAAAGTGTATTAATGTCATTTAGAGGATAGTTAGGATTGAAGTCTCCTCGCACCATCTGCATCCACTCACCTGAGATGAGGTAACTCCACACCATGCCATGTTTTATTATTTTTCATTAATGCAAATGTTTTGGATTGTGAGACGCATCATGACGTGGGTGTGACATTGTGCGTAATTCCATCTCTTCCTCCTTATGAGGATTGATGATGAATTGGGTGATGGCAAATTTTGGTTCGAGGGATTGTGGTGACAAATTTGGTATAGAGGGAATATGGGGAGACGTGACAGTAGCGACGGATTGGTAATGTGTAGATTTTGTACATATGGGGTAAGGACAAGGGTAGTGTAGGTGACAGGGGGGTGACGTACGGTAGGGACGAGCTTTCTCACTTCGCTCTCCGTACGCATTTCACCTTGCATTGCCTTATTGATGTGTACCCTTGTGACCTTACCCCTCGCTCATTTCCCTTTTTGTCTCCCACTTGAGGACCTGTGCTCCATTGGGCGCCGAGGGGAGCGTGCGTGAGATGGCCATTGTGCGCACGAGATTCTCAGAACCAGCATGCATTGCGTTGATGTACCACTTTATGGACCGCTGTTCTGCGGCCAAGTACCACTTGATGGACCCCAGGTTCTGGGGCAGGGCACCTCTGTTGGAGACCGGCCATAGTGGCCAGGGAATCTTGCTTGCGGACCTCGGTAAGGTGGCTCCTATGCCAAACAGGTGGACCACCCTTAGTTGGCCCCTGAGGCCCTAAATAAAAATGAACACAAGTTGTGCTTTTTATTATTTCCAAGTAGGCCGCATGAAGCCAGAAGACGTCGGGAAGAACATCGGCCCAGCAGAAAAAGAGAAGACCACCACCAGTTGTTTTGTTGTATTTATTATGAACAGTGGTGACTGTGCACCGAGTGGTGCTTTTGGTGCTTTGTGGTGCTTTTGGTGCTTTTGGGTGCTTTGGTGGTATTGGTACTGGTGCATCGATGTGGACCCGGAGAGTCCAGGTAGACTAGCAGCACGTTGTACAAGTATGTACAACGTGCTGTCTCCTCCCTCCCAACAGGAATTTCTTTTTCTTGTTCCCTAAAAAGAAAAAAAACACAGGTCCTGAGTTGCGTTGTACATAAGAAATAATGTCACTGTAAATAATGCTCCCCACCGTAAATGTATAGTTTGAGAACAATTCCGTAATTCGGTTAGCTGTGGGCTTGAGTCTGTTAGACAGGGTGTCATGCAATAGGGGGACATACTTATTTGTGTTTTAAAATCGTCACACTCAGGGTCAGGTTAAAAGTAGAGGGAACTACACCTACGTGTCACACTAAATTAAACTTGTAGGCCCGGGCACGGACCTGAAGAAAGGAGGGTGCAGTGTAACGAATTTGGAAAGTGTAAAGAATGTGAGAACTGGTTTGCTGTGTTTTAACTGGCCCTCGTAGAGTAAATAAGATCGAAAGACGTCCCCCTAGTTAATTCCATGAAACTTACACACAGGCCACGATATATCTTTTTAAATAGCTTATTTCCTTATTCTATGTAGGCTAAATATGTGTTTCCCACTAGATTGACTCTGCATTGCATCGAACGAAATAAGCGTAGGCCCCTTTCAATTTCCCCAATCATCTCCGCTCTCCAAAGTTCCTTTCAAAAGCGGTGCGAGTGGTGTTCAATCCCGCAAGCCGCCATTGCCCATGTGCTAATCTCGGAGAAGAGGGGGGTAGGAGCCGCCAACTCACGGGCGTGGCACGTCGTCATGATCAAAGGGGGAATCGGGCAGCCCTTAGCCACCAATCAGCACCGCGGTGAGCGAACCGGTAGGCATGCCCTCGCAGCCGGCGGCTTGATTCCGACCCGAGTAATAAAAGCGACTGGAAGGGACTGCTTCCGCAGATGAGATGAGAGGTGAGATGAGATGAGAGGTGAGATGAGATGAGAGGTGAGATGAGAGATGAGCTGTGAGATGAGGGATGAGAGACGCTCCAAAAAGGAGAGGAACTTGGAGATGAAACAAGCTTTGGAGAAACGCGCTGAGAGGAGGGAGACGGCTCCACCAGAAGGAGAGGAGCAGGTGTGACCGAGCTAGCGCGTGACGTCCACAGCATCAGCAGCGTCGACGCGACCGAGGGTTTTCCCGCCAAAAACGCGAAGAGTGGGAGCTGCTACCTCCAGCCCTGCCGGTTGCAGGGACCTGACCCTTCCTCCCTCTCCAGCAACCCACCTCCGCCATTCCTGCCTGCAATTTCCCCCGTGTAAGTGTGAACGTCGTCTGTCTTAATCGTTGTCCTGGGGTTAAGTAAACTGCATAGATAAGCTAGCGATTCACTGTGTGACTGCTTCTTCCATCCATTGCTTGTAAATAACTTGATCGCTCCTTCTTTTTGCTTGTGTGTATAATAAATCCTGTTATTCCTCCGAACTCTGTCTTCTTCTCTCTTCCTTCTCTTTCGGTCGTTTTAGAGGTTTCCATATTGAATATCTGTGGCGCGATTTGGTCAACGTTGGGGGAGTCGGGCTAATCGGGGATCCTGTAACGGTCGCGGTTGACCATCCGCTCGGCCCAAAGTAACATCTTGTCCGCGACCCGTAACAATATATATATATATATATATATATATATATATATATATATTGTTACGGATACGGGGGACGGCTTTCCCGTTAGCAAGGGGTGATTAGCCCCTTGCCCTGTTAAGCTGGCCGTCTCCCCGGTCCTGGTACTTGTAACGCTCTCCCACGGGATGGAACGGATCAGGGTTATGGGTCCAGGGTTTATCCCGAATACCTTTATCCGTCCCTCCACAGACTAGGGAGACAAGTACCACTCGAACCCCGGTTTTAGATGTTATAATTGCCGAGCGGTGTTCGCAACCCGACGTTCGAGCCATTAGCAGAGACTAACCCGATCCTGAACGTTGGCCAAATCGTGCCACAGGTATTCAATGAAGGAAATCACTAAAGCGACCGAATGTGAAGAAGAAGACGAAGGTAGGAAGAACAAATATAATTTATTACTTTTATTTACAAGACCAAAAATAACCAAGGAAGAAGGAAGGATAATAAAATAAAGGCAGAAAGAATGGACGGAGACAGTGCAAATATTAACTTATCTATAAACTGTCTTACTTAACCCAGGACAGAACAAACAAAGACAGACTCACACGAATGGGGAATTGCAGGTTGGTTTGGCTGGAGGGAGAAGAAGGTTCAGCTCGGACTGAAGCACGGTCGGGCCGGGGGGGGGGGGGGGGGGGGGAGCAGCAGCCGCCCTCTTGATCGGTCTCGCACGGCACGTTCCTTTGCGGCCACGGTCGATACTGCCGGTGAAACCCGAAGCTGCTGTGGCTGAAGCTGCTGCGTGCCGCTGCTCTTTCAGGGATTCCTCCACCTCATGCGCCGCGTGCTCTCCACCGGTTCATCTGCCTTCTCTCTCGTATCTCGTGGGGCGTTGCGTGACGGGTTCTCTCCCTGACGCATCTGCTCGTGGGGATCCCTTACTCATCTCCGTAAGCAGTCCCTCACTCCTCCTTTTATTGCCCTCCCCGGAATCAAGCCGCGGGCTACGAGGGCACGCCTACCGGTTCGCTCACCGCGGTGCTGATTGGTGGCTAAGGGCTCTCTGACTCCACCTTTTGATGACGATGAGGTGCCACGCCTTTCTTCCCTGAACAGAGCACATCCTCAATGGCGGCAATTGCAGACAACTGCCAAATGCAGTTGGCAATGGAAGCTTTGGGATATGAAAGGGGATCTATCTTATTTAATTGATGCAATGCAATGAATTAGTGGACCACAGAGCCTTATACGGACATATATTAAGGACATAACTACTGAGGGAAATCATAGATTTGCTACGTGTGTGCGATGGCCTAACTACAGACGACCTTTGATCTTTGGAGGGTGATATTTACAGGATTTACAGCATACAAAAAAAAGGGGAATTTACATCCAATTACACACACAATTCACAAATCCCCAACAATATATATACATACATACACACACACACACATATATATATATATATGATTATATGTATATATATATATGTATGAATGATCGTTTTAAGGCCATTTCCTAGCCTTGTGGGCACCATGACAATCATGGTTCCCTGTTTTGAGGCAATGTTTTTTTATGGCCGGATGCCCTTCCTGACACCAACCCTTGGTCACCTCTTACGATGCGCAGGGATGCGGTGTACCTATTCTAAGCCGGGGTACACACCGGGATCATTCATCCCAGCAAGCTGGTACTCAATTTGCCGACCTCGGAAGGATGACAGGCTGAGTCAACTCCCCTGGCGTTAATTCAGCGATCGATCAGGATTCGAACCCAGGATCATAGGATCCCAAGCCGGCACCCTAACCACTAAGCCAACACCATATATATATATATTGTTACGGTTTTCTCGCCGCCCTTCCTACCCTTACCAAGGGGAGATTAAGCCCCTTTTTCTTTCTGGGTCGGCGGAACCGAGAGACTTGAAACGCCCCTCCCGGGCTAAACGCAAGGTAGGGTTTCAGGACCAAGTCTCGCACGTACCTAAATAATTGCGCCACTGCGGAAGCGGGGAAGCAAGCCTCGCACGAGCCACGTGTAAGTTGAGTACACCGAGTGGATTGCGTACCACGTGGTCCATGCAGTTATCTTGGTATTGGAACCGGATTAGAGCAGTTCTAATCGTACCACGCTTAGTCAATGATGGAAATCACCAGACGATCGAATAAAGGAATAACAAGATTTAATTATTATTTACACAAGTATGTACAATTTGGTAGAAAGCAGACACAGAGCAGAACTTAAGCAGCCTTATATTAAGCCCAGACTCGGGCCCGGTCACACTCACAAAGGGGAAATGCAGGCAGGATGATGTTCAGGCCAAACGCGCTGACTTGGTCGTCCAGGAAAGGCCCCGCCCGGCTCTCCTCGGTCACAGCACGTCCCGCGATGATGGCAAGCAGGCGGTGGAAGGATCCTCGTAGCGCGTCTCTCGAACAAAAGGCAGCAGATGAGGCAGGAAAGAAATGTACGCATCTCTCAGCACGGCTGGGCAGTTTCACAGCGCGTTTAGTAACCAGCGCGTTATCACTCATGTAACCCAATGCAATAGCGGCTCGGCTTCAAACTCAACTGAGCATCATTTTAATATGAGTGCTTATATGGGTTTCATGCGCATCTTTCTCCGATCTCATAACTCTCATCAATACTCGAACCTCTCCACACTCAACTCCTGCTCATCTTAAACTGCTCCTTCAACTGCGCTCGTGGGGGCTTCGTGTGACGGGTTTTATTGCCACGCCCTTAGCCTTCTCGAATGTTCCAACCACACCCTGTGACGCATTGCCGCAGCCACTCCGTTTGAGCCCTGATTGGCGGCTCGCACTTACCGTCAGCTTCTTCGCCGTCCTCATTCGGTCCCGACCCGACCTGCTGGGCCTGCCTCGTGTTAATTCGCGCCAAAAAGCCAAAGGCAGCACAAAGAGGCATACGGCAATGGAAGCGGCAAAAGGCAATGGAGTATGAAAAGGACCTACTCTCATTATTCTACTCAACGCAAGACTAACACAGGAAAAGGACTATTCTCACACATACTATAAAATAACTGAACTATCGTGAGGCTACGTGTTGTTTGTGTGACTAAACTATGAGGGGGAAATTTATCCTTTATTGTACAAAACTTAAAACCGCAACACTACCCCTCTCCCTCGTCAGACTCATCCCCGAGTCGAACCTAACAAAAAAATGGAATGGCCGGTTTTGAGAATGATCTGGAAAATTAACTTTTACTTTTACATGTGACATAGGTGTGGTTCCCCCTAACATTTACTCTAACCCGTGGGTGCGACAGTTTTAAAACACTAAATATGTCCCCCCTATTGCATTGAGTAGCTACTCGAACAGAATCACGCCCACAATGAACCGAATCCGGAATTTGTCAAACTAAACATATAGCCGGTGGGCAGCATTTTATATACAAGCACAGAAAAACTTAACCTTATTTACAGTTTTATGACCCAGGACCTGTCCTTTTTGGAAAAAAGATTGAAGGGGAGAGAAAGCACAGCAAAGCACAAAAACACTCATAAATTCATAATTGCTGCTTGCTTCTTGCATCTTGCTTCTTGCATTTTCTGTGTGCCTATTGTTACGTGGTCCCCTCGGTGACTACCTGGTCTCGGTGACCCCCGGACCGTGAGAGGAACTTCGCCAGAAAGTGGTATTATATATGCGCTTTCGCAACGCAATCCCTATGAATTCCACCCAAGAGAAAACTGATGTTCATTGATATATTTCAAGGGTAATGATATCATACAATTTCAATGATACAATCAAGGATATATTCCCCGAGCAATCAACAACAAACAACCATCAACAATTCCCAATCCACAATCAATTCCCTAGATGATTAAGATGGCCATCTTATATATGTGTGTCCCCTTTTGTACTCACGACCCCCTTTTGGTCTCTGTCCCTCACAATGTCTCTGGGCCCCTCCTGACCAAGATGATGGTCGGCGTCGCCGCACTCGGGCGGTTGAATGAACCCCGGGTGGACGTGTTTCCACCGGGCAGGTATCGTACCAGGCACCACGGCTGCAGCCCCTCGTGGCCACGCGAAGCGGGTACGGTACAGCAAGCAAAAGCCCCACGCCGCTTGCAACGCGTGTTAGGCCCCAACGTGCGACCCGTACGCGTCTTTTTAGACGGTGTCGCGAACGGTGCCAGACGCTGGGTCGGTGCACGGCCACACGACAGTTTGACGTCCACCGGGCAGGTATCCGTCCCGGTAACTCCTCTCGCCAGACGGGCTCGGGAACGCCGCTTTTCCACACGGCTCAATATCAATCCCACCTTTCGTCGGAGCGGGACGAGGAAGAAGAATCCTCCTCGCTTTTCTTCCTCGTGTCTTTTCCTCTTCCGTTTCCGGTCTCTTTTTCAGAAGGGCTCCTGACCCTCCAACCACAACAACCCTTAATCTACTACATATTGATAAGCAAAGACCTGAATAGGAATTCACATACATTCCCATAAATATGTAACACTCCCCCCCTTCAAGAAAGAAAGTTTGAACCCAGCGAAAACTTTCTTTGCCGGCCAACTTGGATAAACCAACCAGATAACTCAACCCCCCCCCCAGATTAACTCACTCTGGACAAAGCGTCCGCCACGACATTGTCCCGGCCCCGTACATGTTCAATTTCCAAGTTGAACCCCTGCAAAGCCAAACTCCATCTCATCAACCTCTGATTTTTATTTTTCATTCTTTGAATGAAGGTTAAGGGGTTGTGATCCGTAAAGACCTTTATGGGAAAGGACGTGATTCCTAAATACACCTCATAATGTTGAAGCCCTAGCAGGAGAGCCAGGGTCTCTTTCTCCACGGTGGCATAATTTGCCTGATGTTTATTGAACTTTTTGGAGTAGTAGCACACGGGGTGGTCCACCCCATCCTCATCTTCCTGTAACAAGACCGCTCCAGCCCCCACATCGCTTGCATCTACGGCCAACTTGAAAGGTGCTTGAAAGTCCGGAGCGGTTAGGACCGGAGAGCTCATTAGTATCGCTTTGACATGGGCAAAGGCCGCCTGACATTTGCCATCCCAAACGAATGGGGTCTCCTTTCTCAACAAACTCGTTAAAGGGGCTACCACATCCGAAAAATTCTTACAGAACCGCCGGTACCACCCCGCCATACCTAAGAATCTCATCAGCTCTTTCTTCCCCTTTGGGACTTGGAAGCGATCGATAGCTTCTACCTTGGCGGTCACTGGTTGTACTTGACCCTGCCCTACTACATGGCCGAGGAACACTACCTGTGCTCTTACAAACTCACTCTTGGCAGAGTTGATGGTCAGACCTGCCTCGGACATCGTCTGAAAAAATGCATGGATTTGCTTAATGTGGTCTTCCATGGTCATGGTGTGGATGATTACATCATCCAGATATGCCTCCACCCCCTCCAGGTCTGCAATGAGCCTATTAATCAGTCGTTGAAATGTAGCCGGCCCGTTCTTCAACCCAAAAGGGAGGACCTTGTACTGATATAACCCATTCGGAGTGACTTTCTTTGGCTCTATCGGTAAGAGGGATCTGCCAATACCCTTTCAGCAAGTCAAATTTGGTAACAAATTTAGCTGGGCCTATTCGATCAATACAGTCGTCAATCCTCGGGAGCGGATAGGAGTCGGTCTTGGTCACTGCATTCACCCGTTTTAAATCTGTACAACACCGGAAGCTGCCATCGGGTTTCGGAACCAACACACATGGGGAGCTCCATTCACTGTTGCTTGGTTCGATGATGTCATTGTCCAACATATATTGCATCTCCTTCCGAAGATACTCCATCTTCACCGGGTTCATCCGATAGGGGTGTTGTTTCACTGGAGTGGCCTCCCCCACCTCGATATCATGATATGCTAAGTCCGTACGACCAGGTACATCTGTGAACAAATGTTTAAATTCGAACATTAGGCTGGACAGTTGTCCTTGCTGTTCCCTTGTTAAATGACCTAACTTCTCATCCAAATGACTCAACACTTCGGTGTTCGTCAATTTGGGGCAGGCCTGGTCATCCAAGTTATCAAACTTCACACCGGCGTTTCCGTCCATTTTCACCGGTACGACAGGTGAGACAGGAACTACGTCTTCCACCGGTTCCCTCTCATGATATTTCTTCAGTCGGTTGACATGACACAACTGTAGCTTTTTCTGTCGGTCGGGAGTGGTCACCACGTAGTCTGTCTCATTCACCCTCTCCTCCACTGCATAAGGACCGAAATATCTAGCCTGGAGGGGCTGACCTGGAACGGGCAGCAATACTAACACCCGGTCCTGAGGACTGAAATTCCTTATCTGCGAGGTCTTGTCATGTCTCTCCTTCATTTTCCCCTGGGCCATTCTCAAGTTCCGTCGTGCCACATCACACGCCTTTGCCAATCGGTGTTTCACTGTGGACACATACTCCACCATCGGTGTCCGGGACTCCTGTAGTAACCACTGTTCTTTCACCAATTTCAACGGTCCCCGCACTGCGTGTCCAAACACCAGTTCAAACGGACTGAATCCCAAGGAATCCTGCACGGACTCCCTCGCCGCAAACAACAATAGGGGTATCCCTTCATCCCAATCCTTGGCACATTCAAAACAATACGTTCGGATCATATTCTTTAAAGTCTGGTGAAACCTTTCCAGGGCCCCTTGGCTCTCGGGATGGTAGGCGCTGGATCTTACTTGTTCCACCCCCAACAGGTGTACCACTTGCTGGAACAGTGTGGACATGAAATTGGAACCCTGATCCGATTGGATGACCTTAGGTAGACCAACCAAAGTGAAAAATTTAATCAAGGCCTTTGCAATAACTGCCGCCGTTATTTTCCTCAGAGGCACTGCCTCGGGGAACCTGGTGGATGCGCACATGATGGTCAGTAAGTATTGATGTCCAGCTTTGGTTTTGGGTAAAGGGCCCACACAGTTCACAATGACTCGGCTGAATGGCTCTTCAAAAGCTGGAATTGGCTTTAACGGGGCGGCTGGGATTTTTTGATTCGGCTTTCCCACCAGCTGACAAGAATGGCAGGACTTGCAGAACTCCGCCACATCCCGTCGCAATCCCGGCCAGAAAAAATGTACCAATATCCTGTCACAGGTCTTGTTCACTCCCAGGTGCCCGGCCCAAGGGGTCTTATGTGCCAAACTCAAGATCTCCTTCCGGTACAGCGGTGGCACCACAATCTGATAGTGAACTTTCCACTCATCGTCTGCGGGCACCTCCGGGGGCCTCCATTTCCTCATTAGGGTTTCCCCCTTCATGAAATACCCCACAGGTATCTTCGTAGCCTCTTCTTCCGTAACGGCTTTCTCAATTAACCTCTGGATCTCCGAGTCTTCGTGTTGTTCTTCCACTAGTCTCCTTCGGACCAGCGCGGTTTGCTCCACTTCGTTCCCCGCGGTCTCCGACGGACACTCCACGTCCCCTTTCGTTCCAGACGCTACCATTTCTCGAAATTCCTGGGAATCCCTCCCCTGGTTATTTCCCTTTTCCGAGTTGTCTTCCCGTACCTCTAAGGGTTCCAACTCCCCCTCTCTTTCTTCCTCCTTCTCTTCCGCGTGCTTTCTACCCATAGCCCGAGTCACTGCACAGGATGGAAAGATACCCGGAATCTCCATCTCTAACCGAGTGGTGTTATTTTTCTTACTGGGCTTGTCCACCATTATTGGATTACCCGAAACTCGCCCCCCGGCCAAATCATTCCCGATAATAAAAGAGATTCCCTCCACAGGAAGGGTGGCTTGTAAGCCTACGGTGACCGGCCCTGATACCAACTCAGAACTCAACTGGATGACATGAAGCGGAGCTTTAACATAGCCCCCGACCCCCTGTAAAAGCACACTAACCCCAGTTGCCGTCTTCTCCGACAATGGCAAAATGCCCTCCAGCATCAACGATTGGTGGGCTCCTGTGTCCCTCAATACCCTAACTGGCTTCTGGTTACTCGGGTCGCCATCCAGCGACACGAACCCCTCTGAAATGAAATGTTTGTAGCCCTCCTGAACAAGGTTCTCCCGGGACGCCGTACCTTTGACAGGGGAATCTTCCCCCAGCTCTGCTCTCCAAGAATGATTTCTCACACTTGCCAGTGCATTCGGAGTCGCACTAGACTGATTCCGTTCCGGGTTCTCCCTTTTCCGGAGGTAACATTGGGACATCAAGTGTCCAGTTTTATGGCAAAAAGCACAAGTAGGCCCGGGGGAGAACCTCGGGGTCGGCCTTGAGCCCCCCGAAAAATAAGTTTGTCTTGGGCCCGTAGCCCTCTGATTTCTAACAGTTGGGGTATCATAGTTGTCCCCATAATCATCTCGAGGCCGCCGCCATGTAAGGTCGTTCTCCGCACCGGGTGTTCCATAACTCCCCTGCTGAAGTCTAGGCGAGGAGTTAGGTTTGTGGACCCCTATTCGGTGGGTTAAGGCATAATCATCTGCCATGGTGGCTGCGTCCCACAACTTTGGTACTTTCTTTTCCTGCAGGTACACTTTGATGTCCTCGTGGACACACTGCTGGAATTCCTCCACCAGGATCAAGTCACGCAATGTTTCGAAGTCTTTCCCGACTCCTTTTGACTCACACCACCGATCAAACATGTTTTCTTTCACTCTGGCAAACTCCACATGGGTCTCACTCTCCCTCTTCCTGGCATTCCTGAATTTTTGCCTGTAAGCTTCCGGAACCAACTCATAGGCTTTGAGGATGTGCTTCTTCAGTACCTCATAATCTGCACATTGGTCCATTGGTAGCGCCGAATAAATCTCTTGAGCTTTCCCCACCAGCACACTTTGCACTAGTATGGTCCAGGCCTCCTCCGGCCAGTTTAATTGTCGAGCCACTTTCTCAAAGTGTGGAAAAAATTTCGCGACTTCCTTTTCACTGAACGGTGGAACCAGCCTCACATGTCTGCCCACATCCCAGGTTTTCTGGTTCGGTGTCGACCCCGTCAGCAAGGGTGGTGCCTCTCCCCGTTCTCTCATTAACTCCAGCTCCTTGAATTTAATTTCCTGCCGAAGCTCCATGTCACGTTCCTTTAATTCCCTTTCTGCTTTTCTCTCCTCTGCTTCGACTTCCCTTGCAGCTCTCCTCTCCTCTGCTTGTTTCTCTTCTCTCCTCTCTTCTGCTTTCCTTTCTTCTTCTTTTAACCTTTCCTGGAGTTCTCGTTCCACTCTCCTTTCCTCTGCTTGTTTCTCTTCTCTCCTCGCTTCTGCTTTCCTTTCTTCTTCTTTTAACCTTTCCTGGAGTTCTCGTTCCACTCTCCTTTCCTCTGCTTGTTTCTCTTCTCTCCTCTCTTCTGCTTTCCTTTCTTCTTCTTTGATCCGTTCCTGGCTCCGTAATTGCAACTCCAGTTTCCGGAGCTCAACGTCTTCTGGTTCTTCGGGTAGCCACTCCCAGGCTAACTCGTCCCATGTTCCTAATCCCACCATAGATTGTATCACCGTGGCCTGCAACTCTGCCTTCCTCAAATTAGTTCGGACCTCCAAGTTAAAATGTTTGGCCAATTTCAAGAGGTCCGACTTTAGTAACGCTCGGAACTGTGCCTCACTCGGTGTTACCGCAAAGTTCTGTGCCACAAACGCCATGGTGACTATCGTTAACACCTGTTAACCTTCACCCAAGACTTTACCCCAATTTCCCCAAAAATTTTCCAATTAATACTTAATTAATAAATTTTAATTAATAAAAATATTATTTTATTATTTTATACAATTTTAGATCCCGGACGAGCCCCCAATTCTGTTACGTGGTCCCCTCGGTGACTACCTGGTCTCGGTGACCCCCGGACCGTGAGAGGAACTTCGCCAGAAAGTGGTATTATATATGCGCTTTCGCAACGCAATCCCTATGAATTCCACCCAAGAGAAAACTGATGTTCAATGATATATTTCAAGGGTAATGATATCATACAATTTCAATGATACAATCAAGGATATATTCCCCGAGCAATCAACAACAAACAACCATCAACAATTCCCAATCCACAATCAATTCCCTAGATGATTAAGATGGCCATCTTATATATGTGTGTCCCCTTTTGTACTCACGACCCCCTTTTGGTCTCTGTCTCTCACAATGTCTCTGGGCCCCTCCTGACCAAGATGATGGTCGGCGTCGCCGCACTCGGGCGGTTGAACGAACCCCGGGTGGACGTGTTTCCACCGGGCAGGTATCGTACCAGGCACCACGGCTGCAGCCCCTCGTGGCCACGCGAAGCGGGTACGGTACAGCAAGCAAAAGCCCCACGCCGCTTGCAACGCGTGTTAGGCCCCAACGTGCGACCCGTACGCGTCTTTTTAGATGGTGTCGCGAACGGTGCCAGACGCTGGGTCGGTGCACGGCCACACGACAGTTTGACGTCCACCGGGCAGGTATCCGTCCCGGTAACTCCTCTCGCCAGACGGGCTCGGGAACGCCGCTTTTCCACACGGCTCAATATCAATCCCACCTTTCGTCGGAGCGGGACGAGGAAGAAGAATCCTCCTCGCTTTTCTTCCTCGTGTCTTTTCCTCTTCCGTTTCCGGTCTCTTTTTCAGAAGGGCTCCTGACCCTCCAACCACAACAACCCTTAATCTACTACACATTGATAAGCAAAGACCTGAATAGGAATTCACATACATTCCCATAAATATGTAACACTATCAAACCGGTTAGCCCCCGGACTGGCATACAGACCATTACTGATCTTCAGGGCTAACTAAACTTACAAATGTTCTCGTGCTGCACAGCAGAGGTGTAAGGCCACAAAACATGTGGTCCATGAGTGTATGTGGTGCAGCAAAGTGTTTGTGGCAGCAAAGTGCTGCACAGGTGCAGCAAAGTTACAACACAAGGATATGGCAGCAAAGTGCTGCGCTGTTCGGCTGCACATATGTAGCAAAGTGCAGCAGGGATGCTGCACAGATGTAGCAATGTGCAGCAAGGAATGCTGCACAGGTCAAAGGTACAGCACGGCTCCACCTCCAAAATGGTCCTGGGGTGGGGGGAGAGACAAAGCACAACCAGCAAAGTGGAAAGGGCGCGAAGGTACACAAAAACACAAGGTAATGCAGCGTGAGGGGCGCGGAAGAGTGAGCAGAGCAGGCTCGTCCCCAGCCGTCCGTACCCCCCATCGTCCGCTTACATTACCCCAGCCCTTCCTTATATTTACAAATTCGTCCCTACGTCTATGCTCCCATATCCCACCCTACTTCAAATTCGTCTCCCAATCCCTCCCAGGAAGGAAGGAATCGAACAAACACAATGTCACTCTACGTCGTGATGCATCTTACACTCAAACAGTTCACAAAGCCTTGGTGTGGAGTTTCGTCCCCCTTGGTGAATGGCTGTGGATGATGCGAAGGGGGTTTCTCTTCCTAACTGCTCTAATGACATTTACTCATTTAAACTACCCGGGGTCGTACCCTGCCAATCGGCCTCTTTAAACTATGTGGTTCTAAAAACCGAATTCCCATTGCCCACCAAGTGATGCCATCCGAATTTGGGTCTCACTCCCCAATTTTTCTCTCTGTGCCCTTGCACAATTTCTGGGCTGGGTCATGTGGCTCCACTAGCAGGTCTACCTACCTGCGCACCTCCGACACTGAAGTCGCCACCCGAGCTTACCTGCTCCTGCGACTACCTAAACTGGGGAAGGCCCCTCCTGGCACTTTACCCCCTGATACCCACCTTGGCATTGGGCAACCCGGGTCCTTCTCTTGGATCCCCGGGCCCCACTGAACAACTCACAACTACTCTAACTGGCTCCCAGAGCCGACCCGCGGCCTCACCTGGCTGACAAACTACCAGTGGCGGAGTGCCCCAATAACCATACTCACCAATTAAACCACACGCCCAGCCATTACACGGACTCATGCACCCTCCAAAGCACTACTTGCCACTACCTGCGCCACAGGTGTCAATATCCAGACAAATTTTTGGCTACGCCCTCTACCTGGCTTTACACTACCCCCCCCCCCCTCCCCCCGGGCTTTCGTGAATGGGTTCCACTCTTCCCCTATTCATTTCTTCGCACCATGCATTCCACACCTTTTATTCCACACCAAGCATTCCACACCATGCATGCCACACTACTTATTCGCACACCAGCTTTGCACACCATTTATTTTGCACACCACTTTTCCTCACAGACCAAATATCTTGCACACCTTTTGTGCGCACACACCTTTTTCCATACACCTCAACACGATTACCTTTGTCTCATAACAATTCCTCACACACACACAGCATCATCTATCCAACTGCTTTTCCCCGAATGAAATTTAACCGTTATTGTACAAAACTCAAAACCGCAACAATATATATATATACAGACTTGGCATTTAATATGGAATATATATTTTTACTTGACTTGGGTTTACTTTCTTAACTCAGTATATCAATCTCGTGAGTTTCTGTTACACTTTGGTGATTTATTTGTTAAAAGAACCATGTCACTGATTGTCTGTCGCAGCAAGAAGTCAACAACAGGATTATATCACAGGTGGCGTGGCAAAATGTACGGACAGGTGCATTTAATGATTGGCTTCACAGTCGGGTATACAAGGGTTGTTGCGTTCTGTATTAGTGGAAAACAACTGCTGCACGTCTCCAAAAGTTATTGCCGCTTCCTCTGGAGATGGTCCATCAACTCGACAATGCTGTTTGTCATGGAGTGGTGGCTTTACGAAATTACGGCATGAAACAGCGTGCTATTGCTCGGCAGTATGGCATCACTCAAGGTCAGGTGTCAAAGATCCTGAAACGAAATGCTCAGAGGGGTATCCCTACTCCAATACCGAGGCCAGGACGTCCCCGCAGAACCACAAGGAGGGATGATCGCCTGCTGCACCGGTTAGTCCGCAATGGCCGTACCAAGTCAGCTAATCGGCTTAGGGCTGAGTGGCAGCAACTGACAAATGTGCCTGTATCCAGAAGGCTAGTCAACCAACGACTGGTTCAAGCAGGCTATCGTGCCAGGCGTCCCCTGAGAAAGCCACGCCTGACCAGACAACACCGCCAGCGCCGATTGCAGTGGGCCAGAGAGCACCGTCAATGGCAGCCAGGACACTGGAATCACGTGATCTTCAGTGACGAGTCTAGATTTCTGGTCTATCGTCAAGATGGTCACATCCGAGTGTGCAGACAAGTGCATGAAGCCTACAAAAAAGATTGTATAGTGCTAAGTGTCCAAGCTGGAGGTGGTGGGGTGACCGTTTGGGCTGCTTTTCATGCAGGGGGCAAAACTGACCTGGTTGTTCTGAATGGAAACCTGAACCAGTTCAAGCACAGGGCCATTCTAGAAGAAACATTGCTTCCATTTGCTCGTGCAGCCTTTCGAGGAAACTGTGTCTTCCAAGATGACAATGCACGGCCTCATCGTGCTCGCATGATCAAACACTTTCTTTCTGACCGTGGTGTGGAGCATATGGAGTGGCCTGCCATGTCCCCGGATATGAATCCGATAGAGAACTTGTGGGCAGAATTAACGCGTCAAATCGACCACTTGGACCAGCAGCCGACCTCTGTGCGTGAATTGCAGCAGGCTATTGTCACTGCATGGCAAGCGATTCCTGTCCAAACCTTGGCAAATCTCGTGAACAGCATGCCTCAACGTGTACGTGCTCTCCTGAATGCTCGTGGGGGTTACACGAAGTACTGAACTGTAATTTTACTGTCCGTAATCCCAGTCGTAATTTAACTTTTGTTTTTGTTATAAAATTTTTTGGCGAATGTGCAAAATAAAGAGATACTTCTGGAAAACGTACAGAAGTTTAACACAGTACTGTCCATGAATTGAGTTCGATATCAGTTTACATCACTTTCAAGGATCAATTTATTTGTTTCGAAATGTCAAATGTGGTTTTTGTTTCTTTTAAAGGTCACATTAACAAAATCTAGAATAATTTCAACATAATTCCAATGAACTTTTTGTTCTAAGACATCTTGAAAAGTAAGTTCACCCCCACAAAAAAAATATTCCATATTAAATGCCAAGTCTGTATATATATATATATATATATATATATATATATATATATATATATATATATATATATATAAATAAATATATATCTATCTATATATATATATACAGTGAAACCTTGACTTACGAGTGCACCAACTTACGAGTTTTCCGAGATACGAGCCGTCGCTCGGGCGGTTTATTGCTTTGAGATGCGAGCCGAGATCTGAGTTACGAGCTTATGCCACCCGCCACCAGGTGGGTTCCGGTCACGTGGTTATCTTGCCATGCAAGCATATCTGCCGTATATCGCTGCTGTTTTGTTTTCGCATGTTGGTTATTTTGGAGCTTACGCCAGCCGCCACCAGGTGGGTTCCGGTCACGTGGTTATCTTGCCGTGCAAGCATATCTGCCGTATATCGCTGCTGTTTTGTTTTCGCATGTTGGTTATTTTGGAGCTTACGCCAGCCGCCACCAGGTGGGTTCCGGTCACGTGGTTATCTTGCCGTGCAAGCATATCTGCCGTATATCGCTGCTGTTTTGTTTTCGCATGTTGGTTATTTTGGAAAATTTCTTAGTTTTAACCATGGGTCCTAAGTAATTGAGTGCCAAGGGCAGTACTGAGAGGAAGAAGAGGATGATGTGCTTGGATATAAAACACGCAATCGTCGAAAAACATGAGCGAGGTGTGCGTGTTGTCGACTTGGTGAGGCAGATGTGAAGGCAGCTGAAGATTTTATTATAACTTTTGCCGAACTGATAGAAGCCGAACGATGCATCCCCCAGCAAATCTTCAACTGTGATGAGACAGGGCTCTTCTGGAAAAAGATGCCGAGGAGGACGTATATAACGGCAGAGGAGAAGAGCATGCCAGGCCACAACTTGTTCAGAGTGCCGGCGATAGCTCGCCTTCTCTTTGTGGAAGACACGGTGAGATCCTTAACATCCAACAACTAATGGGACGCAAACGGGGCGCCCAGTTTAGCGGTACACACATTGATGAATCACCCTGCCTGTGAAACACCGACATGACAGGTTATAGCTGGGTCGGGATTCAAACCCAGGCTGGACAGTTTAGAGTCAAGTGTGCGTACCTCCAGTCCAGGCCATCCTGCCAACTTGTATGCTGCATACAGGTGAAATATAAAGCGCAAGATAATTTTATAGATACTGCATATTTAAAAAAAAATTGGTGTGGTTTTTGGCGGGCTGGAACGGATTAATAGCATTTCAATGCATTTTAATGGGGAAATTTAATTTGAGAAACGAGCAAATTGAGTTACGAGCTCAGTCACAGAACGAATTAAACTCGTAAGTCAAGGTTTCACTGTATATATATATATATATATATATATATATATATATATATATATATATATATATATATATATATATATATATATATATATATTGTTACAGACGCGGTTTTAGATGTTAGTTTACCGAGCGGTTTGGTATTACCGCGTCCGAACAGTTACTCCCCGATTAGAACCCGATCCCGCCCGATTCCACTCGAACGTTGGCCGAATCGCGCTACGCTAAATCAATGAAGGAAAGGACACAACGGCTGGGATAAATGCAACGACACAAGGGGTACAGTTCTCAAGACCTCCGGAGGAGGATATAATTGGTGATGCAGAAACGGGTAGATTACACGGTAAGAGGTAAAGCACAGAAAAGATGGGCACTTAGACACAGTCTTATCTATCCCTGACAGACCACAGACAAATGGGACAAGACTGACTTACAGGGGGATTGATGGCAAGGAAGGACAGGCAGTCGATAGCACAAGGTGCACCTTGGCTCAGGGGCAGAATCAACACGGTCCGGTCCAGAGATGCGGGGAGGTATTTCAGCGCTCGGAGGTGGCGTCTTCTCTCTCCAAGCTGAGGGCGCATCTGACGTCACCTCCCTCTTCCTGCGCATGCCCAGCGGGGAGTGACACGCCCTCGGCTCGTTAGCTCCGCCCCAGATGGAATCGGTCCGCCGCTTCTATTGGGTGCGGGGGGTTACCGGGCTCCGCCCTTGACGAGGAGCTGACAGCGAGCCCCTGCGTGGTAACCCCGTCGGAGCACATGTTCAATGGCGGCTAACCAAGCCGGAGTGAGGACGCACACTCCCCGCGCCGCCGCCGCTGTTGTTGTTGTTGTTGTTGTACCATGAGGGAGAGCTGCGGGAGGTATTGGGAGGTCCTAAACTTTCTAACGGTGCCATACAATCACATTCTGGTGCAACGAAGAGTCAGAATTAATGGAAACGAGTCCTTAACTGACATAGACTAAGAATAACTAGCAAGATGTCCTGTAGTTGTCTACGTGAGATGCGGTGGACCTGGATGCGACATTTAATGGGGGAAATAGGGGAAGGTCGGGTCTACAGAGTGTTGTTTACAGAAAATGGGACTAGGGAATGGGGGATTGGGGATAGTTGGGAAGTATTGGGGAAATAGGGGAATATTTCCAAGCGGATATGGATGGGTGTAAATCCCATATCCGCAACATTGCACCCTTCTCTACCTCGGGGCGTCCCGACCCGATAAATTTTTACCTACTTTAGTGTGGCACTCAGATGTAGTTCCCTCTACTATTAACTCAACCCTGAGTGCGACAGTTTTACAGATGTTCACAAATGAGTAAATATGTCCCCCTGCGACGTTGCACCCTTCTCCTCACAGAAACACACCCACAGGATAACCGAATCGCGGAAAGAATCCTCAAACTAAACATACAGCCGGTAGGGAGCATCATTTATACAAGACTACACTGATATTTACACTACGATCCAGGACCTGTTCTTTGAGGAACACATGCAGATGTTATGCATAGAGAGAGCACGCATGCCAGCATCGATACACCAACCCACGAGTGCCCTGTGACCCTACGGCCTTTAATAATGTGCAGAGCACCCCATCCAAGCACCAAAAGCACCACCCCATACATACAGTCAGCACCATCCGGTGCACCAATAAAGTGTTCATAGTCACCGGTGGTGTCGCAGCCGGCCGATGTTCTGCCGCTGGTCTTGCCTTCTTGAAGCACTTGGCCTTCTGGCTTCCCTAGAAATAAAGAAAGGCGCCAACCGCGTCCATTTCTAAATTGTGGCCATCAGGGGGCCAACTATAGTGGTTCACCTCTATGGCATAGGTGCCACGTTGACCCAGAGGTCCATCCACGGGTGGTGCTTGCCCGCAAAAGAACTGCGGTCCATGGGGGGCGGCCACAAAAATTGCGGTCCATATGGTGTATCGATCCAGGCAGCAAGCAGCGAAAGTACAGGCCCACAACTGCAGAGCCAGCACCTCTCTCTCCTCTCTCTCTGCCCCAAAGCCAGATCCTCGGAGGTGGGAGACAAAAGAAGAAGACAAGTGAGTAAGGTGGTAAGGGCGCAAAAGTGCACGCAATACAAGGTGATGCACACTGTGGGCACATGGGAACCAGGTGAGACAGGTACGTTCCTACCGTACGCCCCCCCCCCACCAGGTAACCTACATTGCCCCTCCCTTACCCCTTACTGTATCCACAAAACACAACACTACCCATAAACATCTACTTTACACATCAACAAACGTCCCTACTGTCTTCCCCGTTCCTCCCATAAACCAAATTCGTCTTCTCTCCCTCCTAACCAATCAAATTTGCCATTTCCAACTCTCATCCAAATTTGCCATCTCCAACTCAACATCAAAATTTGCCATCACCAATTCATCATCAGTCCCTCCTAAGGAGGGAGAGATGGAATCACCCCAAGGTCTCATCCACGTCGTGATGCGTCTCACCAATCCAACCAGCAATTCTTATTTCCTGCAACACAGAACAAAGGAACACAGGTGTGGAGTCATCATCATCACCTCAGGTAAGTGGCTGCGTATGGTGCGACAGGTTCATCAATCCTAACTATTTCCTAAATGACTTTAACAACTTTACATTACCCGGGGTCTTTCCCTGCCAATCCATTGGCCAACTTACACTATGGGTTCTAAAAACCAATTCCCATTGACCAAACTGTGGTGCTTCTCAATTTGGGGTCTCACTCCCCCGATTCAACACTCGGTGCTCTCGCACAATTTCTGGGCTGTGACGTGTAGCTCTCCCAGCAGGTCTACCCACCTGCACACCTCCACCACTGTAGGTGCCACCCGAGCTTACCTGCTCCTCACCCTAACCTAACTAACTGGGGAAGGCCCTCTCGCACTCTCACCCCCTCAGTGCCCTCTCTGGCACGGGCTGCCCGATCCACACCCGGGATCCTCAGGCACCCACTGACACTAACGGCTCCCAGAGCCCACCTGCGGCCTCACCTGGCCGACATCCTTACAGTGGTGGAGTGCCCAAACCAACTACACACACTAACAGGCCACACGCCCAGCCATTTCCACAACACTAATGCACTCATCCACAATACCATTCTGCAACCGCACCACAAATGCCAATATCCAACCACAATTTACCTATACCCTCTACCTAACACTTACACTACCCGCCCCGGGTACTCGTGAAAAGGGGTCCACTCTTCCCCCATCCACACCTTCGCACCATGCACACCACTCCGTACCACTTACTCCAACTCTCTCCACACCACTCATTCTCTGCTCCATATATTCCACACACCTGTACTTGCACACCTGTGCTCTCACACCTGGTGCCACCTGCACCCTTCTCTCCCCAAGCGCATTCGCGCTGATCCACAACACTCACTGCTCCACACTGCTCCACACACCTGTTCAGTTGCACACCTGTGCAATCACACCTGTTCAATCACACAGCATCATCTCATCTAACTACTCCCCTCTGAAACTTGCGCTTCCCAGTCGTCCCTTTAAACTATTGCGCTCCCACGTCATTATCATCCACGCTAATCTACCTGCGTCCCCACTACAGGTATCAGTCACTAACTAATCTTAGCGTCACCTAATGTCATCTTCGCTAGATCCCTACAATATAACCTAACCCAACCGGGCTAGTTTTCACTGCCATACACCCCATAATCTATTGCGCATTTGCCCCACAGATGGGAAGGGTGGCAGGGATGCCACCCTTACCCACCGTCATACGGCGCGAGTGGGACCTTGTGGGACCACCTCGTATGTGAGTCGTTGCCCGCCTGCCGGACCCCGTGCGTCGCCCCTTGCGGGGTCAGCGCGGGGCCGAACCGGCCGGGCCCCCACAGTACATTACCCCCAAGGGGCTCCCGTGCCTCCCCTGTCCCTCTAAAAACTACCCCTGTTGGTGTCGATGCATGGGTCACACTTCCGCAACCCGCTACCCATTCCATACCACCACAACCTTGCTCACTCATACCTCGCACCTCTCCCATCACCGGACCCTCTCGCTCGCACCCTCGTTCCATACCCTCCGGACCAGCCATACACCTCACTCTTGACCTCTCACGAACATCCGGGTCTATCTCGACCCCCAAGCTTATTAAATCACCTGGCGCATCATACGCACGACCATATTGGTCACCACTTACACCGGGTCCTCTTTCTCTTCGCTTCTCCTCCATCACCTGCGAATCCCTCATCCGGTTAATGAGCACATCATCACGATCCGAACACAGACTTTGGACCAATTCTTTTACTTCCTCCTTTATCACTTTCTTATCCTCTCTCCGTCGCTTCTTAATTTCGCTCACCCCTTCTTCCACTTCTTCTAATTTCTGCTTCACCTCCTTCATCTCCTCGTGCACCCCCTTAAGTTCTTCCTCTAACTCCACCTTATTTTTTTCTATGTGCTCCCGCACCTCCCGCTCTTTAACCTCCATTACCTCTACCACCTTGTTCATTTTCCTCGTCAGGTCCTCATGTACCGTCTGACACTCTTTTTTAATTACCCCTACGTCCTTTTTCATCTCCTTCTGTGTCGATTTTAAACCCTCTATTACCGCTGTGTTCTTCTTTACCTGGTCCCCCAACTCCTTTTGTCCCACTGTCAGTTGTTCTACTCCCAGCGTCAACTCCTCTATACCACCTTGCAATTTTACAGTCCCCTTTCTCACCTCCTTCTCCATGCGCTCCTTACAGTGCCTCACCTCCTCGCGCACTCCTCCGACCTCCTCACTCACCCCTCTTCTGATCTCTTCTCCCATCACTTGCATCTCCTGCCCAGATGCCACCCTCATCTGCTCCATTTCCTCCCTGTGAGCATCCAATTTAGTTTCTACCCCCATTCTGACCCCCTCTATCTGCTGCCCCATTTTTTTAACTTCCCTTTCCGCTTGGTCCCTCATGTCCCTCAATTTGCCTTCCATACTGTTTTCTAACCCCTCCAACCCCTTTTGCATCCCTTCCATTTGATTCTCTTGAGCGGCCATTCTGTTTTCTACCCCCATTAACCCCTCCTGTATTTCCCCTAATCTATTGTCTAATCCCTCTATTCTACTCCCTAACCCTCCGATCTGGGCCCCCATCCTTTGTTCTAACCCCTCACCGGTACCCCTCGCTTCGTCCCTCATTACCCCCATTTGGCCCTCCAATCGCTCACCCTGAGCATCCATCCGGTTCCCCATTACCCCCATTTGGCCCTCCAATCGCTCACCCTGTAGGTTGAGGGACGCCTGCATTTGCGCCATAAATTGCTCCATGAGGGCCTGCATTTGGGCCATCCCTCCCACTTGTGCAGCGGGTGCGGCCGCCGTAGCTATGTGCGAGGCGACATTTTGCAAACCTGCCGTCCTCACTGCTTCGCTCTCCTCATGTCCCTCAATTTGGTCCTGGATCGACCCTGCCTCACTCTCCTCTACCGGAACCCAGCCGTCTTGATCTGCAATAGCGCGACTTTCAAAATTCGGGTTTTTATTTTTGTAAAACAAAATCAAATTTCGCCGTTAATAATTTCGAGCACGTGAAGCGCGCTTCGGGTCCGATCTCACTCCTCGACACCAATTGTTACTTAACACAATTGGTGTTCCAAAATTTGGGCCTAACAAATTTAGTCCCAGGTCCGAATCCAACTCCTGACAACCAATTGTTACAGACGCGGTTTTAGATGTTAGTTTACCGAGCGGTTTGGTATTACCGCGTCCAAACAGTTACTCCCCGATTAGAACCCGATCCCGCCCGATTCCACTCGAACGTTGGTCGAATCGCGCGACGCTAAATCAATGAAGGAAAGGACACAACGGCTGGGATAAATGCAACGACACAAGGGGTACAGTTCTCAAGACCTCCGGAGGAGGATATAATTGGTGATGCAGAAATGGGTAGATTACACGGTAAGAGGTAAAGCACAGAAAAGATGGGCACTTAGACACAGTCTTATCTATCCCCGACAGACCACAGACAAACGGGACAAGACTGACTTACACGGGGATTGATGGCAAGGAAGGACAGGCAGTCGATAGCACAAGGTGCACCTTGGCTCAGGGGCAGAATCAACACGGTCCGGTCCAGAGATGCGGGGAGGTATTTCAGCGCTCGGAGGTGGCGTCTTCTCTCTCCAAGCTGAGGGCGCATCTGACGTCACCTCCCTCTTCCTGCGCATGCCCAGCGGGGAGTGACACGCCCTCGGCTCGTTAGCTCCGCCCCAGATGGAATCGGTCCGCCGCTTCTATTGGGTGCGGGGGGTTACCGGGCTCCGCCCTTGACGAGGAGCTGACAGCGAGCCCCTGCGTGGTAACCCCGTCGGAGCACATGTTCAATGGCGGCTAACCAAGCCGGAGTGAGGACGCACACTCCCCGCGCCGCCGCCGCTGTTGTTGTTGTTGTTGTTGTACCATGAGGGAGAGCTGCGGGGAGGTATTGGGAGGTCCTAAACTTTCTAACGGTGCCATACAATCACATTCTGGTGCAACGAAGAGTCAGAATTAATGGAAACGAGTCCTTAACTGACATAGACTAAGAATAACTAGCAAGATGTCCTATAGTTGTCTACGTGAGATGCGGTGGACCTGGATGCGACATTTAATGGGGGAAATAGGGGAAGGTCGGGTCTACAGAGTGTTGTTTACAGAAAATGGGACTAGGGAATGGGGGATTGGGGATAGTTGGGAAGTATTGGGGAAATAGGGGAATATTTACAAGCGGATATGGATGGGTGTAAATCCCATATCCGCAACAATATATATATATATATATATATATATATATATATATATATATATATATAAATATATATATTGTTACTGTCGCGGTTAAGATGTTATATTGACCGAGCGGTGGTGTATTACCGCGACCTCACACTAACAGTTCCCCCGATTCTTCCCCCACTCACCCGATTCACCCCAAACTTTGGCCGTATCGCACCGCAGCTGCCCAATCTGGAAAACTCTAAAACGACGAATGCAAAGAGGAAGACGAAGGCAAAGAAAGGTTTGGAAATACTACTAAATTTGTTTACTATTTACACACATAAGCAAAAAGAAAGCAGTCACGTTTATTTACAACACATAAGACGCAGGTGACACAGTGCAAATACTAGCTTACCTACAGTCTTAATTAACCCAGGGACAGAACAAACAAAAGACAGACTCACACGGGGAATGATGACAGGAGTTGGCTGGAAGGAGAGGATGGCTTGGAGTTGTATTGTGCAGCACGATCGGCGCGTTTAGCAGCCGCTGTTCCTTCGCGGCCCTGCTCAAAACCGCCGTCCAGGCCCCAAGCGGCTGTTGGGTGTTGTTGCTGCTGTGGCCGCCGCTGCTTTTCCAGGATTACAACAGGCTTTGTGCTTTCTGGGATGTCCTCTCCTTGGATGTTCTCTATGTTCTCTTGGTCCAATCACTCCTCACCACCGACAACTCAACGCAACCAACGCAACCACTGACCACCACAACGCAACCACTGACGACCAAAACCACACAACTCAGCTCTGCTTCTTGGACCCTCTCTCTTCTCAACGGCTTGGGCTCCCTTTTGTCTGCCGGTCAAAGCTCCTCTCTCAAAGCTTGTCTCAGCTTCTCTTTTGGGAGCGTCGCGCTGCGGATTTTAGCTGCGGTCACGCCTGCTCATTCCCTCCTCTCAGCGCCTCTCTTTCTTCTTCAAAACTCGACTGCTTGGGGAGCGTCTCGCTGTGGGTTATATAGGCCCCGCCCCTCAACTTTTGCGAACCTCCCCGATCGCTCTTCCTCCGCCCTCTCTAGCCAAACCCCTGGCTCATGGTTGGTCGAGTGGGGCTGGCTCACTCCTCCCCTCTATGACGAGGTGGAGACACGCCTTTCTTCTCCGACCCTGCCTCGTGGTCAATGGCGGTTATTGGAGGGGAGGTAATTGCCAAACGACGAAAAGGGGGAATGGAGGTTTTGGGAATGGGAATGAAGGGAATCTATCTCTTTCACTGGTGCAATGGAGTACTTCAATTAATGGGAGACACAGCCTTACCCTAAAACACAGAATAAGATATAACTATCGAACAGGGGTATTCTATTATTGGCTGACGTGTATGCTTGTGGACTAATTATGGGATGCCCTTTTACCTTTACACAGCTCCGGAGGCAGGGGGCGCAGAATAAACAATAATAATAATTCACACAATCAAAAAAATATACAGTCCTCATATCCGCAACACTGCACCCTCCTCCTCTTAGGCACGTCCCGGGCCTACAACTTTTTATTTAGTGTGACACGTAGGTGTAGTTCCCTCTACTTTTAACCTGACCCTGAGTGTGACAGTTTTAAAACATAAATAAATGTGTCCCGCTGCTCCATTGCACCCTGCCTAACAGACTTACGCCCACAGTTAACCGAATTGCGGAATGGTCTTCAAACTACACACTGACGGTGGGGAGCATTATTTACAATGACGCTATTTTTATTTACAAGACTAACCCAGGACCTGTGATTGTTCTTTCTGGGGGGGGGAGACAGTCTGCTCTGCATCAATGCACCATGAAAGCACCCAAAAACGCACCAATACACCCCCAAGCACCAATCGGTGCAGTCACCATTGTTCAAGAAAATAAAACCAACAACCCCTAACCCTGCAGGTGATCTCTTGCTCTTCGGCTCCCTCTGCTGGTTATTATTATTTGTTCTTCCAGATGTTGTCTTTCTTTCATTTTCTTACTGGCGGCCTATTTGCAATAAAGTGTGCCCAACGTGTCCATTTTATTTTCTTTATTTATGGCCCACAGGGCCGACTACGTGTGGTTCACCTGTGGGGCATCGGTGCCCTGTGGCCAAGGTCCGCCAGCAAGATTTCGGGCCCTCATGGCCGGTTCCAGCAGAGGGGCCATGCCCCAACCCATGGGGTCCATAAGTGGTGCTCGGCCACAGACATGTGGTCCATAATGTGGTGCATCGATGCAGACAGCTGGTTCTGAGAGTGCCGGGCACACAATGGCCGACTCACGCACGCTCCCCTTGGCGCCCAATGGCGCACAGGTCATGTGGGAGCCAAAAGGGGGACAAGAGAAATGAGCAAGGGGTAAGGTCACAAGGGTACACGTCAATAAGGCAATGCAAGGCGAAATGCGCACGGAGAGCGAAATGAGAAAGCTCGTCCCTACCGTACGTCACCCCCCTGTCACCTACACTACCCTTGCCCTTACCCCATATGTACAAAAATCTACACATTACCAATCCGTCGCTACCGTCACGTCTTCCCCTTATTTCCCTTATACCAAATTCGTCACCACAATCCCTCTATCCAAAATTTGCCATCACCAATTCATCATCAATCCTCATAAGGAGGAAGAGATGGAACATGCACAATGTCACACCCACGTCATGATGCGTCTCACAATCCAAACATTTGCACAGTAAAAAATAATCAAAACATGGCATGGTGTGGAGTACCTGTCACCTCAGGTGAGTGGATGCAGATGGTGCGAGGAGACTCCAATCCTAACTATCCTCTAAATGACCTTAACACACTTTACACTACCCGGGGTCTCTCCCTGCCAATCCATTGGCCAACTTACACTATGGGTTCTAAAAACCAATTCCCATTGACCAAACTGTGGTGCTTCTCAATTTGGGGTCTCACTCCCCCGATTCATCTCCCGGTGCCCTTGCACAATTTCTGGGCTGTGACGTGTAGCTCTCCCAGCAGGTCTACCCACCTGCACACCTCCACCACTGCAGTTGCCACCCGAGCTTACCTAGCTCCTCACCCTAACCTAACTAACTGGGGAAAGCCCCTCCTGGCTCTGTCACCCCACTCGGTGCCCTCTGGCACTGGGCTACCCGGGTCCGTCCTCCGGATCCTCGGGCCCCATCCACAACAACTACTACCGGCTCCCAGAGCCCACCTGCGGCCTCACCTGGCCGACATCCTCACAGTGGTGGAGCGCCCAACCAACTACACACACTAATAGGCTACACGCCCAGCCATTTCCACAACACTAATGCACCCATCCAAAGACCATTCTTTCACCCGCACCACAGATGCCAATATCCAACCACAATTTACCTGTACCCTCTACCTAACACTTACACTACCCGCCCCGGGTATCCGTGATGGGGGTCCACTCTTCCCCCATTCACAGCTTCGCACCATCCACTCCACTCCACAATTTCCACCATACTCACTCCACGACCATCCATTCCAATACTCCATACCATTTATTCCATACACCTGTCCTCCATTCACCTGTCGTTGCACACCTGTGCAATCATACCTGGTGCCACCTGCACCCTCCTCCTCTTCCTGGACCAGTTGGTCAACACAACACACATCACCATCACTCACTCATACACTGCTCCACACACCTGTTCAGTTGCACACCTGTGCAATCACACCTGTTCAATCCTCAAACACACGGCATCATCTCATCTAACTACTCCCCTCTGAAACTTGCGCTTCCCAGTCGTCCCTTTAAACTATTGCGCTCCCACGTCATTATCATCCACACTAAACTACCTGCATCCCCACTACAGGTATCAGTCACTAACTAATCTTAACGTTACCTAATGTCATCTTCTAGGGCCCTACACACAATATCCTAACCCACCCGGGCTAGTTTTCACTGCCATCAACCCCATAATCTAGTGCTCCTTTGCCCCCCCTCACCGTGAGGGATGGTGGATTGCCCATCCCACCACATCGGGGAGGTCCCACTATCAATTTTGCTCGTCCAAATTCCAACCAATCAAAAATTTTCTATTTACTGCCAATTCTATTCACTTTTCTAAATTTCAGATCAAAACACTATCAGTATCATCACCATCATCACAGTCCGCTATATCCTAGCCTCGGTGCGTCATGACATCATTAAACTCGGCTTCGTAAAGCCGAGCAATGAATTCGGGTGGTTTGGTCGCCTGCAGGTTGAATCCGTCCGGCTTTCGGTTCAAGGGAGGTGGTTTGGTCGGGCCAAGGTTCCACGCACCATCTCGGCGCGGCACCTTGCGGTCCCGGGCCCGATGGCTCAATCTCCCCCAGTCGGAACCCCGTCCCCACGAGGGGGCACCGTTCCGCTTCCTCCCACTCGCCCTTGAACCGGACCGGTTGCCTCGCCCGCCAAGGCCCGGACTCGACCGTGCGGGGCGGGGCCAAGCCCGAATCGGCAACGACGCGTCGAAGAGAAACGACGCAGCTTCGATCCACGCCGGGCCTCGCATCCAAAAAAGGGCTCCACGCACCGAGTGCTCACATTGGCTATCCGTCGCTCTAACCGCTAACCCGGTTACCGTCGATGCTTCACCGGCATGCTCACACGCATACGCTACCCCTTTCACCCTCACAAAACCCGCCGTTCCAACGCCGTCCGTACATTCCACCAACGCTCTCCCTGTTACACACCACACCTCTCGCGCACACTCTTGCGCACACCTCGGTCCACACCTCTCCTCCGTTACGTCCTCCGTAACACTTACCATGGGCGTGCACTCTGGCATCCACCCACTAACGCGCTCAGATGGGCTCTCCCACACTCGCGCTACCACCAACTCAGGTGTGCTTCCTCGCACGCGTTCCACCACCACATTACTCTCCGTGTCACACTCCGTACACCCCGACGTGCATTCTCGCTCGCACTCGGTTTCACTCCCACACTTTATAACACACCCACTCGCCGACGCACACTTTTTCCTCACACGCGTGCCATTTCCACTCACGCGGGACCCTTCACCAACGCCCGGATGCTTCCTCGATCCCAAGCGCGTGAAAATTCTTTTGTCGCCAAACATCCTCTTACAAAATCTCCCCACACAATACACAGCACGTCTCACCTTCGGGGTTCTTCTTCCTCCCTGCACCAAAACCTGCAAACTCTTTATTTGGTTAGTGAGCACACCATTATGATTTGAGCAGGGACTTTGTACATATTCCATTTCTCCCTGCAATTCCCGGGCTACCTCCGTCATCTCTTCAATTTTAATTCCCAGCACTGCTTTTTCTTTATTCACCTCGACGACCGCTGGCTTTAATAAAACACCCTCCTCTACCTCAGCGGTCGCTGGCTTTTCCAAACACCGGGGCGCGATTTCTACCCCTGTCATTGTACCCGTGCTTTTCCCAACTTCGTCCAACCGGCGCTTCTCGACCCGCGTTACCTCGTCGTGCACCCGTGGGACCCTTTCGCCCAACTTGCGGTCTCTGTCCCTCTGCTCCCTTTCCTCCCTATCGGCCCTCATTCCGTTTATTGTTGCTTCAATTTGCTCACTCCGAGCATCCATCCGGTTCCCCATTTGTCCCATTCGCTCACCATGAGCATCCATTTTTGCTTCTAGCCTCTCCATAAGGGCCCCCATTTGTATCATAAAAAGGTCCGAATTCCCCAGCGGCGCTGCTACGGTCACGGACGCGGCTAGATTTGGTGCCGCTGTAACCGCGTGCGCAAAGGCGCCATTTTGCGCGCCTGTTACCTCGTGCGTGAGAGCGCCATTTTGCGCGTCTGATACCCCCTCAACCACATCCTCCATATACATTTCCCCGAGGTCCTGGGTTGATTCCACCCCGCCTATCTCTAGCTCACCCACCGGCATCCGATCGCCTTGACCAGCCATGGCGCGATTTCAAAATTCGGGTTTTATTTCTTTAAAACACAATTTTTCAGCAGCTCGTAATTTACCTCCTCATATCCTCATATCCGCAACAATATATATATATATATATATACATACTAGCTTGGCTTGGCTCGGCTCGCTGCGCTCGCCTCACCATCGTTACTGAGGAACGGGCTTATTTTAGCTGAGGCTAATGACTACCTGAGTTGCTGTGTTGTCATGATTTACACCAATCACAATACAAACAATTACTTTGCACAAATGTACTAGTTGTGTTTGTGATTTTTTTTTTTTTTTTGTATACAAGATCGAACATTAATCACACAGAAAGACAAACCGACACATAAAACATATAACATCGGGAGCGGTAGGCAAGATGGGGAGAGAGGGGGAAGGACACAAACACAACATTTGAGAGCAGGGACCGATAGACATGGAGACATCGAGAGATCTGAGAGAGGGCGAGGGCTTTGGGGGGGGGGGGGGGGAATATGGGAAGGGGGGGTGGGTGGGAGAGGTATAAAACATATGGACACTGCCAGGATTTCCAGGAAAGAAGTTGGAATTTCAAACAAGGTGGATCTGGGGTGAATTAGCGGGGGTAGAAAAGATCAAGGTTTTGGATGGGGGAAGATAAGAGATGGTGGTGAACAGCTGTTTTAAAGACCTGGAGGGAGGAGTGGGATTGAAGGGAGTGAGGGAGTTTGTTCCAGAGGCGGGAGAAAAGAGGAATGAAAGAGTGAAGGTGAGCAGAGAGCCGAGATTTCCGGCCGTTTAACCATCAGAGGGTTGCTGGCAGATCTTGTGCGACCTGTAGGAATATTTGGGGGACAGAGCACAGAGAGAGCTGGGGGTGCAAGGCCGGAGAGGAGTCGGTAGAAGACAGAAAGACCACCAACCTGCCTATGGTGAGTGAGTGAAAGGCCCTTAGAGATAGCTTCATCGCGGGAGATTCCAATAATTCTGAAAGCTTTGGTTTCAACAGCGTGAAGCCGAGCTCGGTGTGAGGCAGGAGCACCGGCCCATAGGGCAATATTACATTTTTATAGGCAATTTAGGTTGAAGATTTAGGTTGAATGTTTTTTTTATAAAGGAAGCACCCCTCAGCACACACATAGGGGAGGGGTAGGTGCAGACTGGAAGTTTCGGACGATTACGCCACACTACCATGTAATTCAAAACACCTCACCACCAAGTAATTCAAAAGACCTCACCACCAAGTAATTTAAAACACCTCACAGCCATAAAACACGTAATAAAAACACCTCACCACCACGAAATTAAAAACACCTCACAGCCATCAAACACATAATAAAAACACCTCACCACCACGAAAATAAAAACACCTCACCACCACGTAATAAAAACACCTCACAGCCATCAAACACATAATAAAAACACCTCACCACCACGAAATTAAAAACACCTCACAGCCATAAAACACGAAATAAAAACAGCTCACCCCGAAATTAAAAACACCTCACAGCCATAAAAACATGGAATAAAAACACCTCACAGCCATAAAACACGTAATAGAAACACATCACCACCACGAAATGAAAAACACCTCACAGCCATAAAACACGTAATAAAAACACCTCACCCCGAAATTAAAAACACCACACAGCCATAAAACACGTAATAAAAACACCTCACAGCCACAAAATTAAAAACACCTCACCACCACGTAATTCAAAACACCTCATCACCAACTAATTCAAAACACCTCACCACCACATAATTAAAAACACCTCACCACCACGTAATTATAGATACCTCACCACCACGTAAATCAAAACACCTCACCACCATGTGATTTAAAAACACCTCACCACCACATAATTCAAAATACCTTACCACCTCATGATTAAAAACCACCACAACGTTATTAAAAACACTTCACAACCACGGAAACAATAGTTTGAGGGAGTCGTTAAGTGACAACACAGACACTGCCCAGATGTGTCGATATATAGATAAATGACTGTACCCGAGTTGCCGTTTTGTCATGGTTTACACCAATCATAATTCAAACAATTATTTTGCACAAATGTATTTGTAATATACGTGATATCACATTTTATAAACAATTGAAGTTGAAAAAAAAAAATTCCCCAAAAAATTCCAACAAATAAAAAGCGTCGATACTGAGGAACGGGCTTATTTTAGCTGAGTCTAATGACTGTACCTGAGTTGCTGTATTGTCATGATTTACACCAATCATAATACAAACAATTACTTTGCACAAATGTATTTGTTGTGTTTGTGATATTACATTTTTATAGGCAATTTAGGTTGAAGATTTAGGTTGAATGTTTTTTTTTTTCAAGAAAGAACCCCTCAGCACATACACAGGGGAGGGGTAGGTGCAGACTGGAAGTTTGGGACGATTACACCTCACCACCACGTAATTCAAAACACCTCACCACCAAGTTATTCAAAACACCTCACAGTCATCAAACACGTAATAAAAACACGTCACAGCCATAAAACACGTAATAAAAACACCTCACAGCCATAAAACTCGTAATAAAAATACCTCACAGCCATAAAACACGTCATAAAAACACCTCACCACCACGAAATTAAGAACACCTCACAGCCATCAAACACGTAATAAAAACACCTCACAGCCAAAAAACACGTAATAAAAATACCTCACCACCACGAAATTAAAAACACCTCACAGCCATAAAACACGTAATAAAAACACCTCACCACCACGAAATTAGAAACACCGCAGAGCCATAAAACACGGAATAAAAACACCTCACAGCCATAAAACACGTAATAAAAACACCTCACCACCACGAAATTAGAAACACCGCAGAGCCATAAAACACGGAATAAAAACACCTCACAGCCATAAAACACGTAATAAAAACACCTCACAGCCATAAAATACGTAATAAAAACACCTCACAGCCATAAAATATGTAATAAAAACACCTTACAGCCATAAAACACGTAATAAAACAACCTCACCACCACAAAATTAAAACACCTCACAGTCATAAAACACGTAATAAAAACACCTCACAGCCATAAAACACGTAATAAAAACACCTCACCACCACAAAATTAAAAACACCTCAGCCATAAAACACGTTAAAAAATACCACAGATACATAATTAAAAACACCTCACCACCACGTCATTTAAAAACACCTCACCACCAAGTAATTCAAAACACCTCACCACCACATAATTCAAAACAGCTCATCACCAACTAATTCAAAACACCTCACCACCACATAATTAAAAAGACCTCACCACCACATAATATAAATACCTCACCACCACGTAAATCAAAACACCTCACCATCATGCGATTTAAAAACCTCACCACCATGCGATTTAAAAACACCTCACCACCATGTCATTTAAAAACACCTCACCACCACGTTATTTAAAAACACCTCACCACCACATAATTCAAAATACCTCACCACCACGTGATTCAAAACCACCACAACGTTATTAAAAAACACTTCCCAACCACGGAAACAAAAGTTTGAGGGAGTCGTTGAGTGACAATACAGACACTGCCGAGATGTGTAGATATATAGATAAATAACTACCAGTGTTGCCGTTTTTTCATGGTTTAAGCCAATCATAATTCAAACAATTATTTTGCACAAATGTATTTGTAATACACGTGATATCACATTTTATAAACAATTGAAGTTGAAAAAAAAAATTCCCCAAAAAAATTCCCCCAAAATATATTTATAAAATTTGGAAAATTTTTCAAACAAATACCCTTAGGACATACCGATGGGAGAGATATGTGCATACCAGAAGTTTGGTACGATTTCACAAAAGTTTGAGAAAGTAGTTCAGTTACAACAACACAGGACAGGACAGACGCTGCACATATATATATATATATACAGTGAAACCTTGACTTACGAGTGCACCAACTTACGAGTTTTCCGAGATACGAGCCGTCGCTCGGTCGATTTTTTGCTTTGTGATGCGAGCCGAGATCTGAGTTACGAGCGAGCGAGCTTGGATATAAAACACGTAATCGTCGAAAAACATGAGCGAGCTGTGCGTGTTGTTGACTTGGCGAGGCAGTACGATCGTAGTACTTCTACGATATGTACGATTTTGAAGCAGAAGGAGTCGATAAAGGCTATAACGCCAGCCAAGGGCGTTAAGATTATTTCAAAGCTCCGGACCTCTGTCCATGAAGAGATGGAGAAGTTGTTGTTTGTGTGGTTGACGGAGAAGCAGCTCGCAGGAGGTACCGTGACCGAGAGCATCATCTGTGAGAAGGCACGAGACATTTACGGGGATTTGGTGCAGCAGACGGCGGGAACATCAACGGACGAGGCATCGGAAGAGTCATTCAAAGCCAGTCGGGGATGGTTTGATAATTTTAAGAAGAGGACCGGCATTCACTCCGTCGTCAGGCATGGTGAGGCAACAAGCTCGGATGTGAAGGCAGCTGAAGATTTTATTATAACTTTTGCCGAACTGATAGAAGCCGAAGGATACACCCCCCAGCAAATCTTCAACTGTGACGAGACAGGGCTCTTCTGGAAAAAGATGCCGAGGAGGACGTATATAACGGCAGAGGAGAAGAGCATGCCAGGCCACAACTTGTTCAGAGTTCCGGCGATAGCTCGCCTTCTCTTTGTGGAAGACACGGTGTAGTCCAATCCATTTAGCCCAAATATGGGGCCAGATAGGAAAAAAACTGCAACACTACATATCAGTGCGAAATTGTATGCAGTAATATATACCAGATAACATATCAAAAGTCTAAAGCTCTAAAAATATGGGGTGTCTGTCAAAATCACTGGTACATGGACCCCCCTTTTCATCCTTTTGCGGTACGATTTGTTCACATTTTGCGATACATTCCGAGCACATGGTATATAATTATACTTTTAATATCAGGAATTACAGCATGTTACAGCCCCAGTACGGCCCGTACGGAACAAAAAAATAAGCACGTAAACAAAATTCCCAATAGCTAAATACTGATCACTGATATGCAAATACATGAATCACTTGTCATGACTGTTTCAGAATCATGGCACATTTTGTTGATTAAAATCACAAACTCATAATAAAATCACATATAGAGAAACTAATAATACTGACTCATAAAATACTGTCGGAAGTCAAGGATTCGCTTAAAAGTAAAAAAATGCCCACAATTAACTAATTCAGCTGCATGTAATAGTCTATACTCTATAACAACAGTCCACTACCTAATCATCATTTTCCTCGTCATCGTCGTCGCTGAAACTGTCCAGGACGGAGTTGGTGCAGCCAGATCCACGGCACTGACCACAAGCAGGAGAACACTCCAAGTTGTTCTTGCGGCATGTACACCGTGCGGAACCACAATCGGTCGAACAGTTGCACCGGATAACATTCAACAAATCCTGAGGTGCTGGAGGGAGGTCGGTCATAACAGGAACAAGATTGCCGTCGCTCATTCTCCAGCCCCAATCCACTGGTTGTAGGCTGTTGTTTCCTTTCCACTGCTGTATTTGCAGATACACCCGTCTGCTGTGATATCTCGCTGCAGCAGATGTGGGTGGTAAGGTCTGTGGGAGTATCTTCGAAGTCTTGACTGCGACCTGTTCACAAAACCGCTTGTACCTGAGGGAATCCAAACTTTCATCAGGTTTACCCTTGTAGAGACACACGAGTGCTATCTCTCCTGCAGCCTCGACCACATCTGGTGATGCATCCTCAGCCAAGAACTGTTGGGATTGAGTTTGGAAGAGTGTGCTCATCATGAATTTCTTCAGTGACGCTCCTTTGCCAAGGCCGTACAGTCGAGACGTCGTGTCACATCCCAATACTGCGTGTATGAATAGGATGCTTTCACACACAGCTGCACCTAGCTGACGTTTCATGGACTTCACATTCCAGATGTGGTTTGGTTTTGTAGTGGATTTTGCCTGACTATACATAAACAAGTCGTGTGCTTCTAGGTTTGCGTAGAAGCAGAGTAGGACGATCAGATCTGTGTCTTCTCCTATAAGGGCTGTGTTCCTCATGTTCGCCGAACTGACTGCGGTCTGGACGATTAGCAGGTCAGCATCTTCCTGGGAATGATGGGTCTGGCATCCAGAAAGCCGGAGGTATCTGCTCAACATGTTGATGAAGTTCTGTTTGTTGTTGAGGTTTCCCAGGAAGATGTCTTTCTTCATGGTCAACTTCATGTCATCAGTGAAAGTCACTTCTGGTCCACCTCTACCTGCTGCTTGCCTCTGGTGGGTCATGTGCTTGGTTGATTGACCAAGATATCCATCAAATATTACGATGGCCTTTCCGTATTTCTTGTAACATAGTCACAGTGGAGCATGCAGATCTCTCGATATGTTGGTGAACCACGTGGCCATGGTATACGGTGCAGCAGACTTCCACCATCCAAGACATACTGGATTTCGCTGATTGACTCTATGGTACCTGGTTCAAGTTTAGACCAGATAGCATCTCCGAGTACGGACTTCTGGGCTTCACGTAGCATCAGCTTTTCATCAAACAGCGCAGGTGGATGAGGGCATAACGCAGGTGGATGAGGGCATATCTTTGAGAATAGGACTCGGCATTTGAGTCAGCAAGATACTCGGCCATTTTGTCCACCAGATCAGAGATTGTGTTTTGTTCGTCGTCATTTTCCTCAAGGAATTCAGTCACCTTTATAAATGCCTGACATCTGTCATCCAGAGCAGGACGACCGCCTTCGTGTGGTGATTTGTATCGTCTACCCAATTTCTGTTTCTTCTGTACTGTTTAATTATGTACAAAATTCAGAGGGATCAGTTTCCCTGTCCGGAAATTTGAACTGCATACCTGGTGATACACGGCATCTGCCGCTGGAAGGTCACACACAATGAGCAGTCGAGCCCGAACAGTATCGGCCCATGCATCGTTCCTTGTTGAGCACTTTTGCAGAAGACTATCTTTACATTCTGTAAATGTGATAGAGTGGACATCTCCTTGTTGTTTCCTGTTATCAAAGTTCACCTTTGTACCACAGAAGAGGCAATCTGCTTTGAAGTTGAAGGCTTCCTCTGCTGATCGGAGCGATACACTTGGGCCTGATCTGTGAGTAGTGTAATAATGTTGCTTCTGGGACACCTCCGTTTAACATGGGAAATCCCTATCTAATGTCATTTACCCCCTTGTCTTTTTCAAAAATCATAAACACCTCTATTTCTCCCACCCTCATCTTTATGAACCTTTTGTCTGTAGTACCTATCCTTAATGTTGTTCATTAGACCACTCAAACACTACAAATATTTGTTTTCTCTTATAGACCTATCATCCTTCTTCTACATATCATCTGGCAGATTAATCTTTGACCCACTCAAACATTGACCCATTCACTTCCATATTAATTCTTTCCCTCCCTCATTGCTCCTAAAGACCTCTATTTCTCTCACCCTGTTCTTTACGAACCTTCTAACCTTTTGACATGTTATCCTTATTCATTAGACCACTTAAACACCTGTGATCCTTCTGACCTTATGAACCTTTTAACCTTTTACTCTTAATATCATCTGGTGAATATAACCCACTCAAACAACGACCCTACAAATATTTGTTTATGCGTGGGAAATAATTTAATTCTCCTACAACTCTCTTCACCATCTAATATATTAACAAAAAATATGTTTGAGTTTGGTTCTTTATTAAGATATTTTAACTGAGCTAAGATAAAATGGTAAACCTCCCTCAATGTTCTTATTTGAGCGCCTCCAGTGCCACACACTTTTTGGTAGGCTCTGCCCACCTTTTGTTAAGCTCCGTCCACTTTTTGGAAAAACCCCGCCCACTTTTTGGTAAGCCACGCCCACCTTTTACTAAGCCCCGCCCACTTTTTGTTAAGCCACGCCAACTTTTTGCTATGTCCCGCCCCTTTTGCTAAGCTCCGCCCACTTTTGCTAAGTCCCACCCACTTTATAAACTCTTCAGCATTGTATCATTTCCAGGTAATACATAACATCATTTTCAGGGAATTTCCATCACATCATTTCCAGTTAAGACACGCCCAGGGAATTTCCACAGGAAATGACACACACCCAGCCCTTCTTATAAAAGGCACCGACCACACAGGCTTTTTCAAACACGCTTTCTGCTTCACTTGAGAATGGACTCCTATGCCGAAATGGAATGGGATAACTTTGCTATTCCTTGGAGTCCTACTACCTGTGTAGAACTCAACCTTCAGATTGATGAACTGGACTCGAACCTCTTATCAATGGAGGTAAGTTTGTTTATTTATTTATTTATTTATTTAATTTTTTTTTTTTTTTTTTTTTTTTTAGATGAGACTCATGTAAGAGTTAACAAAGTTTATTTTAATATTCATAGAGCTTGATTTATACAAATAAAAATATTGTATTAAATTAATACATTGTTATTTTCTTTCACAGGAAATTGTATCTGAGATACGAAATGAAAATTCTGCTTTTAACACAACTTGGGATGAAGTTATTTTTTTGTTTGAAGACATTTTGAACAACCAAGACCCCCAGAACGAGTTCTACCTTGATGACCCAGCCAAAGAGTTATACCTTGGAGATCCACAAAATCCTGAAAAAGAGTTTTACCATGATGATACTTGTTGTGAGTTATCAAAACAAAACCCACTGAACAAGTTCTACCTTGATGAGCCAGAATACAAGTCATACATTGGAGACCCACAAATTTCTGAAAATTGGGAAAGGGGAGTTCTCCCTGATGGTCCGCAGTTATACTATGTGAGACACATCATAGAAACCCTAAAAAATTGTGAAATGGGAATTCTCCCTGATGGTCCGCAGTTATACTATGTGAGACACATCATAGAAACCCTAAAAAATTGGGCAAGGAGAGTTCTCCCTGATGGTCCGCAGTTATACTATGTGAGACACATCATAGAAACCCTAAAAAATTGGGAAACGGGAATTCTCCCTGATGGTCCGCAGTTATACTATGTGAGACACATCATAGAAACCCTAAAAAATTGGGCAAGGAGAGTTCTCCCTGATGGTCCGCAGTTATACTATGTGAGACACATCATAGAAACCCTAAAAAATTGGGAAAGGGAAGTTTTCCCTGATGGTCCGCAGTTATACTATGTGAGACTTATCACGGAAACCCCAAATATTTCTGAAAATTGTGGTTCTACCTTGGGGACTTGGAAAGATGGTTATATTTTTGGAGACTCGGAATGGGGGTTTTGTTTTGATGACTCGGAATGTGATACCTATCTTGGAGGCTCAACAGGAATGTGGTTATACCTTGGGAACTTGGAAAGTTGGTTTTATTTTGGAGACTCTACCTGTGGGGTCCATCTTGGAGACTCTTTGGATTCTAAAGCAATGAACAATGTTCTTTGTTTAATGACGCTTGATTTAAGCAATATCAAGAAAGTTCGAGGAAGAAAATGCTGGAAAATTCTTTCTTCCCATTTCTACTTCTTCAAACTTGAAAGCCTTGAAAGACAGAATTGGAAGAAGAGGAAAAAAAAAAAAATGAAATACATATTTTTAAAAAAGAAGAAAAAAAAGATTATGTTAGGGTTTGGGTGGGATTTTGAATGTGAGGGTTAGGGATGGGGTTGGGTTAGGGATGGGGTTGGGTTAGGGTTGGGATTTTGAATGTGAGGGTTAGGGTTGGGGTTGGGTTAGGGATGGGGTTGGGTTCGGGTTGGGATTTTGAATGTGAGGGTTGGGGTTGGGTTAGGGATGGGATTGGGTTAGGGTTGGGATTTTGAATGTGAGGGTTAGGGATGGGTTGGGGTTGGGTTAGGGATGGGGTTGGGTTAGGGTTGGGATTTTGAATGTGAGGGTTAGGGATGGGGTTGGGTTAGGGATGGGGTTGGGTTAGGGATGGGGTTGGGTTAGGGATGGGGTTGGGTTAGGGATTGGGTTGGGTTAGGGATGGGGTTGGGTTGGGAATGGGTTGGGTTAGGGATGGGGTTGGGTTAGGGATGGGTTTGGGTTAGGGATGGGTTTGGGTTAGGGATGGGGTTGGGTTAGGGTTTGTATATTATTATGACTCACTCACACATACACAAAAGTTAAGCCCCAACTGGAAAGTTGAGGGATTCTGTGTTTGGGGTTCACAGATTTAAAAACGTATCCCCATTATACACACACAAAAGTTAAGCCCCAACTGAAAAGTTGTGGGATTCTGTGTTTGGGGTTCACAGATTTAAAAACGTATCCCCATTATACACACACAAAAGTTAAGCCCCAACTAAAAAGTTGTGGGATTCTGTGTTTGGGGTTCACAGATTTAAAAACGTATCCCCATTATACACACACAAAAGTTAAGCCCCAACTAAAAAGTTGTGGGATTCTGTGTTTGGGGTTCACAGATTTTAAAAACGTATCCCCATTATACACACACAAAAGTTAAGCCCCAACTGAAAAGTTGTGGGATTCTGTGTTTGGGGTTCACAGATTTAAAAACGTATCCCCATTATGCACACACAAAAGTTAAGCCCCAACTAAAAAGTTGTGTGATTCTGTGTTTGGGGTTCACAGATTTAAAAACGTATCCCCATTACATTTTATTTATTTATTTATTATTTTCAAGGGTATTATCTGCTTACTTGTGTTTTTTGTAATTCTTGCGAGTAAAATGAACCCAAGATTTCTTCTCCATTTAAATCATATAATTTGTAGGTCCAAGGGACTGTATCCATTACATCAATGATTTAAAATAATTCACGAGTCCATTTTTGTGTATAACCTTTCTCAAAATGACTTTTCCATTTGTATATTCTTACAATATCACCAACTTTAAACTTGGGCTTTCTCAAATTAATCTCCTTTTCATATTCTAATTTTGTAAATGTTTCTGATGGTTTTGATTTTGTTGATGAATGAACTGTATTATTGTAATTATCTACAATATCCTGAATTAAATACACCCATTTTTGAGAACCGAGTTGTGTGAATTTTTTATATAATTTCTCTTTTAAAGTACGATTAAAACGCTCAATAACAACTGCCTTTCCTTCATTAAAGGTGCTGTATAATTTAATACCCTTCCCCTTAAGAAATTTCATGAATATTTTGTTATAGAACTCTGTTCCCTCATCAGTCCATAACTTCTTTGGTTTCCTTTTATCCCGATCAAATATTAGCTTAAAGGCTAACATTAAAGTATCACCCCTTTTATTTTTTAAAGGGACAACCCAGGCAAATCTACTCCTCAAATCAATAACGGTTAAAGCATACCTGTATCCCCTGTCATTATTCAATTCAATTAAATCAGCGGACCATATGTGGTCGGTGTATTTAGAATAAACCTTCCTTCTTTTAAACTTTGTGATTATAGGTTTGTGTAATTCTTCAGCCAAAAGCTCCTCAGTCTTGATGACATCATTAGAGCCTAATAGTTTTTTGAGGAATAACCAAGACCAAGTTTCAATTTAGCATTTATCAAATTTCTCACAATAAACCTATCAACTTTCTCTCTCAACGTTGGATTTTGTATCAAAGACAAATTATACAACATTTCGCTGTCGGCTTTATGTTTTTCAGTCAACGTAGTGGTTTTCCCATAAGCAATATCATGCTTCATACACACTTCATCAACCCTATTTGTAGGTTTAGACCAAGGTTTAGGATTGTCAGCCTCATCTAATCTTTTATCCAAGTTTGTTCCTGGACCACAGAAAGAATACCCTGGAAGGTGTAATTCCCCTGGAATTCCAGTTGTTGTAAATTTACTTCCTGACAGAAACTTTTGTATGTCTCCTCCTCTTTTAGGAGAGATGAATTGGCACTTTTTAGAGCCACATACTTGACATATTCCTTTTTGATAAACTCTATTATTTTTAGCTTTAACATAAGAGATATTTTTAGATTTAGTTTTCTTTTTACATTTGAGACAATAACTCATATTTATTTATCAGAAAAATTCCGACAGAGTATCAAAACCTTTTTGGTTTTCAACATATACATTTCAATCTTTATTTTTAAAACATAAAGAATCCTAAGGAATGCCTTCACTCTCTCCTCCATTTATTTACAAATAAAAACTAACTAAAGTCAATGACACCAACATCATCAATCACATAATCTTTTCCTTCTTCTTCTTCTTCTTCTTCACCACTTTCTCGTTTAAATCTCCTCCCTGAAATTGAAGACATTAACGTTGTTATTTTTGAAACCATTATCTTCATAAGAGTTGTTAATTCTTTAATTTCCTCTTCGGTGCGTTGAGATTGATTTATTTGCTGTAATACACTCAATCTTTTACGAATCTCACTGATTTCCATCTTTTTATATTTTTCCTCCCTCTCTCTTTGCTCCCTTTCCTCCCTCTCCTCCTTCTCCTTTTTCTCCCTCTCCTCCTTCTTCTTTTTCTCTCTTTCCTCCTTCTCCCTTTTCTCTCCTTCCTCCTTCTCCTTTTTCTCCCTCTCCTCCTCCTTTTTCTCCCTCTCCTCCTTCTCCTCCCTCTCCCTTTCCTCCTTCTCCTTTTTCTCTCTTTCCTCCTTCTCTTCTTCAACTCCTTCCTCATCCCTTGCTACCCTTGAGTTTGAACCCCAAAGAATATTATACATATACTCATCTGGATTTTGAGATATTCTTGTATCTATAATTATTTTTCTCATAATAGGATACCAATAAGATTTGTTGACGATTTCTAAAAGAGTTTTATATTTCATAACTTTGAGAAGTTCATTTTTATTTAATATTTTAAACAAGTCTCTATTTGTGGGTTTAACAATATCAGTATAAGGCCAGTTTTTAATGACAAAATTCCCATGTATATGCTCCAAATCATAAGGTATGTAATACCGAGCACCCTTTTCTTGTAGGTATCCTTGAATACAAAAATTATAATTCTCTTGTAGTCTTCTTCCTGCCATTTATGTATCAGAAATATATGTGAGATTAATATTATGACAGGTAATACCACCCCATCTTCCCACTACCAAATCGGTTTGTATTCCTCGGCTTTCTATCCTTATCTCATTACCTTCCTTCTTTGTCATGCGAACCATCGCTATATACTATCATATATTTTTCTTTTCTTAAAATCACGTATTTGTTGTTTACTAATTGTACTTCCACATAAATCCTTATCCTCACCAAGTGGATAATATTCTTCTTTACGAGACTGATTTAAATCATGTAGGTCTTCTATGTTTATTGAAAAAGACCAATTATACCCTAAATCAGGCATATCATACCCCCATTTATTAATTCGCATATTAACTAAATGTCCTTCTTTATAAAATTCAATTGTAAGCAGGTAGTTAAATTCAATGAGGAAAGGTGTATGGTCAGTATAACCAGGTGTTGTGGTTGTAAATTTTACTTGTTTCACAAAACGTGCTGTTTTCTTTAAAAATATATATTGTGATAAATCACTTAATCTAATTAAGTCATTCGCATCTGTAGGGTTTGGATAATTGATTAATTTATAAGTATTCTTCATATTAATATTTTTACTTACACTATATTTTTGTCGTTCAGCCTGTGCCTTTGTATAATAATTTGATAAATCAATATCCTGAGAGGATTTTCCAAAGATAGAACCATCTTTTCCAACATAAGTCATTTATATTAGATTAAAAATGATATCATAAAAATTTTCATTATTGTTGAGTTGAAATAATACATATAAACATAATTGACCACAACATTTAGAATTAATTTCTTGAACTTGAAATGTTTGATAAACACCATTCTGTAAGAATTGTATTACTTCAACAGGTGGTGGCATACCATAACTATCAAAATAATATTTATCCTGACTATTATGAATACAAACCCAATGAGAACCATTCTGTGTGTCTAAATTCATAATAATATTCTTTGTATTCTTATTTATATGTATTAATTCATCTCTCATACAAATAACCACATTATCAATTTTTAGTGTTTTACAATACTTAGCTAGTTCTATATTTGACGTTGTATTCTTTCCAAATTGTTTAAACCATTTATCCATTTATTTATGAGAAAGATACAATCCATTACCCCGTTTAGTTAGTTTAACACCCGCTTGAGCGATAGAGGAAAGCATATCTCCAACCAACAATCTAGCTTTATCAGGTAGACTTTCAAGTTTTTGAGCAAAATCTACAATTACACCACTTCCACTAATTTGTTTCTCCAACTCCTTGTTATGTCTTTCCAATTCTTTTTGAGCTTTTAGTTGTGCCTTCCTTTCGTTAGCAGTTTTTACCGCTGCTGAAATACCACCAGTCAATGCTCCCGCCGCACTTAAACCAGCAAATAAAGGAATTAGAAACGGGAGAAATCCTCCTCTTGACTCGTCTATTGAATATTTCTTTAACATAGGTTTCGTCATTTTAATTTTAAGTGATCCAACATCATTTAGTGTTTTTACTTGTGTGTGTGTGAGTAAAACATCAATTCTTACAGCTCCTTTTCTTTGAATTGTATTAACATTAATAATACAAGGCTTTTGATTTTGAATACAAGATGTTAATTTATTAAGATTGATTTGATTAACATATACCCCAACCATTTATTTATGAGAAAAAACCTATGTGATATTAATCATAACACCATTATCTGTATTAATCTGTAATTCTGTTTCCTCCAAAAGCAAACAATATGCATTAACCTCTTCACTCTCCCCTCTTTCAATGTATAGAGAAGTATCCACTCGATTAGACTTTATAGTTTCCTTTTGAGAACTCAGGTCAATTGCGTAGATTGTATAAAGTTTTTGAAACGCAACCATATCCAAAATAGGATCATTATTACCATTACTTTCACACACCTTTTGGTAGGACTTGTAGGCTTCCGCATAATCATTTTTTTCCCAATCAATTTCCAATCTATCTCGCGGATAAAATGTGCCATCAAGAGAAACCCGAAGTTGTTTCACCTTAGCATTATCACTCAGTGCATTATTCTTATTAGTACCGTCCTCTCCATCTGGTTTTTTTAAAATGAGCCAGAGGTATCGTGGCTTTCCTTGAAGAACACCCAAATTCCAAGTGTAGGTAGTGTGTTCCAGTTTAACGTGTTGACATCTTCTTTTAAGGTATGATACATTTAGCGGTTTCTTTGAGTTAAGTCTTCTATTTAACATCTCTTCCGTTTTAAGATTAGGAGTATATTCACTGATATACCAACACAAATCATTAATAACAAATTTATTGTTGTCTCCAAAAGCATTTTCATCCCCAAAAAGCAACCTATTTACATTATCATTCCTTTGTAGTTGAAATCTAATTTTAAGACCATACAAAACTTTATCATAATCGCAAAATCCAAATATACCTTTAAGAGGTACTGCTACGGTAAAACTATTCACTGCTTTTGTTTCATCATTATACATTGACTTCCTTTGACTATAACCAGGGTCTGCGTTTGTACCCGTTGACATATCAGGAATAAAACCTTCAACAGCTCCCTTACCCATTCTATCACTAAACGAATATAGTGTAAATTTCATCATTTCAGATGTAGCAGAGACATAATCAACCGCTTCAACCTCTTGTGTTCCAATATACAGGCGGACACTGTCAAACATTTTCCAGAAGAAATCATTTACGAGTGTAGCATTAGTATTATTCGCAGCCTTAGTGAATTTAAATTTACACAGCAAGAAACTATCAGCTATATTCAAGTAAGTTTGTTGATTATTTATTTCAAAACTTTTTGTTCCGTTTGAATTCCAGTCTGTTCCTGTTATAGCATTTACCTTAAAATAGTCTTCCTTTTTAGTGGAGTTTGAAATGATAATCGTATCATCCAAATCATAGATACTATCAATCGCTTCCATACTTGTATTTATATAGCATTAAAATTGTTGAAACCCTGACCCAAGTATTTTAATGATTTTTTGTCGTTCTTGTGAAGATAGTTGAGTTTTACCTTTTTTTATTTCTTTGATTGCTTGTAATTTATGAGACTCCTTTTGAGCATCTTTTATACTCTTTATAGCACCCGCAACGGAGCCCACGGCAGAAGCAGTTGAATCAATTAGGTCTTTATGTTTAAGGATGGTTGAACCAATACCCATTAGAGTATCAATTATCCCATCTCCTTTATTTCGAAATTGATGACCTACACCTCATTGTCTCTTAGGTTTATAGTATCCTCTACCCACATACCTTGTATAGTCTGGTGAAAGGAACATGCCCTCCCCTGTAATTATTTTATATTTTCCCAACTCGTGTTTTCTCACAATAACCATTATTTATTTATTGAAAAACTTCACGTAGGTGAATTCTGATGGATATAATTTCATCATTAAAGGATATCATACGATTATCTTGGTCGGTTATCCTAAAACTTACTCTGTATATGGTTTTTCCTGACACAGGTAAATAGACAAGATTTTTTGGTTCCATATTAAATTTATAACCAATCGGGGTTGAGTATGCACTGAATGAAAATATTGTATTTGTTCTTATTCCATCGTTATAAGCACCATCAATCAAATCACAATGAATTAATACTGAATTTATACCGGAGGATATTTGGATAACATTATCACTGTAAAACGTCCCGTTATTTTCAATCTTTTTTGAAGAGAAACCCAATAGCTCTCTAAACGAATTTTCAATCGTGAAATCAACTTTATAATTATTTTTAAGTTTAATAGTTGATTTTGAAGTGTGTTTTTGAATATCTATTACAATATTTTTTGGTTCATCACCTTTTTCTTTCATAAGGCGAGAGACTTCTGAAGATATTTGAGAAATCTCGTAAGCTCCAGGTGAAACGGTTATAGTTTTATATCCACTTCCTGGATTATAACTAAACTTGTTGTTTTTCTCTGTGATATTAAAAAGGGTATTGTAAGTTTCCATTGACAACAAAGATGCCTCATATGAGGTAAGGGGGTCAAGTTGTAGTGGGTAAGGGAATGAAGCTGTGTAATCGCTCGTTGTGAAATTAAAACTAAGAATTGTGCTTCTCATCTTATTTAATATCTAATAAAATATCTTTGTATTGACATTTATTAATTATTTTCATGTTCATCAACTGATCTAAAATGGCTGAGGATTCATTAAAACAATTGTTGTTTCCAGCCTTCTTACTACCTAACAACAATAATAGCCTATTAACTAATTGTGATGGGTCATTTGGAAGAAAACTAACACCCGAACCAAGCTTACTTAAAGCATCAATAATATGTTTCTCCTTCTCATTCTTCTTACTTTTACCAGCAACAGAAACTCCATAATCAAGTGCATTTAGCAACTCAATATATACCCTATCTTCCTCTCTTTCCATATCAAGTGGTTCCTCAAAATATTTTGAACCGCTGAATCCGGGGTTTGTTAGAAGAAACATTAATCTTGGAGTTAATTTAACATTTGGTTGAGTAGAACTCAAGAACATCAATTCATCATTAAATATCAATACCTTTTCTTCCACAAGATGAAACACTGCTGGTTCTTCTGTTGGAATGAGACCTGCTCTGGTTTTTGAACCCGCCGAATATTCATTGTTTTGAAGAGCTTCCACAACATAATTAGGGGGTTGATTTACCTCCTCAAGTTTCCGAAATAATCCCTCGTCATCATATTCTAATTCACCAAGTTCTTGTTTTGTTATCTGACTAAAATCTTTGAGCATTTGAAGTTTTTTCGGAGTAAATTCTACCGTGGGAACTGTAGGTGAGTGTTGAGTTTTCAAAAGTGGTTTAAAGAATTTCTCTTGTTTTCTTTCAAAGGCTTCTTCACCAGTTAGTTTCTGTCTCCGTTTCTTCTTTATCTCTTCCTGTTGTTTAACAACTTTTGAAACTAATTGTTGATGTTCCTTAAACTTTCTTTCTCTTTCTTCGGTATTCATTTTCTGTATTTATTTATTGAAAAATATCATTTAGTATCTCATCTTGTTTCACAACAATATATTTATATTTTCCAATCGTGTGTTTCATATAATTTTCAAATTCTTTTTTACTACATAACGTAGAGCAATTATCTCTCCAAAAATTATTTACATCTATTGAATTTAACTTAAATAAAATAAAAGTATTGGCATTGTTTCTTATTGAGCGTCGAGGGAGTTGAAAATATGATTGACTAAGATATATACAATTACAAGAAGAATGTCTCCCTCTTGTATAGTAGCTATCCATTACTGTTTGGTTTCTCTCATTAACACAATCATCAAAGATGACGAGGTTCTTTTTTGATTTATCTAAATCTTGAGGTGAAGGTATATCATCCGTATTATCACTGAGAATACAAGTTATGGGTTTCGATTTTGATTTCTGTGTATCACAAAATAATTGTATTATATCTTCAATATTATAATCATTCAGTTTGTTTTGAAGTTTAAATAAACCGATAATGTCTTCCTTTTTAAGACCTGCATTAAAACCCTGTGAGAGTAGTTGATACTCGGGTTGAAAACTTGACTTTGTAAAAATTATTAAATTATCATAATCTAAAAAATTAGGACCAAGGAGCATCTTTAAAAGTAAACAGGTTTTCCCACATCCGCTTGAACCAACTATTAGACATCTCAATGAATTTGGAATGTTTTTATGGTTATTAAATTTTATCTTATTTTCCCAAACGGGTAAAAAATCATTCATTTATATATTTGGAAAACAAGTCATCCAACTTTTTTTGAGCTATTTTAGAAACTCTATATTTTATCCTGAGTTCGGGTTTAATTTCAAAATAATTCATTATTTTATTTATGTAGTATCTTGTATTAACATTTCCATTAAAATTATTTTGAATAATAAATATCATTAAACCCTTATACATTTCCTCAATACAAAGAGTCTCTTTCCTTGTAAGAAATGGTGTATTATCACCATAATGCTTAACATTCATCTCTCTTATTAATCTTGTAAAGTAATTCATTTTTGGTTCTAATTTAAAAGAGTTATATGTTTTTTTATATTTCTTATTATCATTAATTAGAATATAATCACAGAATAAACATTGTTTATATGAATCCTCATCATTAAGCCCCACTCTATCACAAGCCGGACAATTCTCTAATTTATCATATGGAGAGTCTGGAAATTCTAAATATCCTTCAGAACTTATCATATTTATGTGGTAAATTTTTACTTAAACTAAACGCAAGTTTATTCATTAATAAATACAATGTTTCAAAGCACAAAAGACAAATTTCAATCAATCTCTACTTCGGTGGAAGATATAGAAAAATATGTCAAAGATGTTAAATTGAACAAAGATAAATATGGAAATTTTTGGGTAAAACCAGTTATGGAAAATAACATGAGCCCCTCTATTTCATTTAAAGGAAGAGCTCTAACTATACCTGGAAAGACATCCATTAAAGTAAATCTAACAAAAGTTTCTCCTCTACTCCTGGCAATTTATTCAAAGCTTGAAAAAGTGATTGACCACGATACTTTGAAAAAGAATGATAAGACCATTAATAATTCTAGAGGAGACATTTGTATTTTCTTTAATAATCCAAAGGGTGTAGATCTAAGTAAAATGAATGATGTTAATATTTCTGGTGAAATGTCATTTCGTTCTATGATAGTTAGAGATTATTTAAAGATAACTTTTGATATAAAAATTGTAGAGATTGAATCTGTTAATGAAAGAAAGTATATAGATATTGATGGGAATATTTTTCTTGCTAATTAAATATGAGTCAATACAGCAGTGAAGATTTTACTATTTCATTGAACTCGGACGATAGTGATGATAGTATTTCATTGAACTTGGACGATGGTGATGATAGTATTTCATTGAACACAGATGATAGTTATGATACTAATAGTTTGTGCTCAAATGATAGTTATGAGAGTAGCTTTATTGATGACTCTGAGTATGATTCTGAGTATTCATGTGATAGTTATGACTTAGATGATTCTGAGTGAAAAAGTGTTTTAGTTTAAGCACAGCGATATATATAAAACGGAGCTGTAAAGCTCAAAAGTGTTTTATTTTAAGCACAGTGATATATATAAAACACCACGTTTTCTCACGCTATAAATATGGTTTATTGTGATACTTGCGAGAAGGAAGTAAAATATTATAAACAACATATTCTCACCGCAAAACATACATACAACATTTTAAACAAACTTTCCCCTCTTCCACCTGAAACAAAACACTGTTCTACATGTAATAAAAATATCCTCAAGAAAGGCTTCAAAATACATCTTAAAACAAATCTACATTTATCAAATTTTATCACAACTAAAAACTCTGATGGAGCATTCAAAGGACATATTAAAATAAGAGTCTTTAACTTCAAACCTCCTGAACCAGAGTCTATAGTTGATGCTGTAGAAATAGTTAAACCTGCTGTTCAAACGTTGATTGAAAAAACACTAAAGGAAATGAAACCACTTAAATTTTATATGGGAGTAAAATTAGAAATGACAAAGGATGAAGGAGTTATAGATGCACCATACATGAGAACTGAGCCACACTTTATATCTTCATATCAAGATTTTAAAACATCAGGAGTCTATGATGAACTTATTAAACAAGAGCAAGATGTGGATAATTCAATCGTAGGAAGTGGATTCAATATAGGAAAAATTATTTACATAGACATTCATATTCTTAAATCAGATCCTCTAAAAGCTTCTTCTTACATTGATTTACCCAGTGTTATCAAAAATAGAAAAGCAGTTATCAATATCAAAAATAAAGACAATAAATGTTTTCTCTGGTCTATTTTAGCACACTTACATCCTCCACATTTTCATGATGAAAGAGTATCTCATTATAAAAAATATGAGAATACATTAAATACGAAAGATCTAAAGTTTCCGATGACTTTAAATGATATTCCTAAATTTGAAAAGATGAATAATTTATCAGTTAATGTTTATGGTCTAACAGAAACAAACAACATTCAGGTTTTAAAGCTTTCTGACAATTGTAAACAAACTCATATTAATCTTCTATATTTTAATTCAGACGAAAATTCACATTATACATACATCAAAGATATTGCTAAATTAATAAAACCACAAGTCTGTAAGAGAACAAATAAAATATATATTTGTTTGCGTTGTCTTAACTTCTTCAATTCACAAGAAAGATTAGATAAACATTCAAATTATTGTGGCGAACATAAATCAACGGTAATCAATATGCCTAAAGAAGGCTCAAAGATCACATTCAAAGATGAAAATAAAAAGATCAAACATCCATTTGTTATATATGCTGATTTTGAAAGTATTTTAGAAAAAATTGATACTGCTTCTCAAGATCCAAAAGAATCATACACAAATAAATATCAAAAACATACTCCTTGTGGTTTTTGTTATTATATCAAATCATCCGTTGGTGATAAATATAACAAGTTAGAGATGTATAGAGGCTCAAATACCCCAGAGGAGTTTGTGAAACGACTAGAAAAAGACTGTGTTCGATTAACCAAGATAATGAGAGAAACCAATAAACCAATGTCCTTAACAAGTAAAGAAAAAAGGGAATTTATAAAAAACAATGTCTGTCATATTTGTGAGGAGAAAATTGGTAAAGGTCTAAAGGTTAGAGACCATTGTCATCTCACTGGTAAATATAGAGGTCCGGCTCATCAAAGTTGTAATATTAATTATCAACTCCCCTCTTTCATTCCTGTCTTTCTTCATAACAACGCTCATTATGATACACATCTATTTATCAAGGAACTCTCAAAGACTTCTGGAAGTATCTCAGCAATTCCAAACACGGATCAGAAATACATTTCATTCACAAAAACAATTCACACATCTCCTATTACTCATATCAGATTTCTTGATACATTTAAATTCATGGCAAGTCCATTGGTTAACTTGGTTCAAAATCTAAAAGAGTTTCCATGTCTTTCAGAGTATTTTTTAGATAAAGATTTTCTAACACAAAAGGGAATTTACCCCTATGACTATATGGACTCATTTGAGAGATTCAATGAAACACAACTTCCTTCAAAAGAAAATTTCTATAACAAATTAAATAATAGTCATATATCTGATAAAGATTATGTACACGCACAAAATGTTTGGGAAAAATATAACATCAAGAATCTTGGCGAGTATCACGATTTGTATCTCAAAACTGATGTGCTTTTATTGGCCGATGTATTTGAAGCCTTTAGATCTGTTTGTTGCACTGGATATGGATTGGATCCTGCTCACTACTACACAGCACCTGGATTGGCCTGGAGTGCGATGTTGAAAATGACAAAACAAGATTTGGATTTGATAATCGATGTTGATATGCTTTTGATGATTGAAAAGGCAAAAAGAGGTGGAATTTCACAAGTCTGCTCGAGTAGATACGCAAAAGCAAATAACAAATATCTTCCAAATTATGATCCAACGAAAGAGAGTTCTTACTTGATGTACTATGACGCGAACAACCTGTATGGCTGGGCAATGTCTCAGGCTCTTCCTTATGGAAAACTTAGATGGGTAAAGGAAAAAGACTACAAAAACGTTTTACAAGATGTATGTATCTCTACACAAAAAGAATTGGATGAAGAAAAAGTTGGTTATTATTTTGAAATTGATTTAAAATATCCAGAGGAACTCCATAACCTACACAAAGATCTCCCATTTGCTTGTGAGAAAGAAAGTCCAAAGAAAGAATGGTTGAGTGATTATCAACGATCGTTTGATATAGGTGAATCAACAGAAAAATTACTTACTACATTATATAACAAGAAAAATTATGTTCTACACCAAAGAAATTTGCGACAATATTTATCAAAAGGTCTAAGAGTAGAGAAGATCCATAGGGTTCTAAAGTTCAATCAAAGTCATTGGTTAAAGGGGTACATTGATTTTAATACACAAAGAAGAACAGAGTCAAAAACAGATTTTGAGAAAGACTTTTATAAATTAATGAATAATGCGGTCTTTGGTAAGACTATGGAGAATGTGAGGAAAAGACAAAATATCAGACTATCAACATCTTGGGAACAAGCATCAAAATTAATTAATAGACCGAGTTTTACTCGAGCTGAGGTCTTTACTGAGAACTTTTGTGCGATCCATTTGATTAAAGAGAGTATTGAAATGAACAAACCTATTTATATTGGAACAACAATTCTTGATTTATCAAAGTCATTAATGTATGATTACTTTTATAATAACTTGAGGAAGAAATATCAAAATGATGTTAATCTACTTTATATGGATACAGATAGTTTTATTTTGAAAATTAATACCAACGATGTTTATTCAGACATGAAAAGAGACATTAATATCTATGACACGAGTAATTACAGTCCAGAGAGTGAGTTGTTCTCTTCTAAAAATAAAAAGGTGATTGGAAAGTTCAAGGATGAATTAGGAGGAAATGTTATGAGTGAATTTGTGGGATTGAGGTCAAAGGCTTATGCTTATAAATACATTGTGAATAACGTTGAAAAGACTGATAAGAAGTTAAAAGGTGTAAAGAAAAATGTTATTAAAGAAACAATAAACTTTAAGGATTATTATAACTGTTTAACAACAAAGAAAGAAGAGTTTAGAAAGATTAATGGAATAAGAAGTTATAAACATCAATTATATTCAGAAGAGATAAATAAGAAAGCATTGGGGGCTTTTGATGATAAGAGGTTTATTTTAGAAAATGGAATTGATAGTCTCCCTTATGGTTATATAAGTATATAAGTGATAAGATATATATATAAGTGATAAGATATATATAAGTGATAAGATATACATAAGTGATAAGATATATATAAGTGATAAGATATATATAAGTGATAAGTTAAAAAGGGGGGGGGGGGTTGGGGATTTTAACGGGCTACCGCCGCCTTTTTTACTATTATATAAATGATAGAACCAAGTATCAACCAGACTAAAGAGTGGAGGTGTAATCAACCTTGGTATATAAATGGAAAACATAATGAATGTGAAAAATATCAAATAGGTATAATTGAAAAGGCAACTGGTAAAAAAGTTCACAAAACAAATAAGAGAATTAATTTAAATACCGGTGAATTGGGTAAAAAAGATGGAAATATTTTTGAGTGGACGGAAAACTTTGATGGTTGTCAGGAAAATATATACTTTAATTTAAAAATGGTATGTGGCACTGGAGGCGCTCAAATAAGAACATTGAGGGAGGTTTACCATTTTATCTTAGCTCAGTTAAAATATCTTAATAAAGAACCAAACTCAAACATATTTTTTGTTAATGTATTAGACGGTGAGGAGAGTTGTAGGAGAATTAAATTATTTCCCACACATAAACAAATATTTGTAGGGTCGTTGTTTGAGTGGGTTATATTCACCAGATGATATTAAGAGTAAAAGGTTAAAAGGTTCATAAGGTCAGAAGGATCACAGGTGTTTAAGTGGTCTAATGAATAAGGATAACATGTCAAAAGGTTAGAAGGTTCGTAAAGAACAGGGTGAGAGAAATAGAGGTCTTTAGGGGCAATGAGGGAGGGAAAGAATTAATATGGAAGTGAATGGGTCAATGTTTGAGTGGGTCAAAGATTAATCTGCCAGATGATATGTAGAAGAAGGATGATAGGTCTATAAGAGAAAACAAATATTTGTAGTGTTTGAGTGGTCTAATGAACAACATTAAGGATAGGTACTACAGACAAAAGGTTCATAAAGATGAGGGTGGGAGAAATAGAGGTGTTTATGATTTTTGAAAAAGACAAGGGGGTAAATGACATTAGATAGGGATTTCCCATGTTAAACGGAGGTGTCCCAGAAGCAACATTATTACACTACTTCTGTGTGTATCTCTGATACTCTGTGCTACCTTTATTGGATTGCAGTATACACGTCGGCATTCTTGATGAACAACTTGACCTGGAACAGTCTGTATTCGGTCACTGCGCTGGTCACTAACAACATTAATAGTCCGACTTCCCTTTTCACGAAGTGTCACTACTGGATTATCGTTGTTGGTGGATTCATTGCAGAATACACACGAATTGGCCGCCATTCTTCAGGGTTGGATTACCTGAAAATATAGAAAAGTTGAATATACTATTACTGTATGTTATTGCCAATAGACCTAAACATACTAAATACATGTCATTGATGGGATTAAAAACTAAGATATATATGGTTCACAAACAAATAATGATGTACCGTCGCTTGCTGTGGAGTGAGCAGTCTTTGTAAAACGGGGTGTGGTTAAATAAGATACTAAAACAGTAAAAACTTCACTTATATATACAATATTGTACAGTATGATATCCTTTATTTATTATATCGTGCTAGTGATTAGGTCCAGTGTATAAAATAAGCAATAGAAGTTCATAGAGCGACAATAATCATAGCATGCGGCATATGTACGTCTTTTAACATGGGGCTAAATGGAGAAAACTTGATTGCATTATTTGAGAGTCACCCCATATTTTTAGACCTTTATACTTTTAGTATGTTATAAAGGTACCTTGAGGGTAATCAATACTAATGAGATCGGTAGTGTTGCAGTTTTTTCCCCGTCAAATGCTAAATGGCTTGGACTAGTGAGATCCTTAACATCCAACAACTAATGGGACGCAAACGGGGCGCCCAGTTTAGCGGTACACACATTGATGAATCACCCTGCCTGTGAAACACCGACATGACAGGTTATAGCTGGGTCGGGATTCAAACCCAGGCTGGACAGTTTAGAGTCAAGTGTGCGTACCTCCAGTCCAGGCCATCCTGCCAACTTGTATGCTGCATACAGGTGAAATATAAAGCGCGAGATATTTATATATATATATTTCAAAAAAAATTGGTGTGGTTTTGGGGGGACTGGAACGGATTAATAGCATTTTAATTCATTTTAATGGGGAAATTTAATTTGAGAAACGAGCAAATTGAGTTACGAGCTCGGTCACAGAACGAATTAAACTCGTAAGTCAAGGTTTCACTATATAATATATATATATATATATATATATATATATATATATATATATATATATATATATATATATATATATTGTTACGGATCCCGGATTTAGAGGAGTTACTATTCATGTCATTGCTTATTCATGTCATTGCTTATTAATGTTTATTATATTAAAGGTTGTTGCGGCGAAGCGGCGATCTTCCTCTTCCTCGCCCAGCTCCGACGCGAGCGGTGTCGATATTGAGCAGCGTGGGGGACGCTGCGTTTGAAAGCCCGTCTGGCGAAAGGAGTTACCTGCGCAGGGTAATTACCGATTACACGTCAAGTTGCCGTGGGTTCGTGCACGGAACCAAGCGTCCGGCACAGTTCGCCTCGATGTCTACAAGGACGCGTACGGGTCGCACCTTGGGCCTCGCACGCTTTGCCAGCCGCGCTTTGCTTTTGCCCGCTTGGCGGTGCAAGGAGGAGGGCGCTGCAGCAGTTGTTCCCGGTACGTGACGTGCATGTTTGGAGCATGTCAGCCAGGGGTCCGTTCAACTGCCCGTGTGCGGAGAAGTCGACCTTCACCTTGGCCAGGAGGGGCCCAGAGACATTGTGAGGGACAGTGAGCATTGAGGGGTCGTGAGTGGGGAAAGGGGGGACATACATGAGATGGCCATCTTAGTAATATTGGTGATTGATTATTGATGGTTGTTGATTGATTGGGGAATATATTATTGATGAATCCGGATCCTTGGTGTGGGGTTTCTTATTGACTTGAATTGTTGTGTCTTTCATATTGATTGCGTTACGAAAGCGTATAAATCATAGATCTTTCTGGCGGAGTTCCTCTCACGGTCCGGGGGTCACTGAGACCAGGTAGTCACCGGGAGGACCACGTAACAGAAATTGGGGGCTCGTCCAATTGAATTCCGGGATATAAAATTGTATAGAATAATAAAATAATATTTTTATTAATTAAAATTTATTAATTAAGTATTAATTGGTAAATTGTTGGGAAATTGTGGTAAAGTCTTGGGTGAAGGTTAACAGGTGTTAACGATAGGCACCATGGCGTTTGTGGCACAGAACTTTGCGGTAACCCCGAGTGAGGCACAGTTCCGAGCGTTACTAAAGTCGGACCTCTTGAAATTGGCCAAATATTTTAACTTGGAGGTCCGAACTAATTTGAGGAAGGCAGAGATGCAGACCGCGGTGATACAATCTATGGTGGGATTAGGAACATGGGACGAGTTAGCCTGGGAGTGGCTACCCGAAGAACCAGAAGACGTTGAGCTCCGGAGACTGGAGTTGCAATTACGGAGCCAGGAACGGATCAAAGAAGAGGAAAGGAAAGCAGGAGAGGAGAGAAGAGAAACAAGCAGAGGAAAGGAGAGTGGAACGAGAACTCCAGGAAAGGTTAGCAGAAGAAGAAAGGAAAGCAGAAAAGGAAAGAGCAGAAGAAGCAAGGAAAGCAGAAGAGAGGAGAGAAGAGAAACAAGCAGAGGAAAGGAGAGTGGAACGAGAACTCCAGGAAAGGTTAGAAGGGAGAAAAGCAGAGGAGAGGAGAGCTGCCAGGGAACTCGAAGCAGAGGAGAGAAAAGCCGAAAGGGAGTTGAAGGAACGTGATCTGGCGCTTCAGCAAGAAATTAAATTCAAGGAGCTGGATTTAATGAGAGAACGGGGAGAGGTACCACCCTTGCTGACGGGGTCGACACCTAGCCAGAAAACCTGGGAGGTGGGCAGACATGTGAGGCTGGTTCCACCCTTCAGTGAAAAGAAAGTCACTCAATTTTTTCCACACTTTGAGAAAGTGGCTCGACAGTTAAACTGGCTGGAGGAGGCCTGGACCATACTAGTGCAAAGTGTGCTGGTGGGTAAAGCTCAAGAGATTTATTCGGCGCTACCAATGGACCAATGTGCAGATTATGAGGTATTGAAGAAGCACATCCTCAAAGCCTATGAGTTGGTTCCTGAAGCTTACCGGCAAAAATTCAGGAATGCCGGGAAGAGGGAGAGTGAGACCCATGTGGAGTTTGCCAGAGTGAAAGAAAACATGTTTGATCGGTGGTGTGAGTCAAAAGGAGTCGGGAACGACTTCGAAGCATTGCGTGACTTGATCCTGGTGGAGGAGTTTCAACAGTGTGTCCACGAGGACATCAAAGTGTACCTGCAGGAAAAGAAAGTACCGAAGTTGTGGGACGCAGCCACCATGGCAGATGATTATGCCTTAACACACCGGATAGGGGTCCACGAACCTAACTCCTCGCCTAGATTTCCGCAGGGGAGTTGTGGAACAGCAGGTGCGGAGAACGACAATACATGGCGGCGGCCTCGAGATGATTATGGGGACAACGCTGATACCCGAACTGTTCGAAATCAGAGGGCGACGGGCCCAGGACAAACTTATTTTTCGGGGGGCCCGAGGCAGGCCATGAGTTTCTCCTCCGGACCTACTTGCGCTTTTTGCAAGAAACCTGGACACTTGATGTCCAGTTGTTACCTAATGAAAAGGGAAAACCCAGAGCGGAGTCCGACTATTACAACTCCGAATGCGATGGCAAGCGTAAGAAATTTCCCACAGAAGAGTTACCAACCATTTATTATGAGGGGTTGGTCTCCCTCGAGGGAGACTGGACTAACCCAAGACCTGTTAGGGTATTGAGGGACACAGGAGCCCATCAATCCTTAATGCTTGAAGGCATTTTGCCATTGTCAAAGAGTACCGCAACTGGTGATAGTGTTCGGTTACAAGGGATCGGTGGCTGTGTTAGTGCTCCACTTCATGTCATCCATTTGGAATCCGATTTGGTGTCAGGACCGGTCACCGTCGGTTTACAAGCCACGCTTCCTGTAGAGGGGGTATCTGTGATTATCGGAATGATTTGGCCGGGGGGCAAATTTATGGTAACCCGAGAGTGGGTAAAGAGCCCCGCATGGGAAATAACACCACCACAGCTGGGCCTCCATCCAAGAGCAACTAGAAGTGGTTGACGCTTGGTCTAGAGGGAATTACCTTGGAATCGCTGGGGGGTTTTGGAGAAAGTTTGTTGCTTTATTTTTGAGATGCGATAATTGTGCCCGGGGGAACTGATTATTTGGGGTATCGGGTTGGTTTATCAAAGTGGCCGGCACAGAAAGTTTTTGCGGGGTTGAAACTTTCTTTCTTGAAGGGGGGAGTGTTACGGATCCCGGATTTAGAGGAGTTACTATTCATGTTATTGCTTATTAATGTTTATTCTATTAAAGGTTGTTGTGGTTAAAGGGTTAGAGAGGCTCGGATAACAGGAGACCGGAAACGGGATAGTGAACCGGAAGAAGAAAAAGACACGAGGTCCGGGAGAAGCGGCGATCTTCCTCTTCCTCGCCCAGCTCAGACGCGAGCGGTGTCGATATTGAGCAGCGTGTGGGACGCTGCGTTTGAAAGCCCGTCTGGCGAAAGGAGTTACCTGCGCGGGGTAATTACCGATTACACGTCAAGTTGCCGTGGGTTCGTGCACGGAACCAAGCGTCCGCACAGTTCGCCTCGACGTCTACAAGGACGCATACGGGTCGCACCTTGGGCCTCGCGCGCTTTGCCAGCCGCGCTTTGCTTTTGCCCGCTTGGCGGTGCAAGGAGGAGGGCGCTGCAGCAGTTGTTCCCGGGACGTGACGTGCACGTTTGGTGCACGTCAGCCAGGGGTCCGTTCAACCGCCCATGTGCAGAGAAGTCGACCTTCACCTTGGCCAGGAGGGGCCCAGAGACATTGTGAGGGACAGTGACCATTGAGGGGTCGTGAGTGGGGAAAGGGGGGACATACATGAGATGGCCATCTTAGTAATATTGGTGATTGATTAATTGATGGTTGTTGATTGATTGGGGAATATATTATTGATGAATCCGGATCCTTGGTGTGGGCTTTCTTATTGACTTGAATTGTTGTGTCTTTCATATTGATTGCGTTACGAAAGCGTATAAATCATAGAACTTTCTGGCGGAGTTCCTCTCACGGTCCGGGGGTCACCGAGACCAGGTAGTCACCGTGAGGACCACGTAACAATATACAGTATATATATATATATATATATATATATATATATATATATATATATATATATATATATATATATATCTATCTATATATATATATATATATATATATATATATATATGTATATATATATATATATATATGTATATATATATATATATATATATATATATATGTATATATATATATATATATATATATATATATATATATATATATATATACATATACATACATATATATATATATATATATATATATATATATGTATATATATATATATATATTGTTACAGACACGACTTTGATGTTATGGTGGGCCGAGCGGAATGGCCGCCGTGTCCGCACAAGTTACCCGATTATACTCGAACGTTTGCCGAGTCGCGCTACGCTAAATCAATTGAGGAAAAGGACACAACGGCTGGGTTAAAATGACACGACACCAAGGGTTCAGTTCTCAAGACCTCCGGAGGAGGTTATAATATTGCGGAAGGTCAGATTACAGGGATGAGAGAGACAGCATAGTAAGATAGGCACTTAGACACACTTATCTTATTCCCGACAGACCACAGATAAACAGGACAAAACTGACTCACACGGGGATTGATGGCAAGGAAAGCGGGCAGTCGATGGCTCAAGGTGCATTCTTGGCTCAAGGACAGAATCGACCCGGTCCGGTCCAAAGATGCGGGGAGGTATCGTCGCGCTGGGGGTGGCGTCCTTTGCTCTCCGTGGTTCAGGCGCATCTCATCTCACATCCGGTGAGTCGCTGCGTATCTCCGGCGGGGAGTGACACGCCCTCGGCTCGTTAGCTCCGCCCCAGATGGAATCGGCCCGTTGCTTCTCATTGGGTGTGGGGGGTTACCGGCTCCGCCCTTGACGAGGGGCCGACAGGCAGCCCCTTCGTGGTAACCCCGTCGGCGCACATGGGTAATGGCGGCTAACCGAGCCGGAGTGAGGACGCACACTCCCCGCGCGCGCCGTTGTTGTAGTTGTTGTAGTTGTTGTTGTAGTTGTTGTTGTAGTTGTTGTTTGGGGAAGAAGATGGGAGGAGGTATGGGAAGGTCCTAAACTCACTACTGGTGCCATACGATCACATTCTGGTGCAACGAAGAGTCAGAATTAATGGAAACGAGTCCTTAACTGACATAGACTAAGAATAACTAGCAAGATGTCCGAAAGTTGTCTACGTGAGATGCGGTGGACCTGGGCACGACATTTAATGGGGGAAAAAGGGGAAGGTCGGTTCTACAGAGTGTTGTTTACAGACAATGGGACTAGGGAATGGGGGATTGGGGATAGTTGGGGAGTATTGGGGAAATAGGGGAATATTTACAAGCGGATATGGGGGCCAAATCCCATATCCGCAACATTGCATCCTTCTCTACCCTCGGGGCGTCCCGACCCGATAAATGTTTACCTATTTTATGTGTGGCACTCAGATGTAGTTCCCTCTACTATTAACTCTACCCTGAGTGCGACAGTTTTACAGATATTCGCAAATGAGTAAATATGTCCCCCTGCGACGTTGCACCCTTCTCCTCACAGAAACACACCCACAGGATAACCGAATCGCGGAAAGAATTCGCAAACTAAACATACAGCCGGTAGGGAGCATTATTTACACAAGACTACGCTGATATTTACACTACGATCCAGGACCTGTTTTTGGAGGAACACATGCAGATGTTATGCATAGAGAGAGCACGCATGCCAGCATCGATACACCAACCCACGAGTGCTCTGTGGCCTTACGGCCTTTAATAATGTGCAGAGCACCCCTTCCAAGCACCAAAAGCACCACCCCAAACACCAATCGGTGCAGTCACCATTGTTCATTAAAATAAAAACAACAACCCCTAACCCTGCAGGTGTCTCTTGCTCTTCGTGTGGTGCACTTGGCCTTCTTGCCTCTTTCAAAAAATAAAGAAAGGCGCCAACCGCGTCCATTTCTTTATTGTGGCCGTCAGGGGGCCAACTATAAGTGGTTCACCTGTATGGCATAGGTGCCACGTTGACCCATAGGTCCATCCACGGGTGGTGCTTGGCCGCATAAGAACTGCGGTCCATGGTGGGTGGCCACAAACATTGCGGTCCATATGGTGTATCGATCCAGGCAGCAAGCAGCAAAAGTGCAGGCCCACAACTGCGAAGCCAGCACCTCTCTCTCCTCTCTCTCTCTGCCCCAAAGCCAGATCCTCGGAGGTGGGAGACAAAAGAAGCAGACAAGTGAGTAAGGTGGTAAGGGCGCAAAAGTGCACGCAACACAAGGTAAGGCACACTAGGGGCACATGGGAACCAGGTGAGACAGGTACGTTCCTACCGTACGTGCCCCCCCCCCCACCAGGTAACCTACATGGCCCCTCCCTTACCCCTTACTGCATCCACAAAACACAACACTACCCATAAACATCTACTTTACCAATCAACAAACGTCCCTACTGTCTTCCCCGTTCCTCCCATAAACCAAATTCGTCTTCTCTCCCTCCTAACCAATCAAATTTGCCATTTTCAACTCTCATCAAAATTTGCCATCTCCAACTCAACATCATAATTTGCTATCACCAATTCATCATCAGTCCCTCCTAGGGAGGGAGAGATGGAATCACCCCAATGTCTCATCCACGTCGTGATGCGTCTCACAAATCCAACAGCAATCCTTACTTCCTGCAACACAAAACAAAGAAAACACAGGTGTGGAGTCGTCATCATCACCTCAGGTAAGTGGCTGCGTATGGTGCGACAGGTTCATCAATCCTAACTATTTCCTAAATGACTTTAACAACTTTACATTACCCGGGGTCTTTCCCTGCCAATCCATTGGCCAACTTACACTATGGGTTCTAAAAACCAATTCCCATTGACCAACTTGTGGTGCTTTTCAATTTGGGGTCTCACTCCCCCGATTCATCTCTCGGTGCCCTCGCACAATTTCTGGGCCGCGACGTGTAGCTCTCCCAACAGGTCTACCCACCTGCACACCTCCACCACTGCAGTTGCCTCCGAGCTTACCTGCTCCTTACCCTAACCTAACTACCTGGGGAAGGCCCTCTGGTGCTCTCCCCACTCGGTGCCCTCTCTGACACTGGGCTGCCCGATCCACACCCGGGATCCTCAGGCACCCACTCACAACTACCGGCTCCCAGAGCCCACCTGCGGCCTCACCTGGCCGACATCCTCACAGTGGTGGAGTGCCCAACCAACTACACACACTAACAGGCTACACGCCCAGCCATTTCCACAACACTAATGCACCCATCCACAATACCATTCTGCAACTGCACCACAAATGCCAATATCCAACCACAATTTACCTATACCCTCTACCTAACACTTACACTACCTGCCCCGGGTATCCGTGATGGGGGTCCACTCTTCCCCCATTCACACCTTCGCACCATGCACACCACTCCGTACCACTTACTCCAACTCTCTCCACACACCTGTACTTGCACACCTGTGCTCTCACTCTTGGTGCCGCCTGCACCCTTCTCTCCCCAAGCGCATTCGCGCTGATCCACAACACTCACTACTCATCCACTGCTCCACACACCTGTTCAGTTCTCACACAGCATCATCTCATCTAACTACTCCCCTCTGAAACTTGCGCTTCCCAGTCGTCCCTTTAAACTATTGCGCTCCCTCGTCATTATCATCCACACTAATCTACCTGCGTCCCCACTACAGGTATCAGTCACTAACTAACCTTAACGTCACCTAATGTCATCTTCGCTAGATCCCTACCAATATAACCTAACCCACCCGGGCTAGTTTTCACTGCCATACACCCCATAATCTATTGCTCCTTTGCCCCCCCATGGGAAGGGCGGCAGGGATGCCAGCCTTACCCACCGGGCCCATCGCTCACTACCAATTTTGCACATCAAATTTCAACAAATTAAAAATTTGCCAATCACTACTCATCATCTGCCAATCATTACTGCCAATCCTTTGCCAATCATCAAATTTTGTTTTTCTCTAATTTTGGGGCCAAAACACTATCCTCATCACCCGTCTACTCACTAATGCCTCTCGGTGCGCCAATTCCTGTCCAAAGCCCGGCTTCGTAAAGCCAAGCCATGAATGCGGGTTGTTCTGTGCCAGCGGCTGGATGCGTCCGGCACTCGGTGCAGGGACAGGGGCTTACCCGTGCCGAGATCCCACGCACCATCTTGGCACGGAGCCATCCAATGTCCCGCTCTCGACCTGCCGGCACGTCTCACCAAAAAGTGGTCGCCATGACGACCCTTTCTATCGGGCTGCCAGCTCCGCCTAGTGGAGCACGGACGCGGCCGTTCAAAGCGAGGCCCGGCACGCACCGAGGGCCCGATTCGGCTAAAAGTCGACCTAACCGCTGCTCCGTTTAACGTCGATGCTTCACCTGCATGCTTACACCCCGCAGCCCGTTCCTTGCTCACACATCCAGCCGTTCCCATGCTCCTCGTACCTTTCCTTACACACCCAGGTACCCTCATTCCACTCACAGCCTTGGTCACACACCTGACCACCGAACACTTTGGCACACATTCGTTGGTCGCACACCTCACCAACACACCTCTTCGCGCCCCCTCCTCTGTCACCTCCTCTGTGACAATCACAGGTGTGCTCTCATTCGCACACCCAACCACGTGCCTCACTACCAATTCCAGCGTGCATTCCCACTCACGCTCCTTGTCACTCTCACTACTCTCACCACCACTCTTGACAATGCACTCACCCTTACTCTTGACAGCGCACTCTTTCCTCATGCACCCGTCCGTTACACACCTCTCTCGCGCACACTCTTGCGCACACTCTCCCGTCACACCCTCTGTAACCCTCACCACAGGCGCGCATTCTTCCTTGCCTTTGACAGCGCACTCTTTCCCCATGCACCTGTCCGTCACACACCTTTCTCGTGCACACTCCTGCGCACACTCTCCCGTCACACCCTCTGTAACACTTACCACACCGCGCTTCCATGTGCTCCCTCGCACACGCGCTACGACCGACTCACTCTCGCCAGCACCCTCACTCCTTGGCACGCACTTTTTCCTCACACACCCAAGAGTCGGACTTTCTCGCACACCTCCTTTTTCGCACACCAGACCTGTCGCACACTTCACCAACGGCCTCTCACGAACACCCGGGTCCATCTCGACCCCCAAGCTTCTTAAATCCCCTGGCGCATCATACGCACGACCATATTGGTCACCACTTACACCGGGTCCTCTTCCTCTTCGCTTCTCCTCCATCACCTGTGAATCCCTCATCCGGTTAATGAGCACATCATCACGATCCGAACACAGACTTTGGACCAATTCTTTTACTTCCTCCTTTATCTCTTTCTTATCCTCTCTCCGTCGCTTCTTAATTTCGCTCACCCCTTCTTCCACTTCTTCTAATTTCTGCTTCACCTCCTTCATCTCTTCGTGCGCCCCTTTAAGTTCTTCCTCTAACTCCACTTTATTTTTTTCTATGTGCTCCCGCACCTCCCGCTCTTTAACCTCCATCACCTCTACCACCTTGTCCATTTTTCTCGTCAGGTCCTCATGTACCGTCTGACACTCTTTTTTAATTACCCCTACGTCCTTTTTCATCTCCTTCTGCGTCGATTTTAAACCCTCTATTACCGCTGTGTTCTTCTTTACCTGGTCCCCCAACTCCTTTTGTCCCACTGTCAGTTGTTCTACTCCCAGCGTCAACTCCTCTATACCCCCTTGCAGTTTTACAGTCCCCTTTCTCACCTCCTTCTCCATGCGCTCCTTACAGTGCCTCACCTCCTCGCGCACTCCTCCGACCTCCTCACTCACCCCTCTTCTGATCTCCTCTCCCATCACTTGCATCTCCTGCCCAGATGCCACCCTCATCTGCTCCATTTCCTCCCTGTGAGCATCCAGTTTGGTTTCTACCCCCATTCTGACCCCCTCTATCTGCTGCCCCATTTGTTTAACTTCCCTTTCCGCTTGGTCCCTCATGTCCCTCAATTTGCCTTCCATACTGTTTTCTAACCCCTCTAACCCCTTTTGCATCCCTTCCATTTGATTCTCTTGAGCGGCCATTCTGTTTTCTACCCCCATTAACCCCTCCTGTATTTCCCCTAATCTATTGTCTAATCCCTCTATTCTACTTCCTAACCCATGTTTCACCCCTTCTATCCCATTGTCTAACCCCTCTAATTTCTTATCTAATCCCTCACCGGTACCCCTCGCTTCGTCCCTCATTACCCCCATTTGGTTTCCCATTACCCCCAATTGCTCACTCTGAGCATCCATCCGATTCCCCATTTGTCCCATACTGCTTTTCAAACCTCTAATTTGGTCTCCCAATTGCTCACTATTCTTTTCCATAAGGGCCGTCATTTGCATAAAAAAAAGATTCAAATCCCCCGGTGGCGTAACCACGGTCGCGGGCGTGGACGCCGTGGCCATCTGCGAGGCGCCATTTTGCGCGCCCGCAACGACGCTATTTTGTGCATCTGCTACCCTCACTGCTTCGCTCTCCTTATGTCCCTCATTTTGGTCCTGGACCGACCCTGCCTCACTCTCCTCTACCGGACCCCAGCCGACTTGGTCTGCCATAGCGCGACTTTCAAAATTCGGGTTTTTATATTTTGTAAAACACAATCAAATTTCGCCGTTATAATTTCGAGCGCGGGAAACGCGCTCCGGATCGAATTCTACCTCCCAACACCAATTGTTACCCTAGTGGTACAATTGGTGTTCCAAAATTTGGGCCTAATAAATTTAGTCCCAGGTCCGAATCCGACACTCCTGACACCAATTGTTACAGACACGACTTTGATGTTATGGTGGGCCGAGCGGAATGGCCGCCGTGTCCGCACAAGTTACCCGATTATACTCGAACGTTTGCCGAGTCGCGCTACGCTAAATCAATTGAGGAAAAGGACACAACGGCTGGGTTAAAATGACACGACACCAAGGGTTCAGTTCTCAAGACCTCCGGAGGAGGTTATAATATTGCGGAAGGTCAGATTACAGGGATGAGAGAGACAGCATAGTAAGATAGGCACTTAGACACACTTATCTTATTCCTGACAGACCACAGATAAACAGGACAAAACTGACTCACACGGGGATTGATGGCAAGGAAAGCGGGCAGTCGATGGCTCAAGGTGCACTCTTGGCTCAAGGACAGAATCGACCCGGTCCGGTTCAAAGATGCGGGGAGGTATCGTCGCGCTGGGGGTGGCGTCCTTTGCTCTCCGTGGTTCAGGCGCATCTCATCTCACATCCGGTGAGTCACTGCGTATCTCCGGCGTGGAGTGACACGCCCTCGGCTCGTTAGCTCCGCCCCAGATGGAATCGGCCCGTTGCTTCTCATTGGGTGCGGGGGGTTACCGGCTCCGCCCTTGACGAGGGGCCGACAGGCAGCCCCTTCGTGGTAACCCCGTCGGCGCACATGGGTAATGGCGGCTAACCGAGCCGGAGTGAGGACGCACACTCCCCGCGCGCGCCGTTGTTGTAGTTGTTGTAGTTGTTGTTGTAGTTGTTGTTGTAGTTGTTGTTTGGGGAAGAAGATGGGAGGAGGTATGGGAAGGTCCTAAACTCACTACTGGTGCCATACGATCACATTCTGGTGCAACGAAGAGTCAGAATTAATGGAAACGAGTCCTTAACTGACATAGACTAAGAATAACTAGCAAGATGTCCGAAAGTTGTCTACGTGAGATGCGGTGGACCTGGGCACGACATTTAATGGGGGAAAAAGGGGAAGGTCGGTTCTACAGAGTGTTGTTTACAGACAATGGGACTAGGGAATGGGGGATTGGGGATAGTTGGGGAGTATTGGGGAAATAGGGGAATATTTACAAGCGGATATGGAGGCCAAATCCCATATCCGCAACAATATATATATATATATATATATATATATGTATGTACATATATATATATTTATATATAAATATAATATATATATATATATATATATATATATATATATATATGTACATATATATATATATATATATATATATATATATATATATATATATATATATATATATATATGTGTATATATATATATATATATATATATATATATATATATATATATATATATATATATATATGTATGTATATATATATATATATATATATATATATATATATACATATATATATATATATATATATATATATATATATATGTACATATATATATATATATATATATATATATATATATATATATAAAAATATATATATATGTACATACATATATATATATATATATATATATTGTTGCGGATATGGGATTTGGCCTCCATCCATATCCGCTTGTAAATATTCCCTTATTTCCTCCATACTTCCCAACTATCCCCAATCCCCCATTCCCTAGTCCCATTTCCTGTAAACAACACTCTGTAGACCCGACCTCCCCCTATTTCCCCCATTAAATGTCACATCCAGGTCCTCCGCATCTCACGTAGACAACTATAGGACATCTTGCTAGTTATTCTTAGTTCATGTCAGTTAAGGACTCGTTTCCATTAATTCTGACTCTTCGTTGCACCAGAATGTGATTGTATGGCACCGTTAGGAAGTTTAGGACCTCCCAATACCTCCCCGCAGCTCTTCCTCATGGTACAACAACAACAACAACAACAGCGGCGGCGGCGCGGGGAGTGTGCGTCCTCACTCCGGCTTGGTTGGTAGGGGGTGTTGAAAGGGCACCAAGCCTTTCCAACGAGCCGCCATCGAGCATGTGCTCGACGGGGTTACCACGTAGGGGCTCGCTGTCAGCTCCTCGTCAAGGGCGGAGCCCGGTAACCCCCCGCACCCAATAGAAGCGGCGGACCGATCCCATCTAATGGGCGGAGCCAACGAGCCGAGGGCATGTCACTCCCCGCTGAGCATGCGCAGGAAGAGGGAGGTGACGTGAGATGCGCGGAGAGCTGAAGGAGAAAGGACGCACCCTCCGAGCGCTGAGACCTCCCAAAGACTGAGCTGTATCCTGTCCCTGAGCCAAGGTGCACCTTGTGCTATCAACCGACCTGTCCTTCCCTGCCATCAATCCCTGTGTAAGTCAGTCTTGTTCCGTTTGTCTGTGGTCTGTCGGGGATAAGATAAGACTGTAACTAAGTGCCCATCTTTTCTGTGCTTTACCTCATACCTTGTAATCTACCCCTTTTCTCCACCACCAATTATATCCTCCTCCGGAGGTCTTGAGAACTGTACCCCTTGTGTCGTTTCATTTATCCCAGTCGTTGTGTCTTTTCCATCATTGATTTAGCATAGCGCGACCAGGTCAACGTCGGGTGGAATCGGGTGAGTTGGGGAAGAATCGGGGGAATTGTTAGGTCGCGGCAATACCACCGCTCGGTAAATAACATCAAATCCGCGATCCGTAACAACTGGTGTCGAGGAGTGAGATCGGACCCGAAGCGCGCTTAACGCGCTCAACATTACAAGTAATCGAAATTTGTTTTGTTTTAAAATAAAAACCCGAATTTTGAAAGTCGCGCTATGGCGGATCAAGACGGCTGGGTTCCGGTAGAGGAGAGTGAGGCAGGGTCGATCCAGGACCAAATTGAGGGACATGAGGAGAGCGAAGCAGTGAGGGTGGCAGGTTCGCAAAATGGCGTCCTCGCACACGAGGTTACGGGCACGCAAAATGGCGCCTCGCACATGGCTACGGCGACCACGCCCGCGACCGTAGCAGCGCCGTTGGTGGATTTGAACCTTTTTTTTATACAAATGAAGGCCCTTATGGACAAGAATAGCGAAGGAATGGAAAGCAGAATGATGGGGGTAATGGGGAACCGGATGGATGCTCAGAGTGAGCGATTGGAGGGCCAAATGGGGGTAATGGGGAACCGGATGGTAGCTCAGGGTGAGCGATTGGAGGGCCAAATGGGGGTAATGAGGGACGAAGCTAGGGGTACCGGTGAGGGGTTAGACAATGGGATAAAAGAGGTAAAGAATGGGTTAACGGGGGTAGAAAACAGAATGGCCGCTCAAGAGAATCAAATGGAAGGGATGCAAAAGGGGTTAGAGGGGTTAGAAAACAGTATGGAAGGCAAATTGAGGGACATGAGGGACCAAGCGGAAAGGGAAGTTAAAAAAATGGGGCAGCAGATAGAGGGGGTCAGAATGGGGGTAGAAACTAAATTGGATGCTCACAGGGAGGAAATGGAGCAGATGAGGGTGGCATCTGGGCAGGAGATGCAAGTGATGGGAGAAGAGATCAGAAGAGGTGTGAGTGAGGAGGTCGGAGGAGTGCGCGAGGAGGTGAGGCACTGTAAGGAGCGCATGGAGAAGGAGGTGAGAAAGGGGACTGTAAAATTGCAAGGTGGTATAGAGGAGTTGACGCTGGGAGTAGAACAACTGACAGTGGGACAAAAGGAGTTGGGGGACCAGGTAAAGAAGAACACAGCGGTAATAGAGGGTTTTAAATCGACACAGAAGGAGATGAAAAAGGACGTAGGGGTAATTAAAAAAGAGTGTCAGACGGTACATGAGGACCTGACGAGGAAAATGAACAAGGTGGTAGAGGTAATGGAGGTTAAAGAGCGGGAGGTGCGGGAGCACATAGAAAAAAATAAGGTGGAGTTAGAGGAAGAACTTAAGGGGGTGCACGAGGAGATGAAGGAGGTGAAGCAGAAATTAGAAGAAGTGGAAGAAGGGGTGAGCGAAATTAAGAAGTGACGGAGAGAGGATAAGAAAGAGATAAAGGAGGAAGTAAAAGAATTGGTCCAAAGTCTGTGTTCGGATCGTGATGAGGTGCTCATTAACTGGATGAGGGATTCGCAGGTGATGGAGGAGAAGCGAAGAGAAAGAGGACCCGGTGTAAGTGGTGACCAATATGGTCGTGCGTATGATGCGCCAGGTGATTTAAGAAGCTTGGGGGTCGAGATGGACCCGGGTGTTCGTGAGAGGCCGTTGGTGAAGTGTGCGACAGGTCTGGTGTGCGAAAAAGGAGGTGTGCGAGAAAGTCCGACTCTGGGGTGTGTGAGGAAAAAGTGCGTGCCAAGGAGTGAGGGTGCTGTCGAGAGTGAGTCGGTCGTAGCGCGTGTGCGAGGGAGCACATGGAAGCGCGTAGTGAGGCGTGTTACGGAGGGTGTAAAGGGAGAATGCACGCCTGTGGTGAGTGTTACAGAGGATGTAACGGGAGAGGATGTGCGAGAAAGATGTGTGACGGACAGGTGCATGGGGAAAGAGTGCGCTGTCAAAAGTAAGGAAGAGTGTACACCTGTGGTGAGTGTTACAGAGGGTGTAACGGGAGAGTGTGCGCGAGAAAGGTGTGTAACGGATGGGTGCATGAGGAAAGAGTGCGCTGTCAAGAGTGGAGGTGAGAGTAGTAAGAGTGACACGGCGCGTGAGTTGGTTGTGACAGGTGAGAAAGGAAGCACACCTGGAATGGTAGAGCGTGTGTGGGAATGCACACTTGAGTTGGTCGTGAGGCACGTGGTTGGGTGTGCGAGTGAAAGCACACCTGTGATTGTCACAGAGGAGGTGACCAAGGAAGGGGCGCGAAGAGGTGTGTTGGTGAGGTGTGCGAACAACGAATGTGTGCCAAAGTGTTCGGTGGTCAGGTGTGTGACCAAGGCTGTGAGTGGAATGAGTGTACCGAGGTGTGTAAGGAAAGGAACGAGGAGCATGGGAACAGCTGGAGGTATGAGCAAGAAAGGGGTAGCGTATGTGTGTAAGCATGCAGGTGAAGCATCGACGGTAACCAGGTTAGCGGTTAGAGCGACTTATAGCTGAATCGGGCCCTCGGTGCGTGCCGGGCTTCGCGTGCCGCAAGAACCAGCGGGGATCCGAGCCACGGCGGGTTCGAAAGGACCGCCGTACGTGATCCACACTGGGCCTCGCTTTGAACGGCCGCGTCCGTGCTCCACTAGGCGGAGCGGGCAGCCCGATAGGAAGGGTCGTCATGGCGACCACTTTTTGTTGAGGCATTCTGGCAGGTCGAGGTCGGGCCATGGGATGGCTCCGTGCCGAGATGGTGCGTGGGACCTCGGCCCGGGTAAACCTTCTTCCCTGCACCAAATGCGGGACGTATCCAGCCGCTGGCACCAAACAACCCGCATTCATGGCTTGGCTGTACGAAGCCGAGCTTTAGAAGTGAATTGGCGCACCGAGAGGCATTAGTAAGTAGACTGTAATGATGAGGTTAGTGTTTTGGACCCAAAATTAGAGAAAAACAAAATTTGATGATTGGCAAAGGATTGGCAGTAATGATTGGCAGATGATGGGTAGTGATTGGCAAATTTTTGATTTGTTGAAATTTGATGTGCAAAATTGGTAGTGGGAGATGCCCGATGTGGTGGGATGGCAACTCTGTCATCCCTCACAAGTGGGGGCAAATGCGCTATAGATTATGGGGTGTATGGCAGTGAAAACTAGCCCGGGTGGGTTAGGATATTGTGTGTAGGGATCTAGCGAAGATGACATTAGGTAACGTTAAGGTTTAGATAGTGACTGATACCTGTAGTGGGGACGTAGTAGCTTAGTGGTTGATAATGACGAGGGAGCGCAATAGTTTAAAGGGACGACTGGGAAGCGCAAGTTTCAGAGGGGAGTAGTTAGATGAGATGATGCTGTGTGAGAACTGGACAGGTGTGTGGAGCAGTGTGTGAGTAGTGAGTGTTGTGGATCAGCGCGAATGCGCTTGGGGGAGAGAAGGGTGCAGGCGGCACCAAGTATGAGAGCACAGGTGTGCAAGTACAGGTGTGTGGAATACATGGAGTATTGGAATGAGTGGTGTGGAGAGAGTTGGAGTAAGTGGTACGGAGTGGTGTGCATGGTGCGAAGGTGTGGATGGGGGAAGAGTGGACCCCTTTCACGAGTACCCGGGGCGGGTAGTGTAAGTGTTAGGTAGAGGGTATAGGTAAATTGTGGTTGGATATTGGCATTTGTGGTGCGGTTGCAGAATGGTATTGTGGATGGGTGCATTAGTGTTGTGGAAATGGCTGGGCGTGTAGCCTGTTAGTGTGTGTAGTTGGTTTGGGCACTCCACCACTGTGAGGATGTCGGCCAGGTGAGGCCGCAGGTGGGCTCTGGGAGCCGTTAGTGTCAGTGGGTGCCTGAGGATCCCGGGTGTGGATCGGGCAGCCCGTGCCAGAGAGGGCACTGAGGGGGTGAGAGTGCGAGAGGGCCTTCCCCAGTTAGTTAGGTTAGGGTGAGGAGCAGGTAAGCTCGGGTGGCAACTACAGTGGTGGAGGTGTGCAGGTGGGTAGACCTGCTGGGAGAGCTACACTTCACAGCCCAGAAATTGTGCGAGGGCACCGGGAGATGAATCGGGGGAGTGAGACCCCAAATTGAGAAGCACCACAGTTTGGTCAATGGGAATTGGTTTTTAGAACCCATAGTGTAAGTTGGCCAATGGATTGGCAGGGAAAGACCCCGGGTAATGTAAAGTTGTTAAAGTCATTCAGGAAATAGTTAGGATTGATGAACCTGTCGCACCATACGCAGCCACTTACCTGAGGTGATGATGATGACTCCACACCTGTGTTCCTTTGTTCTGTGTTGCAGGAAGGGAGAATTGCTGTGTGGATTTGTGAGACGCATCACGACGTGGATGAGACATTGGGGTGATTCCATCTCTCCCTCCTTAGGAGGGACTGATGATGAATTGGTGATGGCAAATTTTGATGTTGAGTTGGAAATGGCAAATTTGATTGGTTAGGAGGGAGAGAAGACGAATTTGGTTTATGGGAGGAACGGGGAAGACAGTAGGGACGTTTGTTGATGTGTAAAGTAGATGTTTATGGGTAGTGTTGTGTTGTGTGGATACAGTAAGGGGTAAGGGAGGGGCAATGTAGGTTACCTGGTGGGGGGGGGGGGGGGCATACGGTAGGAACGTACCTGTCTCACCTGGTTCCCATGTGCCCCTAGTGTGCATTACCTAATATTGCGTGCACTTTTGCGCCCTTACCACCTTACTCACTTGTTTCTTTTGTCTCCCACCTCCGAGGATCTGGCTTTGGGGCAGAGAGAGAGGAGAGAGAGGTGCTGGCTCCGCAGTTGTGGGCCTGTACTTTCGCTGCTTGCTGCCTGGATCGATACACCATATGGACCGCAATTTTTGTGGCCGCCCACAATGGACCGCAGTTCTTTTGCGGGCAAGCACCACCCATTGATGGACCTCTGGGTCAACGTGGCACCTATGCCATACAGGTGAACCACTTATAGTTGGCCCCCCTGACGGCCACAATTCAGAAATGGACGCGGTTGGCGCCTTTCTTTATTTTTAAAGAAGCAAGAAGGCCAAGTGGGCTCCAAGGCAAGACCAGCGGCAGAACATCGGCCGGCTGCGACACCACCGGTGACTATGAACACTTTATTGGTGCACCGGATGGTGCTGACTGTGTGTATGGGGTGGTGCTTTTGGTGCTTGGATGGGGTGCTCTGCACATTATTAAAGGCCGTAAGGCCACAGGGCACTCGTGGGTTGGTGTATCGATGCTGGCATGCGTGCTCTCTCTCTATGCATAACATCTGCATGTGTTCCTCAAAGAACAGGTCCTGGATCGTAGTGTAAATATCAGTGTCGTCTTGTATAAATGATGCTCCCTACCGGCTGTATGTTTAGTTTGAGGATTCTTTCCGCGATTCGGTTATCCTGTGGGTGTGTTTCTGTGAGGAGAAGGGTGCAACGTCGCAGGGGGACATATTTACTCATTTGTGAACATCTGTAAAACTGTCGCACTCAGGGTTGAGTTAATAGTAGAGGGAACTACATCTGAGTGCCACACTAACATAGGTAAAAATTTATCGGGTCGGGACGCCCCGAGGTAGAGAAGGGTGCAATGTTGCGGATATGAGATTGGCCTCCATCCATATCCGCTTGTAAATATTCCCCTATTTCCTCCATACTTCCCAACTATCCCCAATCCCCCATTCCCTAGTCCCATTTCCTGTAAACAACACTCTGTAGACCCGACCTCCCCCTATTTCCCCCATTAAATGTCGCATCCAGGTCCACCGCATCTCACGTAGACAACTATAGGACATCTTGCTAGTTATTCTTAGTTCATGTCAGTTAAGGACTCGTTTCCATTAATTCTGACTCTTCGTTGCACCAGAATGTGATTGTATGGCACCGTTAGGAAGTTTAGGACATCCCAATACCTCCCCGCAGCTCTTCCTCATGGTACAACAACAACAACAACAACAGCGGCGGCGGCGCGGGGAGTGTGCGTCCTCACTCCGGCTTGGTTGGTAGGGGGTGTTGAAAGGGCACCAAGCCTTTCCAACGAGCCGCCATCGAGCATGTGCTCGACGGGGTTACCACGTAGGGGCTCGCTGTCAGCTCCTCGTCAAGGGCGGAGCCCGGTAACCCCCCGCACCCAATAGAAGCGGCGGACCGATCCCATCTAATGGGCGGAGCCAACGAGCCGAGGGCGTGTCACTCCCCGCTGAGCATGCGCAGGAAGAGGGAGGTGACGTGAGATGCGCGGAGAGCTGAAGGAGAAAGGACGCACCCTCCGAGCGCTGAGACCTCCCAAAGACTGAGCTGTATCCTGTCCCTGAGCCAAGGTGCACCTTGTGCTATCAACCGACCTGTCCTTCCCTGCCATCAATCCCTGTGTAAGTCAGTCTTGTTCCGTTTGTCTGTGGTCTGTCGGGGATAAGATAAGACTGTAACTAAGTGCCCATCTTTTCTGTGCTTTACCTCATACCTTGTAATCTACCCCTTTTCTCCACCACCAATTATATCCTCCTCCGGAGGTCTTGAGAACTGTACCCCTTGTGTCGTTTCATTTATCCCAGTCGTTGTGTCTTTTCCATCATTGATTTAGCATAGCGCGACCAGGTCAACGTCGGGTGGAATCGGGTGAGTTGGGGAAGAATCGGGGGAATTGTTAGGTCGCGGCAATACCACCGCTCGGTAAATAACATGAAATCCGCAACAATATATATATATATATATATATATATATATATATATATATATATATATATATATATATATATATATTGTTACGGAACCCAACGTCGGCCTCTTTCCCCCTTATCGAGGGGGGATTAATCCCCTCGTCTATGACTGACCGACGTGGTCCTGGGGGTATGACATCACACCCGGTCAGCGCTGGGTAGGGTATTAGGCCCACCCGTCCTTTGACCTAAATACCCACGCCTCTCGGTACGCAAGGAAATACTCCCGCTCACGGCCGCAGCATAATGGATTGGTTGCGCCGAGCGAAGCGAACTGCGGCGTGAGCCGTTTATCGAAGGGGCTAAACCCGATTCATATGCATTGGCCGAATTGCGCCACGTACACTCAATTTGGAAATCGCTAAAGCGACCGAAGGAGAAAGAAGGAAGGCAAAGGTACAGAAGAACAGATATTTATTAATTATTTAAACAACCCAAAGAAAAGAGAGCAATCAAGGTAATATACAGGGAAATGGAAGGAGCAGAAGACACAGTGCAAATATTAGCTTATACTATACAGTCTTACTTCACCCCAGGGACAAGACACACAAAACAAACTCACATACACGAATGGGGAATTGCAGGGTGGATTGGCTGGAGGGAGAGGAAGGTAGAACCACAAGGCTGGAAGGTTGATCAAGGGGCACAGCAAGCAGGTCATTTCCGGGCTGGGAGCGAGCAGGGCGGCGGCGGCACACGTATCTTGGTCATTCCATGCGGCAGGGCTCGTTCTTCGTTGACACGCCTCGGGCTCTTTTGTCATCTGCTCCGGTCCTCTCGTTCTCTCTTGCACGATCGTCGCACGCATATCTCATACCTCAAACGCGGGTGTGACACGCCCTCCTCTCTTTGGATACCGCCCTCCCCCGTGCTCTGTTTCGTTGCCTTATATGGCAATGCCACAGTCGTGCTACCTTATTTGGGCATGGAGTCGAACAGCACGCCCCTCGTGGCGAGCCACGGGCTTGTCTCCTTATTTGGGCATGGGGCCGACCAGCGTGCCCCTCGTGGGGAGTCACGGGCTTGTCTCCTTATTTGGTCATGGGGCCAAACAGCCCCGCCCCTCCTGTCAAAACAGAGCATGGAGCACATATTCATCCCAGCAGCGAACGCTGCTTCCAAAGCCAGGCCAGTTGAGGGGGCACGCACCCCACGCTTGTTAAGCTTTGTTACCCAGAGAGGGAGAGTTCAGCTGGGAAATGTCATTTTTGAAGGGGAGCTATCCTTATTTGATTCGGTGCAATGGAGTGTCAACTAATGGAAGACACAGCCTTAAACTGGAACACATAATAAGGGAATAACTATTTAGAGGCTCTAAGATTGGCTAGGTGTATGTGATGAATTAACTAATGGGGACGACCTTTGACCTTTACAATTATGGGGGTATTTGCATAGATTCATTACATTTACAGAGGGTGATATTTACAACAATTATACAGGATTCTCAAATCCGTTACACTGCACCCTCCTTCCTTCAGGCACGTCCCGGGCCGATAAAAATTTAGCTTAGTGTGGCACGTAGGTGTAATTCCCTCTACAATTAACCTGACCCTGAGTGCGACAGTTTTAAAACACAAATAAGTATGTCCCCCTGCTGCATTGCACCCTATCTAACAGTTTCACACCCACAGCTAACCGAATTGCAGAATTATTTTCAAACTAAACATGAACGGTGGGGGAGCATTATTTACAGTGACATTATTTTGACTATTTACAAAACGCAACCCAGGACCTGTGATTTTTCTTTCAGGGAAACAAAAAGAAATTCCTGTTGGGGAGGGAGGAGACAGCATGCATTGCATCGACGCACCAGCACCAATAAATACCAAAGCACCAATCACCAAAACTGCACCAAAAGCACCAATTGGTGCAACAGTCACCAGTTCATAATAATGACACACAAAAAAACAACTGGTGGTGGTCTTCCTCTTCTCTGCTGGGCCGATGTTCTTCCTGACATTTTCTCTACTTGCGGCCTATTTGGAAATAAAAGGGCACCAACGCGTCCACTTTTTATTTAGGGCCACAGGGGCCAACTAAGGGTGGTCCACCTGTCTGGCATAGGTGCCACCTTTACCCTGGGCCGCAAGTGAGATTACCTGGCCACCATGGCCGGTCCCCAGCAGAGGTGCCAGGCCTCAAAACGTGGGGTCCATAAAGTGGTGCTTGGCCGCAGAACGGCGGTCCATAAGTGGTGCATCAATGCAAGCATGCTGGTTGCGGGAGTTTCGGGCTCACAAACACAGCCCCCCGCACGCTCCTCTCAGTGCCCAGAGAGCACAGTCCTCGGGTGGGAGACAGGGGGACAGAAGACAGGTGAGTAATGGGTCGGGGCGCAAGGGTACACATCAAACAAGGTAATGCCGGACGAGGTGCGCACGGAGAGTGAAGTGAGAAAGCTCGTCCCTACCGTACGCCCCCCACATGTGACCTACACTACCCCCCCCTTGCCCCTCCCCATATTTACAAAAACCTATACATTTACAAATTCGTCACTACCGTCTCGTCTTCCCCATATCTCCCATATACCAAATTTGTCATCACAATCCCTCTAACCAAATTTGCCATCACCCAATTCATCATCAATCCTCATAAGGAGGGAGAGATGGAACAACAAAGCACAATGTCACACCCACGTCATGATGCGTCTCACATCCATACATTTGCACAGAAAATAACAAAAACACATGGCATGGTGTGGAGTTCTGTCACCTCAGGTAAGTGGACGTAGATGGTGCAAGGAGACTTCAATCCTAACTATCCTCTAAATGACTAACACCCTTTACACTACCCAGGGTCTTTCCCTGCCAATCCATTGGCCATCTTACTCTATGCGGTTTTAAGAACCAAATTCGCATTGACCAAACTGTGGTGCTTCATCAATTTGGGGTCTCACTCCCCCGATTCAACTCCCTGTGCCTTTGCACAATTTCAGGACTGGGTCGTGTGGCTCTCCCAGCAGGTCTACCCACATGCACACCTTCACCACTGTAGTTGCCTCCGAGCTTACCTGCTCCTCACCTAACCTATCTAACTGGTTAAGGCCCTCTGGCTCTCTCCCCACTCGGTGCGCTCTCTGGCACTGGGCTACCCGGGTCCGTCCTCCGGATCCTCGGGCCCCATCCACAACCCTAACGGCTCCCAGAGCCCACCTGCGGCCTCACCTGGCCGACATCCTCACAGTGGTGGAGTGCCCCAGCAACTACACACACTAACAGGCTACACGCCCCGCCATTTCCACGACACTAATGCACCCATTCGACCATCATTCTTCCACCACGCACCACAGATGCCAATATCCAACCACAATTTACCGACTCCCTCTACCTAACTCTTTTAAACTACCCTCCCCGGGTATTCGTGATGGGGTCCATCCTCCCCATACACACCTTCGCACCATCCACTCCACTCCACAGTTTCCACCATACTCACTCCACACCATCCATTCCATACTCCATATATTCCATACTCCATGTATTCCACACAATCATTCTCCATACACCTGTATTTGCACACCTGTGCCATCACTCCTACACCTGGTGCTTCCTGCACCCTCCTTCCTCCAGGACCATTCGGTCAACACAACACACAATCACCATTACTCACTCATACACTGTTCCATACACCTGTTCACCTGCACACCTGTGCAATCATACCTGGTGCCTCCTGCACCCTCCTTCCTCCCAGGTTTCTTCAATCATTCCATACAATGCAGATTGCAGAACCACAATTATTCCTCATGCACTGCTCCATACACTTCCACGCTCAATACAACTCACAATCACCTCACTCTTCACAATACACTTCTGAATACACTTTTACACACACACACACACGGCATTATCTGATCTACCTGGTTTCCTGCTAACTTGGTGCTCCCCATCTTCCCTTTAAACGAAGCACATCCCATGTCATTAACAACCATTCTAACCTCTCTATGTCCCCGACTACCTGTCCAATGTTGCTACTTAAATCTACAGTTACCTATGGTCATCTCTAGGTCCCTACACATTATCCAAACCCTCCTGGGCTAGTTTTCACTGCCATAAACCCCATAGCTAGTGCTCATGTGCCCCATTGTGAGGGATGGTGGATTTGCCATCCCACCACATCGGGCATCTTCTACTATCAATTTGGCTCATCCAATTCCAACCAATCAAAAATTTTCCAATCGCAAATTCCCTATCCCTACCAAATGTCCTTTCACTTGAGCCTCGGTGCGTCGTTACCTTCGCAAAGCTCGGTTTCGCGAAGCCGAGCAATGCATGCGGGTGGTTCGTTGCCGGCGGTTGGGTCCGTCCGGCATTCGGTGCAGGGAAGGAGGTTTACTCCGGCCGAGATTCCACGCACCATCTCGGCACGGAGCCGTCCGATAGCCCGATCTACCCTGCCGGAACTCCTCAACCACAAGGGGTCGCCGTGACGACCCTTCCGACCGGGCCGCCCTTTCCGCCTAGCGGAGCACGGACGCGACCGTTCGGAGCGAGGCCCGGCGTGGATTGCGTACGGCGGTTCCTTCAAAACCGCCGTGGTTACAATCCCCGCTGGTTCCCGCTGCACACAAAGCCCGGCACGAACCGAGGGCTCGCTTCGGCTAAAAGTCGATGTAACCGCTGCTCCGTTTAACGTCGATGCTCCACTTGCATGCTCACACCCCGCGTTCCGTTCCTTGCTCACACATCCAGCTGTCTCCATGCTCTCCGTCATTGCACCTTCTCTTACACACACCCCAGGTACACTCATAGACTTCGTCACACACCTGACCACCACACACCTTGGCACACACTCGTCGTTCGTACACCTCACCAACACACCTCTTCGTGCCCACTCCTCGGTCACATCCCCTGTGACAACCACGGGTGTGCACTCATCTGCACACCCAATTACGTGCTTCACTACCACCTCAAGTGTGCATTCCCACACACGCTCGACCATTCCAGGTGTGCATCCTTCCATTCCAGGTGTACATTCTCTCTCACCTGCCACAACTAACTCGTGCTCCGTGTCACTCTCACTACTATCACCACCACACTCGGTCGCACATTCACCCTTACTCTTGGCAGTGCACTCTGTACTCATGCGCCCGTCCGTTACACCCCTTTCTCGTGCATCCTCTTGTGCACACTCTCCCGTTACGTCCTCCTCCATAACACTCACCACAGGTGTGCACTCTTTCTTTACATCCCCTGTAACACTCCCCATCACGCGCTTCCATGTGCCCCCCCACACCTGCGCCATGACCAACTCACTCTCGACAGCACACACATACTCCTCGGCGCGCACTTTTTCCTCACACCCCCCATAGATGGACATCCTCGCACACCTCCTCCTTCACACTCTGTACCTGTCGCACACTTCACCAGCGGCCTCTCACGAACACCCGGGTCTAACCCAACACCCAAGCCGACTGAATCTCCCCTCACACCATATACATTTCCGAGTATATCGCCACTCACCTCGGCACCTCTTCTTCGCTCCCCATCCGCCACCTGCAAACTCTTTATTTGGTTAGTAAGCACATCATCACGATTTGAGCACAGACCTTGTACATATTCCATCACCTCCTCCTTTATCTCCCTCTGAGTTTCCCTCCGTCTCTTCTTAATTTCACTCACCCCCTCTGCCACATCCTCTAATTTTTGCTTCACCTCTTTCATTTCCCAGTGCGCCCCCTCAATTTCTTCCTCTAATGCCACCTTAGTCGTCTCTATGTGCGTCCTTACCTCCCGTTCTTTCGTCTCCATTGCTTCTGTCACCTCGTCCAACCTCTTTGTCAACCCCTCATGTACCATCTGACATTCCCTCTTCGTCGCTACAAGTTCCTCTTTTATCTCCTTCTGAGTCGCCTTTAACCCCCCGATTATCACAGTGTTCTTCTCCACCTGCTCCACTAATTCCTTTTGTCCCACTGTCAGCTGCTCTACTCCCCTCGTTAGATCTTCTATGCCCCCCTGTAACCTAACCGTCCTATTTCTCACCTCTTTCTCCATACGCTCCTCACCTCGCTTAACCTCCTCACGTACCCTCGCGAACTCCTTGCCCACACCTCGTCTGATCTCCTCTCCCATTTCTCCCATCTCCTTGGTAGAGGCTGCCCTCATCTGCTCCAAATAATTCCTCTGGGCATCCAATTTGGTTTCTAACCCGATTTTCACCTCCTCTATCTGCTCTCCCATTTGTTTAATTTCCCAGGCGGATTGCTCCCCTATTTCCCTCAATTTGCCTTCCATGGTGTTTTCTAACCCCCCTAACCCATTCTTCACCCCCTCCATCTGGTTCTCCTGGGCAGCCATTCTATTTTCCAACCCTGTTAACCCCTCCTTCATTTCTTTCATCCCATTGTCTAACCCCTCAAATTTGTTGTCTAAACCCTCAAATTTATTGTCTAAACCCTCAAATTTGGCATCTAGCCCCCCGATTCGATTTCCCATATTACTTAACCCGTCTCTCAATTGCTCACTGGTACCCCTTGCTTCGTCCCTCATTGCTCCCATTTGGCCTCCCAGTCGCTCACTATCAGCCCTCAATCCCACAAGTTGGTTTTCCAATCCTACATTCCCCATTTGGATGATTGCCTGTAGTTGCGCCATGAGGCCCTGCATTTCAAAGCCCGCTGGTAGAGCGGGCTAGGCTACCGCACCCACGTGCGAGGCACCATTTTGCGCGCCTGAAACCTCGTGCGCGCCGCCATTTTGTGTCTCTACAACCACGTGCGCGAGGGCACCATCTCGCGCACCTGATACCCCCACAACCACATCTTCATTGCTCTCCTCCTCCCTCTCCTCCATATACATTTCCCTGGGGGTCCTGGGTCGCTTCTAACCCCACTTCTAATTCCCCCTCCGGCATCCGGTTGCCTTGATCATCCATGGCGCGATTTCAAATTTGGATGTTAAAACTAAATTTTTGGCCGCTCGTAATTTGAGCGCTTTAAGCGCGCTTTGGGTCCGAATCCCACTACTCCTAACACCAATTGTTACGGAACCCAACGTCGGCCTCTTTCCCCCTTATCGAGGGGGGATTAATCCCCTCGTCTATGACTGACCGACATGGTCCTGGGGGTATGACGTCATGCCCGGTCAGCGCTGGGTAGGGTATTAGGCCCACCCGTCCTATGACCTAAATACACGCGCCTCTCGTTACGCAAGGAAATACTCCCGCTCACGGCCGCAGCGTAATGGATTGGTTGCGCCGAGCGAAGCGAACTGCGGCGTGAGCCGTTTATCGAAGGGGCTAAACCCGATTCATATGCGTTGGCCGAATCGCGCCACGTACACTCAATTTGGAAATCGCTAAAGCGACCGAAGGAGAAAGAAGGAAGGCAAAGGTACAGAAGAACAGATATTTATTAATTATTTACACAACCCAAAGAAAAGAGAGCAATCAAGGTAATATACAGGGAAATGGCAGGAGCAGAAGACACAGTGCAATTATTAGCTTATACTATACAGTCTTACTTAAACCCAGGGACAAGACACACAAAACAAACTCACGTACACGAATGGGGAATTGCAGAGTGGATTGGCTGGAGGGAGAGGAAGGTAGAACCACAAGGCTGGAAGGTTGAACAGGGCACACAGCAAGCAGGTCCTTTCCGGGCTGGGAGCGAGCAGGGTGGCAGCGGCACACATATCTTGGTCGTTCCACGCGGCAGGGCTCGTTCTTTCGTTGACACGCCTCGGGCTCTTTTGTCATCTGCTCCGGTCCTCTCGTTCTCTCTTGCGCGATCGTCGCACGCATACCTCAAACCTCAAACGCGGGTGTGACACACCCTCCTCTCTTTGGGTACCGCCCTGCCCCGTGCTCTGTTTCGTTGCCTTATATGGCAATGCCACGGGCTTGCTACCTTATTTGGGCATGGAGTCGAACAGCACGCCCCTCGTGGCGAGCCATGGGCTTGTCTCCTTATTTGGTCATGGGGCCGAACAGCCCCGCCCCTCCTGTCCAAACAGAGCATGGAGCACTTATTCATCCTAGCAGCGAACGCCGCTTCCAAAGCCAGGCCAGTTGAGTGGGCTTGCAACCCACGCTTGTTAAGCTTCGTTACCCAGAGAGGGAGAGTTCGGCTGGGAAATGTCATTATTGAAGGGGAGCTATCCTTATTTGATTTGGTGCAATGGAGTGTCAACTAATGGAAGACACAGCCTTAAACTGGACCACATAATAAGGGAATAACTATTTAGAGGCTCTAAAATTGGCTAGGTGTTTGCGATGAATTAACTAATGGGGACGACCTTTGACCATTACAATTATGGGGGTATTTACACAGATTCATTACATTTACAGAGGGTGATATTTACAACAATTATACAGGATTCTCAAATCAGTTACAATATATATATATATATATATATATATATATATATATATATATATATATATATATATATATATATATATTGTTACAGATGCGGTTTTAGATGTTATTTTACCGAGCGGTTGGTATTACCGCGTCCGAACAGTTACTCCCCGATTAGAACCCAAACGTTGGCCGGATCGCACCGCAGCTAGTCAATAGGGAAAAGACAAAGGCGACACGGATGTGAAGAAGAAGAAGAAGAAGACAAAAAGGGTGGAAATACCACTAAATTTATTCCTACTATTTACATGCTCAAAGTAACCAAGGAGAAGGAAAGATAATAAAATAATATACAGAAGGATCAGAGACACAGTGCAATTATTAACTTATACAGCTTAATTAATACCCAGGGACAAGACAAACAGAACAAACTCACGTACACAAGAAGGGTGGAAAGGCAGGAGGTGGATGGCTGGAGGGAGAGGGAGGTCCAAGGGGGTCCCGCAGCACAACCGGCGCGTTTAGCAGCCGCCGTTCAGGCCCCACGCTGCTGTTTTGGCTGCTGTGGACGTCGCGTGCTTTGCCAGGCCTCGTCGGACGCGTCTGGTCCAAACCCTCCACTCGTTCTTGGTCCACTCACTCTTTACCACCGACTCCTCACCGCAACCAACGCAACCAACTGACCACCGACTCCACTGACTGACTCCTCACGACTCTCTCCACGACCAACTCACGACTCACTTGCGTCCGCTCCTTTTATAGCGCCTCCGGCGATTAAGCCGCCAGCCTTTTGGACACGCCCATCGGGGTGCTCACCTCGACCCTGGTTGGTCGCGCGACCCTCTGGCTCCGCCCTTGATGACGACGGGCGGGCACGCCTTTCTTCTCCGATTCGAGCACATGTTCAATGGCGGTTATTGGAGGGGAGGTAATTTGGCAATCGAGGCCCGGCAATGACGGAAGGGGGTGTAAAAGGAAATGGAGATTTTGGGGATGGGAAGGAAAGGGGATCTATTCTCTTTCACTGGTGCATTGGAGTACTTCAATTAATGGGAGACACAGCCTTACTCTAAAACACAGAATAAGAGATAACTATCAACAGGGGTATTCTATTATTTGGCTGATGTGTATGCTTGTGGACTAATTATGGGATGCCCTTTCACCTTTACACAGCTCCGGAGGTAGGGGGGCGCAGAAGAAACAATAATAATAATAGTACAGCACACAATCAAAAAATATACAGTCCTCATCTCCGCAACACTGCACCCTCCTCCTCTTAGGCACGCCCCGGGCCTACAACTTTTATTTAGTGTGACACGTAGGTGTAGTTCCCTCTACTTTTAACCTGACCCTGAGTGCGACAGTTTTAAAACATCAATAAATGTGTCCCGCTGCTCCATTGCACCCTGCCTAACAGACTTACGCCCACAGTTAACCGAATTGCGGAATGGTCTTCAAACTATACACTGACGGTGGGAAGCATTACTTACAATGACGCTATTTTTATTTACAAAACTAACCCAGGACCTGTGATTGTTCTTTCTGGGGGGGAGACAGTCTGCTCTGCATCAATGCACCATGAACGCACCCAAAAACGCACCAATACAAGCACCCAAGCACCAATCGGTGCAGTCACCATTGTTCATCAATAAAAATAAACCAACAACCCCTAACCCTGCAGGTGGTCTCTTGCTCTTCGGCTCCCTCTGCTGGTTATTATTATTTCTTCCAGTTGTTGTCTTTTCCTTCATTTTCTTACTGGCGGCCTATTTGAACTGAAAAATGCACCCAATGTGTCCTTTTTATTTGATTTTATTTATAGCCCACAGGGCCGACTAGTGTGGTGCACCTGTGGGGCATCGGTGCCCTGTGGCCAAGGTCCGCCAGCAAGATTTCGGGCCCTCATGGCCGGTTCCAGCAGAGGGGCCATGCCCCAACCCATGGGGTCCATAAGTGGTGCTCGGCCATCCTGACATGTGGTCCATAATGTGGTGCATCGATGCAGACAGCTGGTTCTGGGAATCTCGGGCGCACAATGGCCACCTCACGCACGCTCCCCTCGGCACCCAATGGCGCACAGGTCATGTGGGAGACAAAAGAGGGGAAGACAATTGAGCGAGGGGTAAGGTCACAAGGGTACACGTCAATAAGGCAATGCAAGGCAAAATGCGTACGGAGGGCGAAGTGAGAAAGCTCGTCCCTACCGTACGTCACCCCCCTGTCACCTACACTACCCTTGCCCTTACCCCATATGTACAAGAATTTACACCTTTACAAATTCGTCACTACGTCTTGTCTTCCCCATCTTTCACTTCTACACCAAATTCGTCTCCAATCCCTCTACTTCAAAATTTGCCATCACCAATTCATCATCAATCCTCATAAGGAGGGAGAGATGGAATTACGCACAATGTCACACCCACGTCATGATGCGTCTCACAATCCAAAACATTTGCACAGTAAAAAATAATCAAAACATGGCATGGTGTGGAGTACCTGTCACCTCAGGTGAGTGGATGCAGATGGTGCGAGGAGATCCTTCATCCTAACTATCCTCTAAATGATTTTAACACACTTTACACTACCCGGGGTCTTTCCCTGCCAATCCATTGGCCACTTACACTATGGGTTCAAAAAACCAATTCCCATTGACCAAACTGTGGTGCTTCTCAATTTGGGGTCTCACTCCCCCGGTTCATCTCCCGGTGCCTTCGCACAATTTCTGGGCTGCGACGTGTAGCTCTCCCAGCAGGTCTACCCACCTGCACACCTCCACCACTGCAGTTGCCACCCGAGCTTACCTAGCTCCTCACCCTATCCTAACTAACTGGGGAAGGCCCTCTCCTGGCTCTGTCACCCCTTGGTGCCCCCTGGCACTGGGCTACCCGGGTCCGTCCTCCGGATCCTCGGGCCCCATCCACAACTACCGGCTCCCAGAGCCCACCTGCGGCCTCACCTGGCCGACATCCTCACAGTGGTGGAGTGCCCAAACCAACTACACACACTAACAGGCTACACGCCCAGCCATTTCCACAACACTAATGCACCCATCCAAAGACCATTCTTTCACCCGCACCACAGATGCCAATATCCAACCACAATTTACCTGTACCCTCTACCTAACACTTACTCTACCCGCCCCGGGTATCCGTGATGGGGGTCCACTCTTCCCCCATTCACACCTTCGCACCATCCACTCCACTCCACAATTTCCACCATTCTCACTCCACGACCATCCATTCCAATACTCCAGATATTCCACACTATCATTTATTCCACACAGCCACATACACCTGTTGTTGCACACCTGTGCCCTCACACCTGGTGCCACCTGCACCCTCTTTTCTTCCTGGACCATTTGGTCAACACAACACGCAATCACCACCACACCCTCATACACTGCTCCACACACCTGTTCAGTTGCACACCTGTGCAATCACACCTGTTCAATCACACCTGTTCAATCTTCAAACACACGGCATCATCTCAGCTAACTACTCCCCTCTGAAACTTGCGCTTCCCAGTCGTCCCTTTAAACTATTGCGCTCCCACGTCATTATCATCCATACTAATCTACCTGCGTCCCCACTACAGGTATCCTTGTCACTAACTAACCTTAACGTTACCTACTGTCATCTTTGCTAGATCCCTACACACGATATATCCTAACCCAACCGGGCTAGTTTTCACTGCCATACACCCCATAAACTATTGCGCATTTGCCCCCACCCTGTGAGGGATGGTGGATTTGCCATCCCACCACATCGGGGAGGTCCTACTATCAATTTCGCACACCTAAATCCAACCAATCAAAAATTCTGCCAATCATCGTACCAATCATCAAATTTCGCCTTTTTATAATTTCGTGGCCAAAACACTATCCTCATCACCCGTCTACTTATTAGATCCTCTCAGTGCGCCGTGACATCATTAAACTCGGTTCGTAAAGCCGAGCAATGAATTCGGGTGGTTTGGTCGCCTGCAGGTTGAATCCGTCCGGCTTTCGGTTCAAGGGAGGTGGTTTGGTTGGACCGAGATTCCACGCACCATCTCGGCGCGGCACCTTGCGGTCCCGGGCCCGATGGCTCAATCTCCCCCGGTCGGAACCCCGTCCCCACGAGGGGGCACCGTACCGCTTCCTCCCACTCACCCTTGAACTGGACCGGTCGCCTCGCCCGACAAAGCCCGGACTCGACCGTGCGGGGCGGGGCCAAGCCCGAATCGGCAACGACGCTTCGAAGAGAAGCGACGCAGCATCGACCCGCGCCGGGCCTCGCACCCAACAAAGCACCCCTCGCACCGAGTGCTCGCATCGGCTATCCGTCGCCCTAACCGCTAACCCGGTTACCGTCGATGCTTCACTTGCATGTTTACAAGCATACGCTACCCCTTTCACCCTCACAAAACCCGGCGTTCCAACGCCGTCCGTACATTCCACCAACGCTCTCCCTGTTACACACCACACCTCTCGCGCACACTCTTGCGCACACTTTGGTCCACACCTCTCCTCCGTTACGTCCTCCGTAACACTCACCATGGGCGTGCACTCTTGCATCCACCCACTAACGCGCTCGGATGGGCTCTCCCACACTCGCGCCATGACCAACTCAGGTGTGCTTCCTCACACACGTTCCACCACCACCTTACTCTCCGTGTCACACTCCGTACACCCCGACGTGCATTCTCGCTCGCACTCGATTTCACACTCGCGCTCCGATGTGCCCTCTCGCACCTGCGCCATCACCAACTCACTATTCGTGTCACACTCCGTACACCCCGACGTGCATTCTCGCTCGCACTCGGTTTCACACTCGCGCTCCGATGTGCCCTCTCGCACCTGCGCCATCACCAACTCACTATTCGTGTCACACTCCGTATACCCCGACGTGCATTCTCGCTCGCACTCGGTATCACTCCCACACTTTATAACACGCCCACTCGCCGACGCACACTTTTTCCTCACACGCGTGCCATTTCCACTCACACGGGACCCTTCACCAACGTCCGGATGCTTCCTCGATCCCCAGCGCGCGAAAATTCTTTTGTCGCTAAACATCCTCCTGCACAATCTACCCGCACAATATACAGCACGACTCACCTGGGGGATCCTTTTCTCCACGCGAACCTGCAAACTTCCATTCGGGTTAAGCACAGCATCGTGATGTGAGCAGGGACTTTGTACATAATCCATTTCTCCCTGCAATTCCCGGGCTACCTCCGTCATCTCTTCAATTTTAATTCCCAGCACTGCTTTTTCTTTATTTACCTCGACGACCGCTGGCTTTAATAAAACACCCTCTACCTCATCGGTCGCCGGCTTTTCCAAACCCCGTGTCGCGATTTCTACCCCCGTCATTGTACCCGTGCTTTCCTCCGCTTCGCTCAACCAGCGCTTTTCGACCCGATTTACCTCCTCGTGCACCCCTGGGACCCTTTCGCCCAACTTGCGGTCTCTGTCCCTCTGCTCCCTTTCCTTCCTATCGGTCCTCATTCCGTTTATTGTTGCTTCAATTTGCTCACTCCGAGCATCCATCCGGTTCCCCATTACCCCCATTTGGCCCTCCAATCGCTCACCCTGAGCATCCATCCGGTTCCCCATTACCCCCAATTGCTCACTCTGCAGTTTGAGGGACGCCTGCATTTGCGCCATAAATTGCTCCATGAGGGCCTGCATTTGGGCCATCCCTCCCACTTGTGCAGCGGGTGCGGCCGCCGTAGCTACGTGCGAGGCGCCATTTTGTGCGTCTGATACTCCCTCAACCGCCTCCTCATTGCTCCCCTCCATTTGATCCTGGGTTACTCCTAACCCCTCTATCTCTCCCACCGGCATCCCGTCACCTTGACCAGCCATGGCGCGATTTCAAAATTCTGGTTTTATAAAACAAAACAAATTTCGGCCGCTCCAAATTTTGACCAAATTTTTTTTTTTTTTAGATGTTTTAAAAATTTGGTTCGGGCCCCGAATCTCACTCCCAGACACCAATTGTTACAGACGCGGTTTTAGATGTTATTTTACCGAGCGGTTGGTATTACCGCGTCCGAACAGTTACTCCCCGATTAGAACCCAAACGTTGGCCGGATCGCACCGCAGCTAGTCAATAGGGAAAAGACAAAGGCGACACGGATGTGAAGAAGAAGAAGAAGAAGAAGACAAAAAGGTTGGAAATACCACTAAATTTATTCCTACTATTTACATGCTCAAAGTAACCAAGGAGAAGGAAAGATAATAAAATAATATACAGAAGGATCAGAGACACAGTGCAATTATTAACTTATACAGCTTAATTAATACCCAGGGACAAGACAAACAGAACAAACTCATGTACACAAGAAGGGTGGAAAGGCAGGAGGTGGATGGCTGGAGGGAGAGGGAGGTCCAAGGGGGTCCCGCAGCACAACCGGCGCGTTTAGCAGCCGCCGTTCAGGCCCCACGCTGCTGTTTTGGCTGCTGTGGACGTCGCGTGCTTTGCCAGGCCTCGTCGGACGCGTCTGGTCCAAACCCTCCACTCGTTCTTGGTCCACTCACTCTTTACCACCGACTCCTCACCGCAACCAACGCAACCAACTGACCACCGACTCCACTGACTGACTCCTCACGACTCTCTCCACGACCAACTCACGACTCACTTGCGTCCGCTCCTTTTATAGCGCCTCCGGCGATTAAGCCGCCGGCCTTTTGGACACGCCCATCGAGGTGCTCACCTCGGCCCTGGTTGGTCGCGCGACCCTCTGGCTCCGCCCTTGATGACGACGGGTGGGCACGCCTTTCTTCTCCGATTCGAGCACATGTTCAATGGCGGTTATTGGAGGGGAGGTAATTCGGCAATCGAGGCCCGGCAATGACGGAAGGGGGTGTTAAAGGAAATGGAGATTTTGGGGATGGGAAGGAAAGGGGATCTATTCTCTTTCACTGGTGCAATGGAGTACTTCAATTAATGGGAGACACAGCCTTACTCTAAAACACAGAATAAGAGATAACTATCAACAGGGGTATTCTATTATTTGGCTGATGTGTATGCTTGTGGACTAATTATGGGATGCCCTTTCACCTTGGGATGCCACAGCTCCGGAGGTAGGGGGGCGCAGAAGAAACAATAATAATAATAGTACAGCACACAATCAAAAAATATACAGTCCTCATCTCCGCAACAATATATATATATATATATATATATATATATATATATATATATATATATATATATATATATATATATATATATATTGTAACGAATTTGAGGAAGTGTAAAGATTGTGAGAATTATGGTTTTGTTGTGTGTAACTGTCACCCTCCGTAATGTAAAGAAAGGTCGAAGCTTGTCCTCTTAGTTAATTCCATAAACCTACACACAGGGCACTATATATCCTTTTAAATAGTTAGTCCCTTATTCTATGTAGGTTAAGGATGTGTTTCCCAATAGTTTGACTCTTCATTGCACCGAATTAAATAAGAGTAGGTCCCTCCGACACCCCATGGCATCTTCCAAGTGCCAGATTTGCCAGGTTTGCTGCAATTGACTTCTTTAGCACTTTGCTGCATTTTCATCTTCCGTCCACTTTGCTGCAATTGACTCCATTACGCACGAGGTAACCACGAAGAAGAAAGGCGGGTCTCCACCTCGTCATAGAGGGGAGGAGTGAGTCGGCCCCGCTCACCCAACCCATAACGAGGGGTTTGGCTTGAGAGGGCGGAGAGAGAACGCTTGGGGGAGGTTCGCAAAGGTTGAAGGGCGGGGCCTATATAACCCGCAGCGGGACGCTCCCCAAAAGAGAGATGAGTTCTGAGTCGAAGAGATGCGCTGGAGATGAGCTGGTGTGACCAAGCCGCCGTGATACGTGCCGCGCTGCAGGAAAAACGGACCGAGGCAACACAAGGAGCGCGCGAGGCAGCAGTGCGGAGAAAGGCACTTCGCCCGCGCAGTTTGGGACCACGGCTCGGCTTCTTGACGGCGGTGCCTTCTGGCCCGACCGTGCCCAGGCCCCGCTGAACCTTCCTTGCCTCTCAAAGCCATCCATCTCCAAGCCATTCATTCCTGGCTGCATTTCCCCGTGTAAGTGTGAATGTTCGTCCGTCTTCCACGTTGTCCTGGGGTTTATTAATTAAGCTTGTATAGGTAAGCTAATGATTTCACTGTGTCTCCTGCTCCTTTCCATTTCCCTGTCTATAACCTTGACTGCTCTCTTTGCTTTGGCTTGTGTAAATAATTAATAAAGCCTGTTATTCCTCCGTACTTCTTCTTCATTCTCGTTCGGTCGCTTTAGTGGTTTCAATATTGAGTGTACGTGGCGTGATTCAGCCAACGTTCAGGATCGGGTTTAGTGAAGGCTAATGACTCGAACTTCGGGTTGGTAAAAACCGCTTGGCAACTAACTAGACCATCCAAACCGGGGTTCGAGCGGTACTTGTCTCCCTAGTCTGCGGAGGGATGGATAAAGGTATTCGGGATAAACCCTGGGCCCATAACCCTGATCCGTTCCATCCCGCGGGATAGCGTTACAAGTGCCAGGAGCGGAGACGGTCAGCTTAACAAGACAAGGGACTAACCACCCCTTGCTAAGAGGGAAGAGCCATACTCCGTATCCATAACAATTGGTGCCAGGAGTGGGATTTGAACCTGGGACTAAATTTATTTAGCCCAAATTTTGGGACACCAATTTTACTATTGGCCGTAACAATTGGTGTCTGGGAGTGAGATTCGAGTCCCGAACCAAATTTTTTATAACATCAAAAAAAATTTTGCTCGAAATTACGAGCGGCCGAAATTTTGTTTAACATCCCAAATTGAGTCGTGCCATGGACAATCAAGGTGATCGGATGCAGGTGGGTGAACTAGAAGAGGGGTTAGGGGTAACCCAGGACCAGAGGGAAGAAATGGAGGAGGAGAACAATGGCAATGTGGTTGAGGGAGCTTCAGGTGCACAAAATGGCGCCCTCTCGCACGTGGTTGGAGAGGCGCAAAATGGCGCCTTGCACAAGTGCGCGGTAGCCGAGCCCGCTGTACCAGCGGGCTTTAACATGCAGCCGTTTGACATGCAGCAGTTCATGGCACGGTTCAGCGAATACATGGCAGAGTCGAAGTGCGACAACGAAAAAAGAAGCAGGGAAATGGAAAAAATGGAAAACAGAATGGGGGAGCGACTAGGAAATCAAATCGGGGGGCTAGAAGCTAAATTTGAGGGTTTAGACAAGAAATTTGAGGGTAAATTTGAGGGGTGAGACAATAATTTAAAAGGGTTAGACAACGGGATAAAAGAGGTGAAGAATGGGTTAATGGGGTTGGAAAATACAATGGATGACAAATTGCGGGAAGTAGGGGAGCAATCCACCCGGGAAATCAAACGGATGGGGAACCAGATAGAGGAGGTGAAAATCGGGTTGGAAGGTAAACTGGATGCTCAGAGGGAGGAATTGGGACAGATGAGGGCAGCATCTATGAAAGAAATGGAGGAGATGGGGGAGGAAGTAAGACGAGGTGTAAGTGAGGAGTTCTCGGGGGTACGGGAGGAGGTAAAGTGAGGTGAGAAGCGTATGGAGAAAGAGGTGAGAAATAGCACGGCAAAGTTACAAGGGGGCATAGAAGATCTGACGCAGGAGGTGGAACAGCTGACGGTGGGACAGAGGGAATTAGTGGAGCAGGTGGAAAAGAACACTGCGGTACTAGGAGGGTTAAAGGCGACACAAAACGAAATCAAAAATGACTTGATAGCGACGAAGAGGGAATGTCAGATGGTACGTGAGGGACTGACAACGAGGTTGGACGAGGTGACTGAGGCAATGGAGACAAAGGACCGGGAGGTGAGGACGCACATAGAAACGGTCAAGGTGGCCTTGGAGGACGAAATTGAGGAGACGCACCAGGAAATAAAAGAGGTGAAGCAAAAGTTAGAGGAAGTGGAAGAGGGGGTGAGTGAAATTAAGAAGAGACGGAGGGAAACTAAGAAGGAGATAAGGGAGGAAGTGATGGAGTATGTGCAAGGTCGGTGCTCAAATCGTGATGGTGTGCTTGCTAACCAAATAAAGAGTTTGCAGGTGGCGAAGGAGGTGCGGAGACGAGGTGCCGAGGTGAGTGGCGATATACGCGGAAATGTATATGGTGTGAGGGGAGCTTCAGTCGGCTTGGGGGTTGGTTTGGACCCGGGTGTTCGTGAGAGGCCGCTGGTGAAGTGTGCGACAGGTACGGAGTGTATGGACAGAGGAGGTGTGCGAGAATGTCCGACTATGGGGTGTGTGAGGAAAAAGTGCGTGCCGAGGAGTGAGTGTGCTGTCGAGAGTGAGTTGGTCATAGCGAGTGTGCGGGGGGGGGGGGGGGGGGGGCACATGGAAGCGCGGGATGGGGAGTGTTACAGAGGATGTAACGAGAGAGTGCATACCTGTGGTGAGTGTTACGGAGGGTGTAACGGGAGAGAGTGCGCAAGAGGATGCGCGAGAAAGGTGTGTAACAGCGGAGTGCATGCGGACAGAGTGCGCGGTCGAGAGTAAGGGTGAATGCGCGACCGAGTGTGGTGGTAAAAGTAGTAAGAGTGACACGGAGCGTGAGTTGGTTGTGGCAGGTGAGAGAGGATGTACACCTGGAATGGAAGGATGCACACCTGGAATGGTAGAGCGTGTATGGGAATGCACACTCAAGTTGGTAGTGAGGCACGTGGTTGGGTGTACGGAGGAGAGCACACCTGTGGTTGTCACAGAGGAGGTGACCGAGGAGGGAGCGCGAAGATTGTGAGGTTTGCGATTGTGAAGATTGTGAGATTGCGCGTGTGTTGGTGAGGTGTGCGAACGACGAGTGTGTGCAAAGGTGTGCGGTGGTCAGGTGTGTGACCAAGTCTGTGAGCGGAATGAGTGTACCTGGGTGTGTAAGAGAAGGTGCAATGACGAGGAGCATGGGAATGGCTGGATGTATGAGCAAGGAACGGGCTGCGGGGTGTAAGCATGCGAGTGGAGCATCGACACTAAACGGGATAGCGGTTAGAGCGACTTATAGCCGAAGCGGGCCTTCGGTGCGTGCTGGGCAGCTTCGTGTGCCGCGGGGACCTGCGGGGATCGTGACCGCGGCGGTTTCGAAAGAACCGCCGTGCAGGATCCACGCCGGGCCTCACTCTTAACGGCCGCGTCCTTGCTCCACTAGGCGGAACGGGCGGCCCGGTAGGAAGGGTCGTCATGGCGACCCCCTTTTGTTGAGGCGTTCCGGCAGGGCGAGATCGGGCCATTGGACGGCTCCGTGCCGAGATGGTGCGTTGGATCTCGGCCCGAGTAAACCTTGCCTGCACCTAATGCCGGACGGATCCAACCGCCGGCACCAAACCACCCGCGTTCATTGCTCGGCTTTGCGAAGCCGAGCTTTGGAAATGAATTGGCGCCCGGAGAGGCTCAAGTGAGTAGACGTGTGATGAGGATAGTGTTTTGGACCTGAAATAAATAAAAAATTTTTTTGGATGATTGGCAAGGATTGGCAGAGTGATGATTGGCAGATTGATGATTGGCAGATGATTGGTAGTGATTGGCAAATTTTTAATTGGCTGGAATTTGGTGAGCAAAATTTATAGTGAAAGATGCCCGATGTGGTGGGATGGCAACTTTGCCATCTCACACTCGGGGGCAAAGGAGCACTAGTTATGGGGTTTGTGGCAGTGAAAACTAGCCCGGGAGGGTTAGGATATAGTGTGTAGGGATCTAGAGAAGATGACCATAGGTAACGGTAAGGTTTAGGTAGCAACATTGAACCGGTAGTGGGGACATAGAGAGGGTAGTTGGATTATAATGACGAGGGAGCGCAATAGTTTAAAGGGGCGACTGGGAAGCGCAAGTTCCAGAGGGGAGTAGTTAGATGAGATGATACCGTGTGTGTGAGGATCGAAAGTGTATTGAGCAGGGTATGAGTAAATGATTGTGATTGTGAGTTGTATTGAGATTGCACAGGTGTGCAACTGAACAGGTGTATGGAGCAGTGTATGAGGGAGTGATGGTGATGTGTGTTGTGTTGACCCAAATGGTCCAGGGAGGAAGGAGGGTGCAGGTGGCACCAGGTGTGATTGCACAGGTGTGCAACTACAGGAGGTATGGAGAATGGTTGTGTGGATTACATGGAGTGTGGAATATATGGAGTATGGAATGGATGGTCGTGGAGTGAGTATGGTGGAAACTGTGGAGTGGAGTGGATGGTGCGAAGGTGTGGATGGTGCGAAGGTGTGGATGGGGGAAAGGAGGATGGACCCCATCACGAATACCCGGGGAGGGTAGTGTAAGTGTTAGGTAGAGGGTACAGGTAAATTCTGGTTGGATATTGGCATCTGTGGTGCGTGGTGGAAGAATGATGGTTGAATGGGTGCATTAGTGTCATGGAAATGGCTGGGCGTGTAGCCTGTTAGTGTGTGTAGTTGGTTGGGCACTCCACCACTGTGAGGATGTCGGCCAGGTGAGGCCGCAGGTGGGCTCTGGGAGCCGTTAGAGTTGTGGATGGGGCCCGAGGATCCGGAGGACGGACCCGGGTGGCCCAGTGCCAGAGAGGGCACCGAGGGGTGACAGAGCCAGGAGGGGCCTTCCCCAGTTAGATAGGTTAGGGTGAGGAGCTAGGTAAGCTCGGGTGGCAACTACAGTGGTGGAGGTGTGCAGGTGGGTAGACCTGCTGGGAGAGCTACACGACTCAGCCCAGAAATTGTGCAAGGGCACCGGGAGATGAATCGGGGGAGTGAGACCCCAAATTGAGAAGCACCACAGTTTGGTCAATGGGAATTGGTTTTTAGAACCCATAGTGTAAGTTGACCAATGGATTGGCAGGGAAGACCCCGGGTAGTGTAAAATGTGTTAATGCCAGTTAGAGGATAGTGAGGATGAAAATCTCCTCGCACCATCTACATCCACTCACCTGAGATGACGTACCTCAACACCATGCCGTGGTTTGTTGGTTTTTATTATTTTTGTGGTGGAAATGTCTGGAATGTGAGACACATCATGACGTGGGTGTGACATTGTGCTTTGTTGTTCCATCTCTCCCTCCTTATGAGGATTGATGATGAATTGGTGATGGCAAATTTGATTAGAGGGATTGTGGTGACGAATTTGGTATAGGGGAAATATGGGGGAGACGTGACAGTAGTGACAAATTTGTAAATGTGTAGGTTTTTGTAAATATGGGGAGGGGCAAGGGGCGGGTAGTGTAGGTCACAGGTGGGGGGCGTACGGTAGGGACGAGCATTTCTCACTTCGCTCTCCGTACGCACCTCGTCCTGCATTACCTTGTTCGATGTGTACCCTTGTGACCCTACCCCCTCGCTCACCTGTCTTCCCCCCCCCCTTGTCTCCCACCCGAGGACTGTGCACCACTGGGCGTCGAGGGGAGCGTGCGGAGGTCGCCTTGTGTGCCAGGACCCTCGCAACCAGCATGCATTGCATTGATGTACCACTTTATGGACCGATGTTCTGCGGCAAAGTACCACTTGATGGACCCCAGGTTCTGGGGCAGGGCACCTCTGTTGGAGACCGGCCATAGTGGCCAGGGAATCTTGCTTGCGGACCTCGGTAAGGTGGCACGTATGCCAAACAGGTGGACCACCCTTAGTTGGCCCCTGTGGCCCTAAATAAAAATGGACACTGTGTTTTTTATTTCCAAGTAGGCCGCATGAAGCAAGAAGACATCGGGAAGAACATCGGCCCAGCAGAGAAGGAGAAGACCACCACCAGTTTTTTTTTTGTGTTTATTACAAACTGTAATGACTGCACTGGTTGGTGCTTTTGGGTGCTTTGATGTTATTGGTACTGGTGCATCGATGCAATGCGTGCTGTCTCCTCCCTCCCAACAGGAATTTCCTTCTCTTTGTTTCCCTAAAAAGAAAAAAACACAGGTCCTGGGTTGCGTTGTAAATAAGGAATAACGTCACTGTAAATAATGCTCCCCACCGTAAATGTATAGTTTGAAAACAATTCTGCAATTCGGTTATCCTGTGGGCGCTGTGTAACGAATTTGAGAAAGTGTAAAGAATGTGAGAATTATGGTTTTGTTGTGTGTAATTGTCACCCTCCGTAATGTAAAGAAAGGTCGAAGCTCGTCCTCTTAGTTAATTCCATAAACCTACATACAGGGCACCATATATCCTTTTAAATAGTTAGTCCCTTATTCTATGTAGGTTAAGGATGTGTTTCCCAATAGTTTGACTCTTCATTGCACCGAATTAAATAAGAGTAGGTCCCTCCGACGCCCCTTGGCATCTTCCAAGTGCCAGATTTGCCAGGTTTGCTGCAATTGACTTCTTTAGCCACTTTGCTGCATTTTCATCTTCCGTCCACTTTGCTGCAATTGACTCCATTACGCACGAGGTAACCACGAAGAAGAAAGGCGGGTCTCCACCTCGTCATAGAGGGGAGGAGTGAGTCGGCCCCGCTCATCCAACCCAGAACGAGGGGTTTGGCTTGAGAGGGCGGAGAGAGAACGCTTGGGGGAGGTTCGCAAAGGTTGAAGGGCGGGGCCTATATAACCCGCAGCGGGACGCTCCCCAAAAGAGAGATGAGTTCTGAGTCGAAGAGATGCGCTGGAGATGAGCAGGTGTGACCAAGCCGCCGTGATACGTGCCGCGCTGCAAGAAAAACGGACCGAGGCAACACAAGGAGCGCTCGAGGCAGCAGTGCGGAGAAAGGAACTTCGCCCGCGCAGTTTGGGACCACGGTTCGGCTTCTTGATGGCGGTGCCTTCTGGCCCGACCGTGCCCAGGCCCCGCTGAACCTTCCTTGCCTCTCAAAGCCATCCATCTCCAAGCCATTCATTCCTGGCTGCATTTCCCCGTGTAAGTGTGAATGTTCGTCCGTCTTCCACGTTGTCCTGGGGTTTATTAATTAAGCTTGTATAGGTAAGCTAATGATTTCACTGTGCCTCCTGCTCCTTTCCATTTCCCTGTATATAACCTTGACTGCTTTCTTTGCTTTGGCCTGTGTAAATAATTAATAAAGCCTGTTATTCCTCCGTACTTCTTCTTCTTCATTCTCGTTCGGTCGCTTTAGTGGTTTCAATATTGAGTGTACGTGGCGCGATTCGGCCAACGTTCAGTATCGGGTTTAGTATCGGGTTTAGTGAAGGCTAATGACTCGAACTTCGGGTTGCTAAAAACCGCTCGGCAACTAACTAGACCATCCAAACCGGGGTTCGAGCGGTACTTGTCTCCCTAGTCTGCGGAGGGACGGATAAAGGTATTCGTGATAAACCCTGGGCCCATAACCCTGATCCGTTCCATCCCGTGGGATAGCGTTACAAGTGCCAGGAGCGGAGACTGTCAGCTTAACAAGACAAGGGACTAACCACCCCTTGCTAAGAGGGAAGAGCCGTACTCCGTATCCGTAACAATATATATATACATATATATATATATATATATATATATATATACACACACAGACTTGGCATTTAATATGGAATAATTTTTTTTTTCTTGACTTGGGTTTACTTTCTGAACTCAGTATATCAATCTGGTGAGTTTCTTTTATGCTTCGGTGATGTCTTTGTTGAAAGAACCATGTCACTGATTGTCTTTCGCAGCAAGAAGTCAATAACAGGATTAAATCACAGGTGGCGTGACAAAATGTAAGGACAGGTACATTTGACGATTGGCTTCACAATCGGGTATATAAGGGTTGTTGCGTTCTGTATTAGTGGAAAACAACTGCTGCACGTCTACAAATGTTATTGCCGCTTCCTCTGGAGATGGTCCGTCAACTTGACAATGCTGTTTGTCATGGAGTGGTGGCTTTACGAAATTCTGGCATGAAACAGCGTGCTATTGCTCGGCAGTATGGCATCACTCAAGGTCAGGTGTCAAAGATCCTGAAACGAAATGTTCAGAGGGGTGTCCATACTCCAATACCGAGGCCAGGACGTCCCCGCAGAACCACAAGGAGGGATGATCGCCAGCTGCACCGGTTAGTCCGCAATGGCCGTACCAAGTCAGCTAATCGGCTTAGGGCTGAGTGGCAGCAACTGACAAATGTGCCTGTATCCAGAAGGCTAGTCAACCAACGACTGGTTCAAGCAGGCTATCGTGCCAGGCGTCCCCTGAGAAAGCCACGCCTGACCAGACAACACAGCCAGCGCCGATTGCAGTGGGCCAGAGAGCACCGTCAATGGCAGCCAGGAAACTGGAATCATGTGACCTTCAGTGACGAGTCTAGATTTCTGGTCTATCGTCAAGATGGCCGCGTCCGAGTGCGCAGACAAGTGCATGAAGCCCACAACGAAGATTGTATAATGCCAAGAGTCCAAGCTGTAGGTGGTGGGGTGACCGTTTGGGCTGCTTTTCATGCAGGGGGCAAACCTGTCCTGGTTGTTCTGAATGGAAACCTGAACCAGTTCAAGTACAGGGTCATTCTGGAAGAAACATTGCTTTGATTTGCTCGTGCAGCCTTTCGAGGAAACTTTGTCTTCCAAGATGACAATGCACGGCCTCATCGTGCTCGCATGATCCAACACTTTATTGCTGACCGTGATGTAGAGGATATGGAGTGGCCTGTGTCAGGGAATAAATATTCATATTGACAGTATTGCTAAAATATATATATCTCAATGTGATCGTGTGTAAAGTAGTATATGTTTTACTTTACGCATGAGTAAAGTGCATAGAACTAGCAGGTGTGTGGGAGAGTTAATTTCAGACAAAAATGTGTAACGCTCGTGGACTGCCATCTGTGTAGAAAAATAGCCTATGTTCAGGTCACTGCGCACAGGCTGCAAATTCTTCCTCAGCAGGTCAGAGTATTTGACCTCTTGAACAGAAATAAGTACTAGCTGGCCAAGAGAGAGCCAAATAAGGTTTTGGATAAGGGACACCCTGCATGCTCTGTAACATCAAAGGAGTTTGGGGCTTTAAAACCAGGAGAAAGTTGCGAGCAGAGAGCAGAGTGGACGGGGAACAACTGAAGACTGGTCAGCAACTGAACGAGCTTCAAAAGACCTACAGACTGAGCTTCAACCAAGACCTACCAAACGAGCTTCAACAAAGACTGGAACAAAGACTCATTAAAGATCTCGGCTTAGTATACAACAAATTCTCAAGTATACAACAAATTCTCAAAAGTGAATAAAACATTGATTTTGCTAAACCGAGTCTCTTGAAGTTTTAGTAACATAACACCAGTAATTGTTAATAATTCTCCAAGAAGTGGTGGCCCGTAGGGACTCAACTGCCCAGGTAAACAAGGTAAGCTTTTGTTTGTTATCTGTGTAGTCTGATGTTAATCTGCGCAAAATAGTTCAGTGTTTGAGTGTATGTTTGTTGATGTGTGGAAGGAAAAAACACGAGGCCTTTAACAGGTTTCAGAAATCATGACAATTTTTTTTTCTCTTTTTCTTCCAAAATTTATGTATACGCATTTTTCAGGAAGGGTGCCATGGACCGTCACAAATATCCTCTAAAGCCTTTTGTCTTTGGAAAAGGTGCTGTGCTTTCATGAAGAACCACTGATATCGTATATACTGTATAATTATTGTACGATTTTTTTTAATTTCAGAAATCATGACGATAAAAAAAAAATTTAAAAAAAAAAAAAAAATAATAATAATAATTTTTTTTTTTTTTCTCTGTAATTTGAATTTTTTTTTCGGTACATTCTACGAGTGCAAAGAGCCACTAACGAATCCCGGGACGTTAGCGAAAACGGTGCTGCATTCGTCCAGTCATGAAAATATTTTGTGTGTATGAATATGCTTTTTGCGTATTCATTTGATTTCATACGTGATTCCAGTCCAATGGTCTGCGTCACATATCTCCCCATTCCTTTTGTATGATGATTCAAATTTGTTGGGTTCCTACGGTTGAGACTTATATAATATTTTTCCTGTGGTGAGCCTCTTCTTTGATGTGGTCACGAGGGACGTGTGGATATGCTCTCGCACAAGTTGAACAGCGATTTTTAAAGTGATTTTTTAAAAGCGATTAAACAGCGATTTTTAAAGCGATTTTTTAAAAGCGATTAAAAGCGATTTTAAAGCGATTAAAGCGATTTTTTTAAAAGCGATTTTTGTAAAAAACTGCATTTTATACAGTGGTAAGGGAAAATCGGCTGGATTCGATTTTCAAACATAAATTCCCATTGTGCTACAAAAGTGAGTTTAGCATTGTCATAAAGGTTTTCCGTCTCATCTCCAAGTAAGATTTGCACACACTGATCCTGCCACTGGAATGCGTGCAGGCAGGTTGCCCATGGCAACCGTTTGGTGTTGTGTCCTGGGCCCTAGTCCACACTTACATATGGGATCAGAAACGATTTTTTAAATGTAACCTCTTTCACCTTCTCCTGCCCTACACCCCCCAGCCAAATACATTTGGGCGACGATTGTAATTACATATGTAAGTTACAGACACATTGTATGAGGCATGTATAGGATCGTTGATTGTATGGGATTGAATGGGATTGCATATCCCATATGGATCCCATATTGATTTAGCATATCACCTCATTATGTGGTCTTGCTGTGTTTTTGTGTGTATGGGTGTGGGTATGTATGTGTGGGTATGCATGTGTTTTTGCACCCCTCTCCCCCCCCTCCTCCAACCATGGCCCCAATACTGCTACAATAATTTGTGAAATGATACGACACAGTTGGAATGGTTAAATAATACACAGATGAGTGTAATGGCTCGCACAGAAGTTCGAGAGGGAGACAGTATGTACCATATAATCTCTCACAGCCTTGTAAGGGAGTCATGAATGCGGCCAATGATACACAGCTATCTTTAGGTTAAAAAATACAATGAGTGTCGTATTTCGCATAGTATTAATACCCCTAAGGGAGCCCCGCCCCACCCCCCCCCCCAGCCTCATTCCTCCCTTGGCATTCTGCCACTTCTCCTCCTCCCTTCCCCACCCTTTTCCTCCCCTCTTTCCTCCTCCTTTCCTCCTCTTTTGTTTCACTTTTACCTGTTTCCCTTTTCATAGTTCTCATTGTTTTCTCTCATTGTTTATGAGATTCATTATTGTCATTATGATTGTCATATTGTTGATTATTATTGATGTTCATTCTCAAATTTTGTTAATGATAAACTGTTTCATTGCTGATTATGCCACGTGGATGTAATGATACAGTAAATGTTTGTCTTCTGCAATGGATGATTATGGTATGACTCTGATTAGGGTAATGATTTACAATTTTTTATTTACAATTTATTTACAATTACATTTACGATTTATAATTACAATGATTTACAATGGTCATGATTTTACAATCATGAAAATTGCTATGATTGTCAGGCATGTCATCATGTCATCATGTCATCATGTCATCATGTCAGGCATGTCATCATTGGGTTTTGATGTAAATTGAGTGCATGGGCTGTTAAGGATAGTTTTACAGCCCTGCAGGATTAATGCTGTATTACAGGTCACAAAGTTTGTAGGAGGTGTGCAATTTAATGTGATTGAATTGCATTGGTCAATATTATGATGTAACCTTAGAAATTGTAACCTTATGATGTAACCTTATGATGTAACCTTATGATATAACCTTATGATGTTCTGATGGGGAATGATTTGATGAGGTGCACCATCAATTCATTTTTCCCATGTAAGACAGTAATGTATTTGAATTTGTGATATAATGACCAGACAAGATTGAAAAAAAATAAAAAAAATAAAATAAATATGTCAGATATGATCACGGGGCAGAACGGTGATTTGTCAACTGACGGCAGATATGGGTCAAACGGTGACGACCGATGCTCATATTCCCCGTCAGTGGATGGAACTGTTTTGGCAACATTGGGAAAAGGTTTAGGTATAGAGTAATGTTGATCCCATATCATAGTTCAGTATCAGACATTGGTTTCAATTCGGTATCAGACTGATAAATGTGAATTTGGATATTATCATTTATATTATTTTATTATATATTATTATTAGAATTTTATTGATGAATATTGATAAATTGATTGAAATTGCATAATTGAATTGATTCTGATTCTGATCCGATTGATCTGATTGATTTTGATCTGATTAATTTAATCTGATCTGATTTTATTTAAATTTAATTTAAACAAGTCAATTGATGGATGAATAAAAAGTGCGGTCTCAAGAAAGAAGCTTTGAGACATTTGCAAAACATCAATGTGCAGACAACCTGGGACGATGAGCGAGGTAGTGAGTCTAGTGGTTATTTGTTATATTATGTGGTTATTTTTGTTTGACCCCCCCTTAACAGGACTTACTGATCCAGACTCATCTGCAACACTGATCAGTGAGATTGGGGTGTCGGAAAAGCCACAGGGCAGGGGGACTCTCTGGAAATCACCTGAAGTCATCAAGTGGACAGGTGGAGAGATACTTCCTGGAAGACCACAGAGTAGAGCTTATCGGAATAAGCTAGACAACAACGCATTCAACGCTACTTTGTATAAGGTGGAACAAACTTCTGCGATTTTTGCAGTACACACAGTTGATAGTGGATACAGGTGTAGTCCGATGTGTAGTCCTTGTAGTTATTTGATATATTGAGTGAGTATAAAGAGGTACTCACACACAGGCAAAATGGGAAGTGGATTCTGCAAGATTAAACAAGGTCAATTGGATTTGAGTCAAAGAGGTGCTTGTATCAGCTCCATGTATCAGAAATATGGGGCAGAATCACTTAAAGATGTGGAATCCTGGTATGAATGGACAAAAGGTCGAAAACGTGGATTCCCACAGAAGGGCACTTTTGATAGAAACGTATTGGCAACACTCAGAAAAGAATTGGAAGCAAGAGGGCGACAGAAGTTCAAAGTGGATTGGCAACCATTCTATTACTGGGACGCTGAATCTAGGGACAGGGAGACCAAAGCAAAGATGGGGGGCTTGAAGAAAGAGGTGAAACAGATACAGCATAGGTTGTGTAAGGTAGCAAATCAGATGCCTCTTCGAGTCAGCAATGGAGAGCAATCCCAACCCAAATTGTATCCAGAAGCCAGATCATACGAGACAACTGAACTGGAAGACGAAACTCCTCCACCTTATCGGAGAAATATTGTATATCAGCCACAGGTAGTGCCTGTACCTGTACCTGCCGAAAGACCAGAACAGAGTGCAGCGATTGGTTCTAGTCAACAGAGGACAGGTGAAAGACGTGACCCATTTGAGGTAACTACCCCAGAGGGTGCAATTGGGGCACAGGAACCGACTCAAAGTGGGCAAACGATGCAACCAGCTGCTATACCTTTATCATGCTCTCCATTTCACCATACAAGGAGTAAGGGTCGTGTGATAAATGCCAATCAATCTAACGATCAATGTGATTGGCTAATGAATGATCAAAAGTTGACTCTCTCACAAGGAGGGTTTGAGCAATGTGGTGTTATGAATTTTCCTCAGCGGCAATTTCCAGGGGCAAATCAGCAACAACCAGATCTGATGTATAGACCATGGCAGGTACATCAATTGAAGGCATTGCAGAGTAGTATGCCATCAATCAAAACAGATCCACTTCAATTTGCGGAGGAACTGCGGTTAATTGTGGAAACTCAGTTGCCCACTGCGAGAGACATGGAAATACTTTTAAAATGGTTAATTCCTAATACCACCACTTTGAGGAACTTAATGCGTGAGGCCAACTGGGTAAATACGGAAGATGGACAGGTAGACATGCCCACGGAGGCTAGAACGGCACAGATCAATAAATTGATAGAGGCCATAAAAAAATTGCCACCAGTGACGGATTGGAACAAAGTGGTTACATGCAAGCAGAAAACAGGCGAAGATGCTAGCGATTATTTGGACAGATTGCGAGATGTTTTCCGACTATATTCAGGCATAGACCGGGCACAAATTGACAATGCCTTAAAACCCCTTTTTATTAATGGTCTATTGCCCAAATTGAAGAGTGAAGTGGAAAGACAATGTATTGCTTGGGAAGGCAAGCCAATGCAAGAAATATTGAATTACGCCTTGCATCATCAGCGGATTCAAGCCAGAAATAGTGCTGTAAATGCCGAGAAATTGATGCAATTACAGACTCAAGCCCTGATGACTACGAATCAACGCAATAGGTTTTCTGGGCAACAACGCAACAATGCAGTAGGAGATAACCAGGGAGTGGGGTGGCAACTCAGGGATCTGGAGAGGCAGCCCAGCGATACAAGTGAACAGGTGGACAAACCAGCCAATGACAGACATCGATGTTTTAATTGTGGAAATATTGGACACTGGAAACGATGTTGTCCATATTCAAATAGGAAGACGAGTTCATAGGACGAACCAAGATCAAGGGTACCAGTGCTTACCGGTACCTCAGATAACGATTAGGCTTTCATTGCTGCAGATCCCAAATGACGACAGGCCTCAACAGATTAAATCATAAGACCAACATGAATAATTGTTCATGCTTCTTGTCTCAACAAAATTTTTTCGGAGCAAGAATGAATTTTACTTTTGCTTATTAGCGAATTAATAATTAATTGATTAAATGCCAAAATTGGATTTTTTTTTTGGAACATGAATTAAAAGATCCAGAATTAGAGTTCATTCTGGAAGCCTCATATTTGCCTCATATTTGCCAATTATAAATGTCGTTTTAGGGAGTATTTTGGGCGAAACAATTTTTTACAACAAAACAATTACCAAAGTGTGGAACATTGCTTTGCAAAATTTTTTGGAAACCAAGTGACGAGCATCACATGATCAGCAGGTGGGCATTTTGGACTATTTTTTTGCATGCTCATAGGTCAGTGGTCGACTGACATGTAAATAGAGGTGTTGTAAAATTTGTACAATTTGGATAAATTATTGTAGGACCAAAAAGGGTAATTTCAATGTGACATTATAGGGGTTTTCTAAAAAAAATAAACTTTTTGTCTATTTGTGTATTAGCGTTTCTAACATTAAAGGATAAATTTTACGAAATTGAAATGAAAATTGACACCCATCTTGATCTGTTAATGATGGTTCAAATGCAAACAAATATACATAATGCTTGGGTTTGTGTATGTTTGTGTATCAATGTTTTTGTTTTGTGTGTCAATCTTACAAGAATATCCAGAAAATTCGTAAAATAAAATAGGAATATAATTTGATTATGTACATTATCTCTTTTGTCAAGGGAGATGGAATATACAGATTTGATGTGCTAGGTTATGGGCAGCCATTAATTAATAGTAGAATTGTGAGTAATTTTGGGATTCCATTTTTGATAGAATTTATATGAGAATAACAGCTATTTATGGATAGGAGCTTCATAAACAAAATGAGTACAAAATTAGCCAAATTTGGAAGTGGTCTTACACTGACTTTCCAGAGTACTCTGCTCATGGATTTTTACATATATAAACTTGACCTTTATCAGCATATAAATTGTGCTGTATGTATGGATGTGTCTTAGGCATAGACGATATGGGCAGATAGTAAAGAAAATTTTGTTGAATTGAACTATTGTGAGTTTTAAAACGAAATGCATTGTGAATCTTAAATGACATTGTGAATCTTAAAACCAAGGGGCAGACGTGAACGCGCTGTTATGTTTTTTACACTCAGAACACGATGTTACGTGTACCTGCAACATATTTTGTTAATCTGCCACACCTATATTGGCATACTGGTGTCAGTAGTATTCACTAAGTTGCATAGAAAATGGAGGAACAACTTTTAAGGGAGTATACAACCACTTATTTGGCTATTTTCTACAACTGTAGGGGTTTCAATAAGTGGTAGCTGTACACATGGGATTTATCAAATTAAGTTATGCAGTTTAAACAAAGTTACTGGTAAACAGAAGGGAAATGGATAGTAAATAAATTCTTCAATGCTGGGTAAATTTAATGAGATATTACAAAGACTTATAAGAGCTACTGTTCTTCCTTATAGCAGTGGGAAAAGAGAGAATTAGAACCAAATGAATCTATAAATGAATGTGATAGGGATAATATCCTCAATTTGTGTTACTTATTTGATTGTGGGTAAAGAAATTATTTTATCGTAATGGATTGATAACAGCAGCCTGCAATGTCCTGAGAGTGTGTATCCATGGAATTAGAAATCCCAGATTTGTTTTTACAAACAACATTTGGTAGAGGTCTTATGTCGACGAGCACTTATTTGGTAGATAAAAAAGGTACTGCATGTTGGCAGCCACTTTTGCGGCCATTTAGGCCAAACACATTGAGAGAAAATTGTCGTTCAATACGTAATTTACACATGGCTATTTGTAAAAGGGAAGTTGTTGCGATGGGCAACATTTCTGAAGGTTTATTAAAATGTTATAATATGACATGTGTCGAGGCAAACTATTGGATGGGAAAATTAGATCTGGTTATAGAATGAATTTGCTGACCCTTTGAAGTTAATTCTTTGAAATTGATTGTTTTACTAGTATTTTGAGTTCACATTGGAAATAGTTTGGTAGAGCTTTGTTAAAACCTATGGTTGTGGTATTTTGGAACGAATTCACAGATCATAGGAAGTTGATAACAATAGAAATAAATATGGACCCCGGGAGATAGGGGCATCAGGATAAGGCAAATAATCAGATTTATGTTATAGATTAAGGGATTTTTCTTTAGTCACATTTTAAGAAGTTTGTTAGTTTGGTATATAATGTTGAATGTCATTGACATAAATGAGGGCATAACAACTTGTTGTGCACTATGTCTGTTTTACACGATCGATGAACTCATATCACCACAAGTAACACTGTTAAAGAAAAACAAAAAGCGGGGAGGACTATGCTAATAACACATTAGGCATAGTTTGCTTGTTTGCAAGAATTGTTGGGAATTAGATATTCCTGTTTGTGATTTAAATCATATATAATCATTATTAATGCATTTATTTTCTTTGAGTTGAGTTACAACACCTGCATGTGTTTAATTTTTGAATTATATGAACCTGAAAGCAATTGTGGATGCTATTCTTAGTTTTAGTAGTGTAAAACACATGTCTGATTTGAATATTATTCGTGTGAAGTTGTTATAAAATATAGTGATTTCATGTTACAATGTACCCCATCTGATTCAATCTGTGTGGAGAGCAGATATAAATGTGGCTAAGTAAAGGAAAGACAAGACCACATCCCAAATGGAGTGATAACGACATCTGGGAAGAAGTTTGAAAAAGGAAAATTTGTGAAAATGAAGTTAATCTTGGCATACACCCTCTTTCTCAAAGAATGATGAAGAAATGCTCCTTTGGAAGATGGATGTTTACCTTCACCAAGGGAAAATTATGTGACCATTTGTCTGGGTCACACTGCAACATATGGAAAAGGGCGATCACTTACTTGTGTTCAAATACCTCGAACATTCATCACATCAGCAATTGCAGGACGACGATATTTTACCTGCAACGTTTACGGGATACGGTGACGTGTGTCATTACTTCACCAACTTCCGGGGAGCCAGCATGGAGCTGCAAGCGAACGACTGCCTTTTCCTTCACAACAGCTGTGCACGATTCTGCTGTGGGCTCCTGGTATGGACCATGGGCAACTGAGTACCATGGTCCCAACATCATCATTGCGGATGCATCCGGCATCCCTGCTCCACATCTTGTTGAAAAATCAACATCACATCAATACTTGCTCCATGCTCACGATTAGTGAGGAGGCAAGTCGACTACAACTGGATGGAGGCCTTGTTCAAATCTACTATGGCTCACAGCAAGAGTGGCAAGGATGCTGCATGGAGAGCAGGGTCAGTCTTTGACTCTGCCCAGCTATCACAACAGCGGAAAATCCTATGCAAATAGTGAAGGTGTGATGAAGACAACAGGAGAAAATTGTTTTATGCTGAAATTCCAAACACAAGTGATCCGCCCCTTTTTTCAAACAAAGAAAGTCAATATTTGATTAAAGGCAAATATTTTGCCAAATGTTGCAGATGCTTTATTATTTTGATGAACTGAAATTATTGCGTTTTGGTGAAGGTGAAATGTTTTGTGATCTTTATGCAAATGAGTTGAATTGAATTATCAACATAGAAAGAGTCAATGAACAAGGAAATGTATTGTGATCAAAATTCTTCCAGAATGACGGTGTATGCCTTAGGAAATTGAATTACCAGATTAGTGTTTTGAATATTTAAATGTGGTAATGTTTAGATTAATGGTTAATATAAACATAAATGAAAAACTGGGGATTGTCAGGGAATAAATATTCATATTGACAGTATTGCTAAAATATATATATCTCAATGTGATCGTGTGTAAAGTAGTATATGTTTTACTTTACGCATGAGTAAAGTGCATAGAACTAGCAGGTGTGTAGGAGAGTTAATTTCAGACAAAAATGTGTAACGCTCGTGGACTGCCATCTGTGTAGAAAAATAGCCTATGTTCAGGTCACTGCGCACAGGCTGCAAATTCTTCCTCAGCAGGTCAGAGTATTTGACCTCTTGAACAGAAATAAGTACTAGCTGGCCAAGAGAGAGCCAAATAAGGTTTTGGATAACGGACACCCTGCATGCTCTGTAACATCAAAGGAGTTTGGGGCTTTAAAACCAGGAGAAAGTTGCGAGCAGAGAGCAGAGTGGACGGGGAACAACTGAAGACTGGTCAGCAACTGAACGAGCTTCAAAAGACCTACAGACTGAGCTTCAACCAAGACCTACCAAACGAGCTTCAACAAAGACTGGAACAAAGACTCATTAAAGATCTCGGCTTAGTATACAACAAATTCTCAAGTATACAACAAATTCTCAAAAGTGAATAAAACATTGATTTTGCTAAACCGAGTCTCTTGAAGTTTTAGTAACATAACACCAGTAATTGTTAATAATTCTCCAAGACCTGCCATGTCCCCGGATATGAATCCGATAGAGAACTTGTGGGCAGAATTAACGCGTCAAATCGACAACTTGGACCAGCAGCCTACCTCTGTGTGTGAATTGCAGCAGACTATTGTCACTGCATGGCAAGCGATTCCTGTCCAAACCTTGGCAAATCTCGTGAACAGTATGCCTCGACATGCACGTGCTCTCCTGAATGCTCGTGGGGGTTACAGGAAGTACTGAACTGTAATTTTAATGTCCGTAATCCCAGTCATAATTTAGCTTTTGATTTTGTTGAATTTTTTTTTGGCTAATTTTTTTTTTTTTTTTTTTTTTTTTTTTTGTCTACAAGATCGAGGCTCGTGAAAGAGCGAAGATTAATCACACAGAAAGACAAACAGACACATAAAACAAATAACATCGGGAGCGGTAGACAAGATGGGGAGAGAGGGGGAAGGACACTAACAACATTTGAGAGCAGGGACCGAGAGACATGGAGACCTCGAGAGATCTGTGGGAGGGAGAGGGCTTTGGGGGGGAGGCATGTGAAGGGGCGGAGGCATGTGAAGGGGGGGGGGGGGGGGGGTGGGAGAGGTATAAACATATGGACACTGCCAGGATTTCCAGGAAAGAAGTTGGAATTTCAAACAAGGTGGATCTGGGGTGAATTAGTGGGGGTAGAAAAGATCAAGGTTATGGATGGGGGAAGATAAGAGATGGTGGTGAACAGCTGTTTTAAAGACCTGGAGGGAGGAGAGGGATTGAAGGGAGTGTGGGAGTTTGTTCCACAGGCGGGAGAAAAGAGGAATGAAAGAGTGAAGGTGAGCAGAGAGCCGAGATTTCGGCAGTTTAACCATCAGAGGGTTGCTGGCAGATCTTGTGCGACCTGTAGGAATATTTGGGGGACAGAGCACAGAGAGAGCTGGGGGATATTTTGCAAAACAAATTTGCAAATTGCAACAGATTGCAACAGATTGCAACAGAAAAAAACAAATTGGGACAAATTTGCAAAATAAAGAGATACTTCTGGAAAAAGTACACAAGTTTAACACAGTACTGTCCATGAATTGAGTTCGATATCAGTTTCCATCACTTTCAGGATCAATTTATTTGCTTCGAAATGTCAAATGTGGTTTTTGTTTCTTTTAAAGGTCACATGAACAAAATCTAGAATAATTTCAACATAATTCCAATGAACTTTTGGTTCCAAGTCATCTTGAAAAGTAAGTTCAACCCCACAAAAAAAATATTCCATGTTAAATGCCAAGTCTGTATATATATATATATATAAGTTCAAAACACACCTGGTCACAAGTGTGCCACACTGACCGGGTCCTCAGTCGAGATCCTCAGCATCATCATGTTTCGGCCCTTCAACCTCGATACGGTCAGCTAAGGTGGGCCAGCATGGGCACATACACATCCACATGCAGCAACTGCACCTGGATGCGTACATACCCCCACCCCCAGCCAGTGCGAACAACAACAACAACACCTGTTTATGGCCGAGGCCTTTTTTATTAGAAAAAAAGGTAAAAAAAACTCAAAAACCACTCAATAAAACCATCACCATCACACAAGAACCCAGGAAATCAAAAGCCAAGAAATCAAAAGCCAAGGGAACAAACAATAAATAAGAAATCAAAGAGAGAAAGCAGAGCAAGGTTCAAGACCAAGATGACAATCAAATCAAACTCAATAAACCATGAATCATAAAAACCAAAGTCCATCATCCCTATCCCAAACCCCCAAAAAACCCTATCCCACCCCAGGCAGCAGACACCTAACTCTACCTAACCAAAGGGGAGGGAGAAAGGAAAGAAGACCCTATCCCCCCTCCCACTCCCCCCAAAACAACCAAGGAAGGGACACCTTAAAACAATAAGGATCAAGGGGCCTTTTTTCCTTTGCATACCGAAATCAACAACCGCAAACATGCAGCCGCAAACACGTTGAGGGCTCGACCCACCACTGGAAATAATAATGAAAGAAAATAAAAATCAAACCAAGGCAATATCAAGATCAAACAAAAGGAAACCCAACTGCCCCCACCCTCCCCAGGCCACGCCCGGGAGGGCCCACCCGGAAGATGCCCCACAAGGAAGGCCCCGGCTCCCTGAGCTGCCCACGAGGCGTGAGTGTCCCAATGAGAATCACCGCCCGACAGGGCCCGCAAGCACACCTGCCGGAGCACACCCAACCTTTCCAAGCCCTGGCTGCAAGCTCAGTCAGGGACTACGGCTGCACATGACTGTCACCCGCACATTTGGTAGTAACCTCCCGCGGGACCCCCCCTTCACAACAGAAAAGCCCGGCCATATTCTCTGCTCCAGGGAGGGCTTTACGACACACCTGACACATCGTTGCGGCCAGCACCCCGCCCCGTCGCCCGCAGGCTGTCACCAAGCCTGTACCTTTGGAGGCAGGATTGGGCCATGCCCCATATCTGCCCCAGATCCAACCATAACCTGGTATGGAAACCTCTGGTTCTCGCTCGCCACAAGACGGTCTTGATTATACAGACCATTCTCCAGGCCTGCCTCCACTTGCGGCCAGGCACTGGTTGTGGTAGGAGCCCGCTGAACGCAAAGACGTCCTGTCTGACCATCACCAGCCAAGGCACATAGCATTTGAGGAGGCCAGCCGCAAGCGACCAGACTGCCTCAGCGACAGGGCAGTCCCAAAGGACATGCCTGACGGTTTTCGTCCCCTGTGCATCGGGGTCGGGGACACTGGACCGACACGTTCAGGTCCCTCTGGAACTGAAACACCCGGACCGGAAGACACTCATGGGCGGCTTGCCACGCAACGTTCTTCTGGTCGTTGGCGAGACAGCAAGCCGAAACGTTCTCCCAAACCTTTCGCGCCGTACGTTCTGCGAGAGGCCTTCCGCGAAGGATACGCACCTCCCGCAGCACATCCCTTGGGCGCAAGTGATCCAGGACCTGCGACAACTGCCAACCGGTGGGCCGACAGGTCATTAGGCCCTGCTCCCGGGCGAACCCCTCAAACATCTGGAAATGCCCGGGACACGACCCAGAAAAAGGCCGAGACAGCGGGAGGGACCGCCCTTCCAACCACGCGCCGGACGGCCCCAGAAAAAAGAACAAAAAATCCCGCGCCAGCAGGCGACCCGGGTCCTCAGACACAAATAACTCCATGAGAGTACATGCAAACGCAGACATACATACAAACACCGGGCAGGGGACACCCTTCCCACCCAAGGACGGGCTCATCTTTACAACCCTCCTACTCCTGCGCTCTGCTCGGGTACCCCAGAAGAAAGTAAAGATTAATCTCTCCAGAGCCCGTCCCACCGCAGGAGGAGGTGGGGAGATTCTCGCCAAATACAACAACCTACCAATCAAAACATTCTTGATCACTAAATTTCGCCCCTCCATGGTTAGACGACGAGACCGCCAAGAAGCGACCTCCAATTCCAATCCCCCAATGACCGTTCGCCAGTTCTCAGCGGCCACGCCGCCTGAGTCAAAGCAGACCCCGAGGATCTTTAATCGATCTCTCCGCTCCGTGTACGGGCAAGGGGGGCCGGAGCCCGTCCTGTGCCGACCAAAGTGCATGACCTCACTCTTCTGAGGATTGATTTTAGAAGAGGAGGCCAACCCAAAACGCTCGCAGAGACCCACCAGTCTGCACATGGCGACTGCATCGGTGACAAACACTGACACGTCGTCCATGTACAGACTCACCTTTAGGCGCTCCCCATGGGTTCCGGGAATCCACAACCCAGGGAAGGATGGGTCCGCTCGCAGTGCACAAGCAAACGGTTCAATACAAAGGACAAAAAGGACTGGTGACATTGGGCAGCCCTGCCTGACCCCAGAAGCGACTGGGAAGGCTCCCGAGAGGTGTCCGTTGACCAAAACACGGGCTTCAACGTCCCTATACATCAGGTCCACCCAATGCATCAAATTTGGCCCAAAGCCAAAACGGTCCAAAACGGCCATCATGTATTCATGTGACACTGTCGAAAGCCTTCTCCTGGTCCAAACTGACTATGCTCAGTGGGAGGCCTCTCTCCTCCGCTAGCTGGATCGCCTCTCGAACCAGGCCCAGGCTGTCGGACACTCTGCGTCCCGGAACAGCACAAGTCTGGTCCGGGTGCACGAGGTCCACCATGACACCGTGCACCCTCTTAGACAGCACCTTTGTTAGTATCTTGTAGTCGACATTCAACAAAGTGATCGGGCGCCAGTTGGACAGATCCTCCCGATCACCCTTCTTGTGCACGAGGTTTACGACGCCCCGGCGCATCGAATCTGGAAGCCTCGCAGAGGTGGCTAGCTCCCTCACTACCTGCAGATAGTCCTCGCCAAGGACGTGCCAAAGGCGGCGATAAAACTCCACGGGCAGGCCGTCGTCACCCGGGGTTTTATTCGCGGCCAAATCCCTAACAGCGGAGGTCAATTCCTCCAGGCTCACCGGCTCCTCCAACCGCTCCCACTGTTCGGGGCTCAAACGATTCCTCAGATGGCCGAGAACGTCGGCCATCTGGATTTGGTCAAGCGGTCGTTTTTCAAAAAGCCTGGAGTAATAGTCCTCCACTGCTTCAGTAATTTGGTCCGGATCCGAAACACGGCCTCCCCCCACATTAACCTGGGCCAAACCACCCCTCCGCCTGGCACATCGTTGAAAGAAGAATCTGGTACACCTTTCGTTCCACTCCAATGCCTGCACCTTGCTCCGGAAGATGACGGCCCTCGCCCTGGCTTCGAGGAGGCTAAAAATCCTCCCCTTCACCCGGCGGATTTTCTCTGACACGTCCCTCCCTTCGCAAAGTTTCTTATGCAGGCGCTGGAGGTACGCCTGCATGCGCTTCAAACGCTCTCGTTTCCCCGTGGCCCTCATTCGCCCGGCCGTTCGGAAAAACCCTATGGTCCTACGTTTCACCTCCTCCCACCAGGCTGCCGAGGTAGGGAAGAGGCACCTGACCGTTTCCCACTCCCTATACTTCCGAACGTAGGCATGCACTAAACTGTCATCCTGCAAAAGGTGACAGTTAAGCTTCCAGAGTCCAGAACACCGGGGACGCACCCCACTTAATTCAATACCCAGAGACAAACGACAGTGATCTGAAAATGCCACCGCGTGAAGTACCAGGTCCGGGTCGCCAAAATTTGGTGTCAAAAGAATATAATCAATCCTAGCCCGACTGGTACCAGCCACATCGGTCCGGGTGACCTCATTCCTTTCCGCACCCGTGTCCCTCAACCTAAAATCCTGAACAAGCCCTTTAAGGGCCCGCGCCGATGACTCCAGGGGCAACCTGTCCAAAGTTATATTAAAATCTCCCCCGACGATCACGGGGCCAGAGGTGGAGAGGAGGGGCCCCAACTGGCGCAGGAGCTCCACTCTTTCTCCCACCGTCGTAGGAGCGTACACATTGACCAAGGTCAGTGGGGTCGAGGACACCACCACCCTGAGCACGGCCAATCGCCCCGGGATAATTTCTTCTAAACTAAGGACCTCGACATTCGGGCTCTTAATAAGGAACCCTAATCCTGCCGCCCTGTTAGTGTAGCTGCCGGACCAATACGACTCTCCGTACCGCCAATTTGCACGGAGGTATCCATACTCACCGTGCGGAATATGGCATTCCTGCAACAGGCAGACATCCCATTCAAAATTGCGCAGTTCTTCAAAAATAGCGATCCTCCGGACCGTGGTACGGACTCCCCGTACATTTAAACTCGTTAGTTTAAAGCTCATAGGTGTTAGTGTATTAATCACCAACACTAGTGCAAACCACGAAAGGGGAGTCATAAGACTTATGAAGCTCCTCCATCCTTGCCAAGACACGACGAGCTACCATTCTTCCTCCTCCTGCGGTTCTTCCCGCAGCCGGGAGCCACGAGGGTGCCCGGGAGCCAGTCCCCATCGATGCAGACATTCTCCCCGGGTAGCAGGGAGAGGTCCTCCTCCTCGGGGGTCAGATAAATTATCCCCCCTCGCCCGCCACCCGGGGAAGAAAGCCACCAGTCCTCCGCGAGCAAACCCCCCTTAAGGCCCATGGCCGCAGCTGCCCCCGGAGGAGGGGTGAGGTCAACGGGTGGGGAACGACTCACGGGGGAACGGGAACGTGAGCGTTCAGGGGAAGACGGCCTTTGGGGCCTCCCCCGGAGACCTGCTGCGGCCAACCCCGACTGCACCCCACCTCTACCACGAGCAGGCGATCCCCCAGGCCTGGATGGGTCGCTTGATGCACGGGGGGCTCTGCGCCCCACAGGGGTTTTCTTCTTTGACGTTCTTGTGTTCTTTCCCTGTGGGGCTTTGCCCAGAGGAGCTTTTCCTTTGTCCTGGCCCCTCCTCCGACGCTTCTTCTCGATCCATTGTCCAGGGTCACTTTGCTCATAGCCGGAGGAGGAGCCATCACTTCCAGCCTCCGGCAGCGGGGTTTCTGGCAAGGAGGATGTTTCTTCTGACCCCGCCACCGGAGCCACCATTCCTCGTGCATCCTCCCCTCCCACCGCAGTGGGCCCGACACCCGGCGAAGCCACATCCAGGTCCTGATATAACCCTCCCTCCTCCATGTTCTCCTTTCCCTCCACCTCCCTCCCTTTACTTTCTACGGGGCGGGGGGCTGACACACACACAAACACATTAGTCCCCCCCCCCCGACCCCAGATGCAATACCCTCCCCTGTCCCTTGGGCAAACCCCTCCCCCACCCCTTGGGCAACCCCCTTCCCCACCCCTTGGGCAACCTCCTTCCCCACCCCTTGGGAAACCCCCTTCCCCACCCCTTGGGCAACCCCCTCTCCCACCCCTTGGGCAACCCCCTCCCCCACCCCTTGGGCAACCCCCTCCCCCACCCCTTGGGAAACCCCCTCCCCAGCCCCTTGGACAACCCCCTCCCCAGCCCCTTGGGCAACCCACTCCCCCACCCCTTGGGCAACCCCCTCCCCCACCCCTTGGGCAACCCCTTCCCCTATCCCTTGGGCAACCCCTTCCCCTATCCCTTGGGCAACCCCATCCCCAGCCCCTTGGGCAACCCCCTCCCCAGCCCCTTGGGCAACCCCCTCCCCCACCTCTTGGGCAACCCCCTCCCCCACCCCTTGAGCAACCCCCTCCCCCACCCCTTGGGCAACACCCCCCCTGGTCCCTGGAGGCACACCGTCCCCTTTCCCTGTCCCTGGGGGCACACCGTCCCCTGTCCCTTGGGCAACACCCCCACTCCCGCCCGCAGCAGCACGCATCTTGCTCGCGTAACTCTGCGGGCAGGTGCGGAAAGTGTGCCCCGGCGCACCACAGAGGTTGCACCGCACCGCTTGGGTGCAGCGCTCCCTCAAATGTCCCAACTCGCCACACTGGGTGCAGATACTCGCTGTACACCCAGTAATCAAGTGGCCAAGTTGACCGCATCGGCGGCATAATTTCGGCTGTCCCGCGTAAAAGACTTGGCCTCGGTCCATCCCAACCATAATTCCATTAGGGATATGGGTGGCCGTGCCGTCCTGCCTCGTCCGCAGCTTTACCCGGAACTGCCGAGACCCGGTCCAAATGCCGAGGCTGTTCCGGATGAGCCGTACTGGGCCTCGGATGTCCGCGTATCGACTGAGCCAAACCTTGACATCATAGTCACTCACGCCTTCGTTGTACAGGTGGACGGTCACGACTCTCTCCTGTGTTTCTGAGAGAGGCTCGACCGCCCAGTCTGCCAGTTTCCCAGCAGACCGAGCGGTAGCCCACCGGCGCCAGAACTCGGCAAGTCCATGCCCTGTTTGAAAGGACACGTCGAAGCCACGGGCGAGGGAGATCAGGCAGAAAAAGTCAACAGCCTTGAACCCCAGCACACCCAACAATACATCTTTACCGAATCTATCTCCAGCCGGCACACTGCAATCCACTTCAACCAACCGAAACCGGACACAATTATGGCGCCTGCTCGCCATGCCGGGGTTCTAGGAGGGGCGGAGGACAACACTCGGGGTGGGGGGGAGGGGGAGGGAGGGACGGGAGACGAAGGGGGGCACAAGACTCCCCCCTGTCTGGTGGGCAACGCCCCCCAAACAGGAGGAAGATGGGGGAAAGCAGGGAGGGAAAAGACTAACGAAAATGCAGGACAAACAAGCAATAATCAAAGCAATAAGTAAATAATAAGAAATAAATGCAAACACAGCAAAACACAGGAAACGAAAACACCGGCAGAGGAGAACAGAACTGGTTCACTCGTGCCTTTTATGGCCGCGGCCTTTTTTATTATAAAAAAAGGTAAAAAAACACGCTCAAAAATCAAACCATCAATAAACCCATCACCATCACCACCACACAAGAACCCAGGAAAATCAAAAACCAAGAAATCAAAGGCCAAGAAACAAGATATCAAACAATAAATAGGAAATCAAAGAGAGAAAGCAAACCAAAGATCAGGAAACGAAAGAAAACAAGGTTCAAAGACCAAAATGAAAATCAAATCACACTCAATAAACCATAAATCATAAAAACCAAAGTCCATCATCCCTAGCCCAAACCCCCCAAAAAACCCCTCTCCCACCCCAGGCAGCAGACACCTAACTCTAACTAACCAAAGGGGAGGGAGAAAGGAAAGAAGACCCTATCCCCCCTCCCACCCCCCCGAAAACAACCAAAGAAGGGACACCTTAAAACTAAGGGTCAAGGGGCCTTTTTTCCTTTGCATACCGAAATCAACAACCGGCTGCTAACCGCAGCCGGGAACATGCAGCCACAAACACGTTGAGGGCTCGACCCACCGCTGGAAATAATAATGAAAGAAAATAAAAATCAAACCAAGGCAAAATCAAGATCAAACAAAAGGAAACCCAACTGCCCCCACCCTCCCCAGGCCGCGCCCGGGAGGGCCCACCCGGAAGATGCCCCACAAGGAAGGCCCCGGCTCCCTGAGCTGCCCACGAGGCGTGAGTGTCCCAATGAGAATCACCGCCCGACAGGGCCCGCAAGCACACCTGCCGGAGCACCCCCAACCTTTCCAAGCCCGGGCGGCAAGCTCGGTCAGGGACTACGGCTGCACATGACTGTCGCCCGCACATTTGGAAGTAACCTCCCGTGGGACCCCCCCCTTCACCACGGAAAAGCCCGGCCATATTCTCCGCTCCAGGGGGGGCTTTACGACACACCTGACGCATCGTTGCGGCCAGCACCCCGCCCCGTCGCCCGCAGGCTGTCGCCAAGCCTGTACCTTTGGAGGCAGGATTGGGCCCTGCCCCATATCTGCCCAGGATCCAACCATACCCTGGTATAGAAACCTCTGGTTCTCGCTCGCCACAAGACCGTCTTGATTATAAAGACCGTTCTCCAGGCCTGCCTCCATTTGCGGACAGGCACTGGTTGTGGTAGGAGCCCCCTAAACGCAAAGACGTCCCGTCTGACCATCACCAGCCAAGGAACATAGCATTCGAGGAGGCCAGCCGCAAGCGACCAGACCCCCTCGGCGACAGGGCAGTCCCAAAGGACATGCCTGACGGTTTCGTCCCCTGTGCATCGGGGTCGGGGACACTGGACCGACACGTTCAGGTCCCTCTGGAACTGAAACACCCGGACCGGAAGACACTCATGGGCGGCTTGCCACGCGACGTCCTTCTGGTCGTTGGCGAGACAGCGAGCCGAAACGTTCTCCCAAACCTTTCTCGCCGTACGTTCTGCGAGAGGCCTTCCGCGAAGGATACGCACCTCCCGCAGCACCTCCCTTGGGCGCAAGTGATCCAGGACCTGCGACAACTGCCAACCGATGGGCCGACAGGTCAACAGGCCCTGCTCCCGGGCGAACCCCTCAAACATCCGGAAATGCCCCGGACACGACCCAGAAAAAGGCCGAGACAGCGGGAGGGACCGCCCTTCCAACCACGCGACGGACGGCCCCAGAAAGAAGAACAAAAAATCCCACGCCAGCAGGCGACCCGGGTCCTCAGACACAAATAACTCCATGAGAGTACATGCAAACGCAGACATACATACAAACACCGGGCAGGGGACACCCTTCCCACCCAAGGACGGGCTCATCTTCACAACCCTCCTACTCCTGCGCTCTGCTCGGGTACCCCAGAAGAAAGTAAAGATTAATCTCTCCAGAGCCCGTCCCACCGCAGGAGGAGGTGGGGAGATTCTCGCCAAATACAACAACCTACCGATCAAAACATTCTTGATCACTAAATTTCGCCCCTCCATGGTTAGACGACGAGACCGCCAAGAAGCGACCTCCAATTCCAATCCCCCAATGACCGTTCGCCAGTTCTCAGCGGCCACGCCGCCTGGGTCAAAGCAGACCCCGAGGATCTTTAATCGATCTCTCCGCTCCGTGTACGGGCAAGGGGGGCCGGAGCCCGTCCTGTGCCGACCAAAGTGCATGACCTCACTCTTCTGAGGATTGATTTTAGAAGAGGAGGCCAACCCAAAACGCTCGCAGAGACCCACCAGTCTGCACATGGCGACTGCATCGGTGACAAACACCGGCACGTCGTCCATGTACAGACTCACCTTTAGGCGCTCCCCATGGGTTCCGGGAATCCACAACCCAGGGAAGGATGGGTCCGCTCGCAGTGCACAAGCAAATGGTTCAATACAAAGGACAAAAAGGACTGGTGACATTGGGCAGCCCTGCCTGACCCCAGAAGCGACTGGGAAGGCTCCCGAGAGGTGTCCGTTGACCAAAACACGGGCTTCAACGTCCCTATACATCAGGTCCACCCAATGCATCAAATTTGGCCCAAAGCCAAAACGGTCCAAAACGGCCATCATGTATTCATGTGACACTCTGTCGAAAGCCTTCTCCTGGTCCAAACTGACTATGCTCAGTGGGAGGCCTCTCTCCTCCGCTAGCTGGATCGCCTCTCGAACCAGGCCCAGGCTGTCGGACACTCTGCGTCCCGGAACAGCACAAGTCTGGTCCGGGTGCACGAGGTCCACCATGACACCGTGCACCCTCTTAGACAGCACCTTTGTTAGTATCTTGTAGTCGACATTCAACAAAGTGATCGGGCGCCAGTTGGACAGATCCTCCCGATCACCCTTCTTGTGCACGAGGTTTACGACGCCCCGGCGCATCGAATCTGGAAGCCTCGCAGAGGTGGCTAGCTCCCTCACTACCTGCAGATAGTCCTCGCCAAGGACGTGCCAAAGGCGGCGATAAAACTCCACGGGCAGGCCGTCGTCACCCGGGGTTTTATTCGCGGCCAAATCCCTAACAGCGGAGGTCAATTCCTCCAGGCTCACCGGCTCCTCCAACCGCTCCCGCTGTTCGGGGCTCAAACGATTCCTCAGATGGCCGAGAACGTCGGCCATCTGGATTTGGTCAGCCAGTCGTTTTTCAAAAAGCCTGGAGTAATAGTCCTCCACTGCTTCAGTAATTTGGTCCGGATCCGAAACACGGCCTCCCCCCACATTAACCTGGGCCAAACCGCCCCTCCGCCTGGCACATCGTTGAAAGAAGAATCTGGTACACCTTTCGTTCCACTCCAATGCCTGCACCTTGCTCCGGAAGATGACGGCCCTCGCCCTGGCTTCGAGGAGGCTAAAAATCCTCCCCTTCACCCGGCGGATTTTCTCTGACACGTCCCTCCCTTCGCAAAGTTTCTTATGCAGGCGCTGGAGGTACGCCTGCATGCGCTTCAAACGCTCTCGTTTCCCCGCGGCCCTCATTCGCCCGGCCGTTCAGAAAAACCCTATGGTCCTACGTTTCACCTCCTCCCACCAGGCTGCCGAGGTAGGGAAGAGGCACCTGACCGTTTCCCACTCCCTATACTTCCGAACGTAGGCACGCACTAAACTGTCATCCTGCAAAAGGTGACAGTTAAGCTTCCAGAGTCCAGAACACCGGGGACGCACCCCATTTAATTCAATACCCAGAGACAAACGACAGTGATCTGAAAATGCCACCGCGTGAAGTACCAGGTCCGGGTCGCCAAAATTTGGTGTCAAAAGAATATAATCAATCCTAGCCCGACTGGTACCAGCCACATCGGTCCGGGTGACCTCATTCCTTTCCGCACCCGTGTCCCTCAACCTAAAATCCTGAACAAGCCCTTTAAGGGCCCGCGCCGATGACTCCAGGGGCAACCTGTCCAAAGTTATATTAAAATCTCCCCCGACGATCACGGGGCCAGAGGTGGAGAGGAGGGGCCCCAACTGGCGCAGGAGCTCCACTCTTTCTCCCACCGTCGTAGGAGCGTACACATTGACCAAGGTCAGTGGGGTCGAGGACACCACCACCCTGAGCACGGCCAATCGCCCCGGGATAATTTCTTCTAAACTATGGACCTCGACATTCGGGCTCTTAATAAGGAACCCTAATCCTGCCGCCCTGTTAGTGTAGCTGCCGGACCAATACGACTCTCCGTACCGCCAATTTGCACGGAGGTATCCATACTCACCATGCGGAATATGGCATTCCTGCAACAGGCAGACATCCCATTCAAAATTGCGCAGTTCTTCAAAAATAGCGATCCTCCGGACCGTGGTACGGACTCCCCGTACATTTAAACTCGTTAGTTTAAAGCTCATAGGTGTTAGTGTATTAATCACCAACACTAGTGCAAACCACGAAAGGGGAGTCATAGGACTTATGAAGCTCCTCCCTCCTTGCCAAGACACGACGAGCTACCATTCTTCCTCCCCCTGCGGTTCTTCCCGCAGCCGGGAGCCACGAGGGTGCCCGGGAGCCAGTCCCCATCGATGCAGACATTCTCCCCGGGTAGCAGGGAGAGGTCCTCCTCCTCGGGGGTCAGATAAATTACCCCCCCTCGCCCGCCACCCGGGGAAGAAAGCCACCAGTCCTCCGCGAGCAAACCCCCCTTGAGGCCCATGGCCGCAGCTGCCCCCGGAGGAGGGGTGAGGTCAACGGGTGGGGAACGACTCACGGGGGAACGGGAACGTGAGCGTTCAGGGGAAGACGGCCTTTGGGGCCTCCCCCGGAGACCTGCTGCGGCCAACCCCGACTGCACCCCACCTCTACCACGAGCAGGCGATCCCCCAGGCCTGGATGGGTCGCTTGATGCACGGGGGGCTCTGCGCCCCACAGGGGTTTTCTTCTTTGACGTTCTTGTGTTCTTTCCCTGTGGGGCTTTGCCCAGAGGAGCTTTTCCTTTGTCCTGGCCCCTCCTCCGACGCTTCTTCTCGATCCATTGTCCAGGGTCACTTTGCTCATAGCCGGAGGAGGAGCCATCACTTCCAGCCTCCGGCAGCGGGGTTTCTGGCACAGAGGATGTTTCTTCTGACCCCGCCACCGGAGCCACCATTCCTCGTGCATCCTCCCCTCCCACCGCAGTGGGCCCGACACCCGGCGAAGCCACATCCAGGTCCTGATCTAACCCTCCCTCCTCCATGTTCTCCTTTCCCTCCACCTCCCTCCCTTTACTTTCTACGGGGCGGGGGGCTGACACACACACAAACACATTAGTTCCCCCCCCCCCGACCCCAGATGCAATACCCTCCCCTGTCCCTTGGGCAAACCCCTCCCCCACCCCTTGGGCAACCCCCTTCCCCACCCCTTGGGCAACCCCCTTCCCCACCCCTTGGGCAACCCCCTCTCCCACCCCTTGGGCAACCCCCTCCCCCACCCCTTGGGCAACCCCCTCCCCCACCCCTTGGGCAACACCCCCACTCCCGCCCGCAGCAGCACGAATCTTGCTCGCGTAACTCTGCGGGCAGGAGCGGAAAGTGTGCCCCGGCGCACCACAGAGGTTGCACCGCACCGCTTGGGTGCAGCGCTCCCTCAAATGTCCCAACTCGCCACACTGGGTGCAGATACTCGATGTACACCCAGTAATCAAGTGGCCAAGTTGACCGCATCGGCGGCATAATTTCGGCTGTCCCGCGTAAAAGAGTGCAAAGTGCAAACTGTGCAAAAGTGGTTTCCTGCACCAATACAAGTGCGAAAAGTGGTTTTTCAACACTAACACAAGTGCGAAAAGTGGTTTTTCAACACTAACACAAGTGCGAAAAGTGGTTTCCTGCACCAACACAAGTGCGAAAAGTGGTTTTCAACACTAACACAAGTGCGAAAAGTGGTTTTTCAACACTATCACAAGTGCAAAAAGTGTTTTTTCCACACTAATACAAGTGTAAAAGTGGTTTCCTGCACCAACACAAGTGCGAAAAGTGGTTTTTCAACACTAACACAAGTGCAAAATGTGTTTTTTCCACACTAACACAAGTGCAAAAGTGGTTTCCTGCACCAACACAAGTGCGAAAAGTGGTTTTTCAACACTATCACAAGTGCAAGAAGTGTTTTTTCCACACTAATACAAGTGCAAAAGTGGTTTCCTGCACCAACACAAGTGCGAAAAGTGGGTTTTCAACACGAACACAAGTGCAAAAAGTGGTTTTTCAACACTAACACAAGTGCGAAAAGTGGTTTTTCAACACTATCACAAGTGCAAAAAGTGTTTTTTCCACACTAATACAACTGCAAAAGTGGTTTCCTGCACCAACACAAGTGCGAAAAGTGGTTTTTCAACACTAACACAAGTGCGAAAAGTGGTTTTTCAACACTAACACAAGTGCGAAAGTGGTTTTTCAACACTATCACAAGTGCAAAAAGTGGTTTTTCAACACTAACACAAGTGCGAAAAGTGGTTTCCTGCACCAACACAAGTGCGAAAAGTGGTTTTTCAACACTAACACAAGTGCGAAAAGTGGTTTTTCAACACTAACACAAGTGCGAAAAGTGGTTTTTCAACACTAACACAAGTGCAAAAAGTGTTTTTTCCACACTAATACAAGTGCAAAAGTGGTTTCCTGCACCAACACAAGTGCGAAAAGTGGTTTTTCAACACTATCACAAGTGCAAAAAGTGTTTTTTCCACACTAATACAAGTGCAAAAGTGGTTTCCTGCACCAACACAAGTGCGAAAAGTGGTTTTTCAACACTAACACAAGTGCGAAAAGTGGTTTTTCAACACTATCACAAGTGCAAAAAGTGTTTTTTCCACACTAATACAAGTGCAAAAGTGGTATCCTGCACCAACACAAGTGCGAAAAGTGGTTTTTCAACACTAACACAAGTGCGAAAAGTGGTTTTTCAACAATAACAGAAGTGCGAAAAGTGGTTTTTCTGTA